>NW_027397071.1:62336650-62436629 GCF_003265705.2 Callorhinus ursinus | reverse complement strand
GGGGGATGGGTTAGCCTGGTGATGGGTATTAAAGAGGGCACATTCTGCATGGAGCACTGGGTGTTATGCACAAACAATGAATCATGGAACACTACACCAAAACAAATGATGTAATATATGGTGATTAACATAACAATAAAAAATTAAAAAAAAAGAATAGAAAACCCAGAAATAAACCCACAACTACATGGTCAATCAATATTTTACAAAGCAGGAAAGACTATCTAGTGGGAAAAAGACCGTCTCTTCAATAAATGATGTTGGGAAAACTGGATAAGCAACACGCAAAAGAAAGCAACTGGACTTTCTTATACCATACACAAAAGTTATTTTGAAATGGATGAAAGACCTAAACGTGAGACAGGAAACCATCAAGATCCTAGAGGAGAACACAGGCAATAACCTCTTTACATCTGCTGTAGCAGCTTCTTACTAGATAGGTCTCTGAGGGAAGGGAAACAAAAGCCAAAATAAACTATCATGACTTCATCAAAATAAAAAGCTGTGAATGAAACAATCAACAAAACTAAAAGGCAACCTTTAGAATGGGAGGAGATAGATGCAAATGAGATATCTGATAATGGATTAGTATCTAAAATCTATAAAGAACTTGTAAGACTCAACTCCTTAAAACAAACAGTCTAGTTAGCAAATGTGGTGAAGATGCAAATAGATATTTTCCTAAAGAAAACAGATGGCTAACAGACATATGAAAAGATGCTTAACATCACTCAGCATCAATGACATGCAAATCAAAACTGCAATGAGATATCACCTCATACTAATCACCATAGCTAAAATTAACCACACAGGAACAGGTGTTGGTGAGCATGTGGAGAAAGGTGAACCCCTCTTACACTGTTGGTGGGCATGCAGACTGGTGTAGCCACTGTGGAAGACAGTATGGAGGTTTTCCTAAAGGCAACTGCAATCCAACAATTGCACTACTAGGTATTTACAGAAAGGATACAAAAATACTGATTTGAAGGGATATATGTACCCTGATGTTTACAGCAGATTTCTCAATAATAGACAAATCATGGAAAGAGCACAAGTACATCATCCGATGACTGGATCATGAACATGTGGTATTTACATACAATGAAATATTTCTCAGCCATAAAAGAATGAAATTTTGCCATTTGCAAGGAGTGGATGGAGATAGAGACTATTATGTTAAGTGAAATAAGTTAGAGGAAGACAAATAACATGATTTTACTCATACATTGGTATTTATGAAATAAATCAAATGAACATAGAGGGGGACAAAGAGCAATCGGTAAGAGACCTAACTACAGAGGAAAAACTGATGGTTACTGGAGGGGAGGTGGACTGGGTGATGGGTTAAATAGGTGATGGGTTTTAAGGAGGGCACTTGTGAAGAGAACCTGTTGTATGTAAGTGATGAATCACTAAATTCTACACCTGAAACTAATATTACACTGTATGTTAACCAAGTGGAGTTGAAATAAAACTTGAAAAAATATATAATTTGTTTAGTAATTTTGTATTCTACAACTTTACTGAATTTGCTTTTTAGTTCCAACAGTTTTCTAGTGCAGATCAACGGTATACTTTTGTGTTATCTGAAAATAGTAACAGTTTTATTTATTCCTTTCCAATTACGATAACTTTTATTTCCTTTTTTTTTTGCCTAATTTCTGTGGCTAGGACTTAGAATATTATGTTGAAATAAAGTAGAATGTCCATCCTTGTTTTATATCTTAGAGGAAGATCCTTTGAGTAAGATATTAGGTATGGGATTGTCATATATTTCCTTTCGTATGAGATACTTTCCCTCTATAATCACTTTTGGGAGCGTTTTTAATCATAAAGTGATGTTAATTTTGTAAAATTCTCTTTCTGCATCTTCTGAGATGGAAATATGATTTTTACCTTGTATTTTGTTAATGTATCACATTGATTTTCAGATGTTGATCCATCATTGCATCCCAGTAGTAAATTCTGCATGCTTATTGTGAATGATTCTTTTAATGTATTGTTTAATTATGTTTGCTAATATTTGGTTGAAGTGTTTTGCATCTATATTCTTCAATGATATTGGCTTGTAATTTTCTTTTTTTGAGGTGTGCTTGTTTTATTTTCATATCAGGGTAATGCTGACCTAGTAAAAAAAGGTTTGGAGGCATTCCTTCCATTTCGGTTTTTTGGAAGAGTTAGAGAAAGATGAATATTAAATGTTCTTTGGTAGAATTTGTCAGTGAAGTCTAGTCCCGGAGTTTTCTTTGTTAGGAGGTTTTTTATTACTGATTCAATCTCCTTACTAGTGATTGGTCTATTCAGATTTCTATTTCTTCATGATTCAGTCTTGGAAGACTATAAGTTTTTAAGAGTTTATCCATTCTTCTAGGTTGTCCAATTCTTGGTGTATAATTGTTCATAGTAGTCTCTTATGATCTTTTGTATTTTTGTGGTATCCCTTGTACCTTCTCTCATTTATGAATTTATATATTGGAGCCCTCTCTTTTTTTTTTTTCTGAGTGATTCTAGATAAACGTTTTTCAGTTTTGGTTATCTTTCCAACATATCAGCTCTTAGTTTTATTTATCTTTTCTATTGTCTTTGTCATCTTTATTTCATTTACACTATGATTTTCATTATTTCATTCCTTCTACTAAGTTTGGATTTATTTTGTTCTTTTTCTAGTTAATTTACACGTAAAGTAAAATTCTTTGCAATTTCTCTTGTGGCAATAGGACTCTATTGCTATGAACTTGCCTCTAAGAACTGATTTTGTTGCATCCCATAAATTTGGTATGTCATATTTCTGTATTCACTTGTCTCCAGGTACTTTTTCATTTCTTTTTTTTTTTTTAATATGTATTAGTTGTTCAGAACATGCTGTTTTAACTCCATCTGTAGTGCCCCCAACTCACTTTTCTTCTTATAATTTTAGTTTCATACCATTGTGGTCAGAAAAGATGCTTGATATAATTTCAATCTTTTTGAATTTATTGAGAATTCTTTTGAGACCTAACTTATGATCTGTCTTGAAAAATATTTTCCATGCACTTTTGAAGAATGTGTATTCTGTGCTTTTGGATACATGTTCTGTATGTATTTGTTAAATCCATACAGTTTGATGTATTGTTCATGGATGAAGTTTTTTACTGATTTTCTGTCTGTATGATCTAAACTTTGATGTAATTGGGGTGTTAAAATCCCCTGCTATTATTGTATTGCTGTTAATTTCTCAGTTTAGGTCTGTTAATATATGCTTTATATATTTTGCTGTTCCTATATATATATTTGGTGAATATATATTTATAAATGTTATTAACTTCTTGCTCGATTGATCCCTGTATCATGATGTAGTGCCCCTCTCTGATGAAATTCTTTGATTTAAAGTGTTTTTTTTTAATATGAGTATAGTTACACCAGCTTTATTTTTATTTCCATTTGTATGGAATATCTTTTTCCATTACTTTACATTCTAGCCTATGTATGTCCTTAAACCTAAGTGAATGTTTTGTTGGCAGTTTATAGATGAGGTTCTTTTGTTTTGTTTTGTTTCTTGTTTTTTGTTTTAATCTATTTAGTCACTCTATGTCTTTTGTTTGGAAAATTTTGTCCCTTTACATTTGAAATAATTATTGATAGGTATGTACTTATTGCCATTTTGTTCATTGTTTTCTAGATATTTTGTAGGTCCTTTCCGTTACTTTATTCTTCTCTTTTTATCTTCTCTTGTGCTTTGATGACTTTCTTTAGAGTGATATTTAGATTCCCTTCTCATTGTCTTTTGCGTATTTACTATAAGGTTTTGGTGTGTCGTTACTGTGAGACTTTACATATGTCATCCTATGTATATAAGTCCTTTTTCAGTTGATAGCAACTTACATTTGAACACATTCCAGAAGTATATGATTTTACTGGCCCTTCTACCTTTTTTTTTTGTAGTCACTTTTTACCTCTTTTTACTTTATCTATCCCTTAACTAATTATTGTAATTTATATTAATTTCCTACTTGTATCTTAGTAGCTTTATAAATTACTAATCCACTACCTTTACTATATATTAATCCTTTTTAGTGATATTTTTATTTTTGTATATTTTGTCATTATTTAGTGCCATTTCTTTTCAGCATAAAGAAGGGCCTATAACTATTCTTGTAAGGCCACTGTAGTAGTGACGACTTTAGCTTTTGCTTACCTGGAAAACTCTTTATCTCTCAGTTCTGAATGACAAACTTCCTGGATATAGTATCCTTGGTTGGAAGTCTTTTCCTTTCAGAACTTTGAATATGTCATTCCATTTCTTCAGGCATGTAAAATTTCTAATAGCAAATATGCTCACAGCTTTATGGGCTTTCCTTGTATGTAACAATCTGTTTTTCTCTTGATGCCTTTAAAATTCTCTATCTTTATTTTGTTATATTTTAATTATGTGTCTTGGTATGGATCTTTTTTGGTTCATCATATTTTGAACATTTTGGACTTCCTGGAGCTGGATGTCTGCATATTTTTCCCATAAGTTTCAGAAATTGCCAGTTATTATTCCTTAAAATAGGTTTTCTGCTACTTTCTCTCTTCTTTTTCTGGTACCTGTGTACTGTGGATATTTTTCTGCTTATTAACATGTTACTGTGTTACAAGTTCCTTAAATTATCTTCATTTTTAAAATTTTATTTTTCTCTTTGCTGCTTAGTCTGGGTGACTTCTATTACTTTGCCTTCTACTTTATTAATTCATTCTTCTGCTTTACCTAGTGTGTTGTTGAACTCCTATAGTTTTTATGTCACTTATTATTATTCTTCAGCTCTGTGGCTTCTGTTTTATATTTTCTCAAATTTCCCTCTGTTGAAGTTCTCACTGTGTTCATCATCTTCTCTTCAGGTCAGTGAGAATATTTATGAACATCTTTTTTTCAATTCGTTATTATTTAGATTAATTATCATCATATCAATAAGGTCTTTTCCTGAGATTTTGTCTTCTTCTTTTGTTTGGGTTATTTTTCTCATTCCTCACTTTGCTTGACTCTCTGTTTCAGTCATTTGGTGAAGTAACTACCTTTCTCAGTTTTGAAGGAATGGCCCTGCATAGGTGATAAAACTATTCATTCCACTTTCTCCTAGCTATTGGTTGTCTCTTAAATATTTGTGACCATCTGTACCACCTGATTAATTCTTGATATGTCCCCATTGTTGATGGCATATCAAGATCTTCCATTGTTTCAAAGGGAGGAACCTCATGTAGCACCTACTTTCAGACTGACTGCAAATCAGACACTCGGGAGCACCTTTTAAAGTATGCAAATATATGCAATCTTGTAAGGCTGCAGTATAATCTCTTCTTGCCTCCAGACGAGAATATCTGGAGGTGTTTCCTGGGTAACAGTTGCAAAATCAGGGCTCCAGACTAATGTATAAGCTCATTACATAGAAATCTGTTGAGGTGTAGTAAAGCCAAGGCTGTACACAAGGAAGGTGTTTCCCTGTATTATTCCTTGGGAGTCACTCCTTAGTCTCTTGATATATGGAAAATCTGAAACCTCTCAGGCTGAAGTTCCAGTCTAAGTAAATAGACATTTTCGCCTGAAGACTTGGGTTGTGTTTCAGTCTGCTGTCTGTGCAGTGCTCTAGAAGAGTTGGCCTGCCATGAACTAACTTTTTTTTTTAATTTTTGTTTAATTTCCAGTTAGTTACCATACAGTGTAATATTAGTTTCAGGTATACAATATAGGGATTCAATACTTACATACAAAACCCAGTGCTCATTCCAAGAACTGTACTCCTTAATCCCCATCACTTGTTTAACCCATGCCCTTCTGGTAACCTTCAGTTCTCTATAGTTAAGAGTCTGTCTCTTTTTTATTGTTACATTACCATGAAGCTCAGGGGAACCAACTCCCTTGCACACTGGGGCCTGCTGATCAAGAGGCATCCCTTGGATGGATTGTGTGTGCCTGCTGACTATAGCTAGGCAGTTATTGAGTATAGGGAGCAGAAAATGCTCACTAGCTTCTGAACAATAGTAGGAAAATGTTTCAACTGTGTACCCATAGGCTTCAGGAATGAAGTGTACAGGTGCCTTGTCTGTGTACATGTGTTGGATTTAGGGTGGGAGTGTGAAAGGGCTACAACTGTTTGTGCTGCAGCCAGGTAGTAGGGGAGTGCTGCAGCATCTGCCAATGCTCTCCATCTTTAGCAATGCTGCAGGATATTGTCTTAGCAAGTAAGTGGGAGCATGCCATATTTTAGCTTCCCTACCTGTGCTAGCAGGATAGGCAGAGAGTGCACAAATGGCATCTCCCAACACATGTATTTCCTGGGAGAGTTCCCTGCCCCTAAAGCAGATGCTTTTAGACTAGCACGTGCATGTCTTTCACATATAGTCTAGGAAATTTATAAAGTGCTATTTTTTTCACTTGCTCTCAGGGTGAGTGAGACAGCTTGTAAGGACTTTTGAAGGGGAATCTGTTTCCTGTAACATCTTTGGTTCCTTGAACTTCAGCACCATTGGTTTTCTAAGCCTAATGTTTTAGGGGCTGATCTCTCCAGTGCAGATCCAAGGGAATATGGTATCTGATGAGGGGTACCAATCCTTCATTCTTCTGGGAAAACCACAGGACTGCTGAGAACTCTCCCCATTGTTTGTCACTGTGCCAGGTATGTAGTTTTGGTGAGGAAGTTCCTCTGCTTCTTCTACACACCTTGATGTGTTCTTCTTATCCTTTCTTGTGGAGAAGCAATTCATCTACTTTTCAAATCTTTTTCACAGGGAACTGATCTGCATTTAGCTTGTAGATTTTCTGTCTGTGGAAGGAAGTGAGTTCAGGATTGTTTCTAGTCCACAGTTTTGTGAAAGTCTTTGAGATTATCTTTTTGTTTGAATTTCTTTTAATTAATTTTTAAATGACATATGATTGACCTACCATTCACATTTTAAAGTGTACAATTCAATGGTTTCAATATATTCACAAGATTGTGAAACAATCACCATTAATTCCAGAATATTATATCGGGCCAAAATAAAATTTCATACCCATTATCAGTCATTCTTCTCTCCCACCAAACTTTGGCAACACTAATTTACTTCTTGGCCTTGTACATTAATTAACCCATGAAGAATATTTCATACAAATGCATTTTCATATAATATATGCCCTTTTGTGTCTGGCTTCTTTCATTTAGGACAGAGTTTTAAGATTCACCTATGTTATAGTATCAATACTTTTCTCCTTTTTATTACAAAATGATATTCTATTAGGTAGTTTTACCACAAATTATTTATGGATTTGTTAATGGACCTTTGCGCTGTAACCATTATTTGGCTATTTTGAATAATGGTGCTGTAAACATTCATGTACAGGTTTTTGACTGAATATGTTTTAAATTCATAATATACCTAGGAGTGGAATTTCTGAGTTATATTGTGACTATATATTTAACTTTTTAAGGAATTGCCAGACAATTTTCTAAATTAAATGTAAAATTTTAATGTCCCAGCAACAATGTATGGGGAAGATACCAATCTCTCCACATCCTTCACAACACTTATCTTTTTATTGTATCGTCCCTATGTGTCATACTATATTATGACTTTGATTTCTCTTTATCCAGTGATTAATGATATTGAATATGTTTTTGTGGGCTTACGTAAGGTAATTTCTTTATCTGCTTTGAAAAAAGGCCAATTAAAATTCTACAATTTTATGAAATTGGATTGTTTTTCTATTCTATTGTTGAGTTAAAGAGTTCTTTATGTATTCTGGTACTTGAACTTTTTCAGATATGATTTGGAACTCTTTTCTTTTATAACTATAGTCTTTATACGTTCTTGATAGTGTCTTTGCAGCACAAAATACTGAATCCGGAAGAAGTACATACAGGTCATCATTTTTTCCTTAATTGCTTCTGCTTTACTTGTTATATCTAAGATATTATGGCCTATTCTAAGATTTTAATATTTAAACCAATATTTTCGAGGAGTCTTTTAGTTTTAACTCATACATCTCTAAGGTTTGATCCATTTTGAATAATTTTTTATATAAGGAGAGGCATGTTTCCTGGGTCATTCTTTTGCATGTGAATATCCAGTGGTCCTACTACCATTTGTTGAAAACATTCTTCTATTATTAATGAATTGCTTGCCACTTTATCAAAAATAAGGTGACCATAAATGTTTTGTGTTTATTCCTGAGATCTCAGCTCTGCCATTCTAGTTATAGATACATTTATCCTTGGGTAGTACTACACAGCCTTGATTAGTGTACATTTGTAGTGAGTTCCAAAATTTAAAATTGTGAGACATTCATCTTTCTTTTTTTCTTTCAAATTGTTTTGATTATTCAGGTTCCTTTGCATTTCAGTGCAAATTTACTATAGCTTGCCAATTTTAAAATAGCCAGCCAGTATCTTGATAAGGCTTGCATTGAATCTCTAGATCAATTTGGGTTTATTTCCAATTAACAATATTAAGATTTGCAATCCATGAACATGGTATTCCACTTATTTAGGGCTTTAAGTTCTTTCAATGTTTTGTGTTTTTCCATGATCACGTATTGTACTACTTTGTTAAATTTATTTCAGAAAGGGGTGCCTGGGTGGCTCAGATGGTTAAGTGTCTGCCTTCGGGTCAGGTCATGATCCCACGGTCTTGGGATAGAGCCCCACATGGGGCTCCCTGCTCCGCAGGAAGCCTGCTTCTCCCTCTCCCACTCCCCCTGTTTCTGTTCCCTCTCTCGCTGCGTCTCTGTCAAATAAATAAATTTAAAAAAAATTATTTCAGAAAAACATTTTGTTCTTTTTTATGCTGTTATAATGATTTTTTTAATTTGCATTTTCCGATTTTCATTCCTAGTGTGTGGAAATACAATTGATTTCTTCCTACTGATTTTGTTTCCTTCAACTTTGTTCAACTCATTTATTAGCCTTAGTATATTTTTGTATATTCCTTACGATTTTCTATATTAAGATCAAGTACTGTGCAAATACAAATGATTTTGCTTCTATCTTTGAATATGGAGGCCTTTTATTTGTTTCTCTTGCATATTATCTCTGGGGGAACATCCACTGCAATATGAAATATAAAGTTGGTATTTTGTTTTGTTTCTCCTCCTTGGTTTAAAACTATCATTTTTCCATTATTAAGTTCTGTATTAGTTATGGGTTTTTCTTAATCATCATTTTGAGGATGGTAATTTTTTGAGTGTTTTTATCATGAAACATTGTTGGGTTGTGTTAAATGACTTTTCTGCATGTATTAAGATGGTGAGTTTTGTCCTCTAAAAATATTGTGTATTACATTGAATGATTTTTATATGTTGAACTAACTTTGTGTTTCTAGCATAAATCCACTTTGTTGTGATTTATACTAGTTTTCATATACACCTGTATTCAGTTTCCTGTTAAAGATCTTTCTGTGCATGTTGGATAACAGTCAATTAGTTCTGTGGTTTTTTTTTTCCTTCTGCGATTTTATTTAAATTTGAGCTAGTTCACATATACTGTAGTCTTAGTTTCAAGGGTAGAATTAAGTGATTCATCAGGTGCATATAACACCAAGTACTTATTATATCAAGGGCTCTCCTTAATGCCCATCAACCAACTGATTACCCCTCCTAACATCCTCTCCAGCAAACACTCACTATGTCCATATAATTAACAATCCCTTATGCTTAGCCTCCTTCTCTGTTTGGGTATTTTATTTTTCCTTCCCTTCCCCTATGTTCCTCTGTTTTGTTTCTCAAATTCCACAGAGGAATGAAATCATATGATATTTCTCTTTTCTCTGACTGACTTAATTCACTTAGCATAATATACTCTAATTCCATCCACATCATTGAAAATGGAGAGATTTCATACTTTCATTCTTTCTCCATTTCATGAATTTTTAATTATGTTATTAATATCCTGGTTGACCCATTCATTCTTTAGTAGCATGTTCTTTAACGTCTATGTATTTGTGGTCTTTCCAAATTTTTTTCTTCTGGTTGACATAATATTTGGTAGCATTTCTGTGGTCAGAAAATAGGCATGGTGTGATCTCAATATTTTTGTACTTGTGTAGGCCTAATTTCTGACCTAGTATGTGATCAATTGTGGAGAATGACACATGGATATTTGTAAAGAATGTGTATTCTGCTGCTTTAGGATGAAATGCTCTGAATAAGTCCATTTGATCCAGTGTGTCATTCAAAACTAGTTTCCTTGTTGATTTTCTGCTTACATGATCTGTCCATTGATGTAAATAGGGTGTTAATGTCCCTTATTATTATTGTATCATTATCAATGAATTCCTTTATGTTTGTTATTAATTGTTTTATATATTTGGGTGCTCCCAAGTCGGGGACATAAATATTTACGATTGAGAGATCTTCTTGTTAGATAGTCCTCTTTATTATGATAGAGTGCCCTTCTCCATCTCGTTACAGTCTTTGGCTAAAAATCTAGTATACCGGGGCACTTGAGTGTTTCAGTCAGTTAAGCATCTGACTGGATTTTGGCGCAGATCATGATCTCAGGCTCGGGGGTTCAAGCCCCACATTGGGCTATGCACTCTGTGGAGTATTCTTGTTCTTCTCCTTCTCCTGACCCCACTCACTCATCCTTGCTCACCCATTCTTTCACTTTCAAATAGATAAGAACTTTAAATAGATAGATAGATAAATAAATAAATAAATAAATAAATAAATAAATAAATAAATAAAATAAAATCTGGTTTATCTGATATAAGCATTGTTACTCCAGCTTTCTTTTGACGTTCACTTGTATGATAGACATTTCTCCATTCCCTCACTTTCAATCTGCTGGTGTCTTTAGGTCTAAAATGAGTCTATTATTGGCAGCACATAGATGAGTCTTTATTTTTTTATCCACTCTGACACCCTGTGTTTTTGACTGGAGCATTTAGTCCATTTACATTCAGAGCAATTATTGATAGGTATGTATTTAGTGCCATTCTATTACTTTTTTGTCATTGTTTCTGGAGATATTCTGTTCTTTTCTACTCTTTGTCACTTTTGGTCTTTCCTTCCCCTTCAAAGAGTCCCTTTTCATATTTCTTGCAGCATTGGTATATTGGTCATGAACTGAGAGCCCAATGCAGGACACCTTACCAGGAACTCGGGATCATGACCTGACCAAATGCTTAACTGACTGAGCCACCCAGGTGCATTTATATCTCCTTCTATTCTGAATGATAGCCTTGCTGGATAGAGTACTCTTGGCTGCAGATTTTTCCCATTCAGCACATTGAATATATCATGCCACTCTCTTCTGGCTTGCCAAGTTTCTGTGGAGAGATCTGCTGCTAACCTCATCTGTCTTCCCTTCTAAGTTAGGGACTTCTTTTGTCTTGCTGCTTTTAGGATTTTTTTCTTCATCACTATATTTTGCAAAATAACTACACTATGTCTTGGTGTTGGCCTGCTTTTGTTGATTTTGATGAGAGTTCTCTGTGCCTCCTAGGTTTGGATCTATTTCCTTCCCCGATTAGGGAAGTTTCAGCTATTATTTCCTCAAATAAACTTCTTCCCCCTTTTCTCCCTCTCTCCTTCTACTGAGACTCCTATGATATGAATATTATTATGTTTGATAGAACTACTGAGTTCCCTAAGTGTACTCTCATGATCCATCATTCTTCCTTCTCTCCTTTGTTCAGCTTCATTATTTTCCATAAATCTATCTTCTATCACTTCTTCAATCCTCTGTTCTTCCATCCTTGTGGTCAATAAATCCAGTCCATTTCAGATCTCAGTTATTGCAGTTTTTCATTTCTCCTGATTGTCTTTTTAGCTGTTTTATCGCTGCAGTAATGGACTCCCTGAAGTCTTCCATGCTTTTCTCAAGCCCAGCGAGTATCCTTATGATTGTTGCTTTAAATTCTACATTGGGGGGGTGGAGCAAGATGGCAGAGGAGTAGGAGACCAGATTTCACCTGGTCTCAGGAATTCAGCTGAAAAGAGATCAAACCATTCTTAACACCTACGAACTCAACAGGAGATCGAAGAAAACAATAGCAACAACTCTGAACAGAAAAGCAACCATTTTCTGGAAGGAAGGACATGTGGAGAAGTGAATCCGAGGCGATAGTAGGAAGGATAAACGGCGGGGGAGGGGGCCTCCGTCGACCGCTTCTGGCAAGTGATAGAGACACGCAGCACAAAATAGGAACTTTCAGAAGTCGGTTTCACTGCAGGACCTCAATACAATGAGTAAGCTGGGGGTGGAACCCTCACGTGACAGTGTGGTCTCAGGACCTTCGGGGTCACAGAAAGACCGGGGGTGCCTGAGTATGGCAGAGATCCCATGAATTGGAGCAGGGAAGACAGCTGCAGACACGGAGCCGAGGCGCAGGCTCTCAGCTCGGGGTTGCCATAAACTGTGATCGGTGACACAGTCAGGCCACTGCTCCTCCAGTAGGGACCCAACAAGCAGCAGATTCGGGAGACTCCCCCGAGAGGAGTGGCGCATTAGCGCACCGCAAGGATCTGCTGGGTTTCGAGACTCCACATGGGGTCATGCGCCAGACATAGAACCACTCGGTCACATGCTGGGTGAGCACAGAGTGTGGCCAGAGACCAGGGAGACGGGAGTGACTGACAGCTTTTCTCTGGGGGCTCACTGAGGGGTGGGGCGCTGAATTCTCGGCAACTCACCAGTGGACATTGGGAGGCAGCCATTTTAACTCTCGTCCTCCAAAGCTCTACGGAACGCTTGCAGGGAACAAAAGCTCCCAAGAACAAACCTGAGCAGGTTGCTTAGCCCGGACTGGCAAGGACAAGGCAATTCCGCCTCCGGCAAAGAAACTTGGAAACCACACCAACAGGCCCCTCCCCCAGAAGATCAGCAAGAGTAGCCAGCCAAGACCAAGTTTACCGATCAATGAGAAAGGGAGAATTCCAGCACTAGGGGAATACTGCACAAAATGTTCATGGCGTTTTTACCACGATTCATTAGTTTTTCACAGTTTATTTTTTTAACGGATTTTTTTTTCAATTTTTCTTTTTCCCTTTTTCAACCAACATCTTATCAATCCCTTTTTTAAAAAAACACTTTTATTTTTCATTTTTACAGTCACATTCATTCCCTTCATAGTAGTTACCCTTATTTTTGGCATATATGTATAAGTTGTTCTATCTTTAAAATTTTGAGATACAATTTCTTCTAACATTTCAAAATATAACCTAAATCTATAGTGTATGGCTTTGTTCTACTCTCCTGCCTGATCACATTCTCTCCCTTTTGTTGTTGTTGTTGTTTCTTTCTTTTTAATCATCTTCTTTCTTTTTTCAAGCACCTTATCCATTCCTTTTTTAAAATTTTTTATACTTTTCATCTTTACAGTCAAATTCCATCCCTTCATTGTAATAACCCTTATTTTGCATATATATAAGCCTTTCTTTGTTAAAAGTTTAGGAGTCACTTTCTTCTAACAGACCAAAATACACCCAAAATCTAGTATGTGGCACTGATCTATAAACTAGCCTGAACATATTTGATCATATTCTGTTTTTCTTGCTTTGTTCTGTTTTTGTTTCTTTTTATCTTTTTCTTTTTCTTTTTTTTTCTCTTTCTTTCCCTTTCTTTTCCCTTGGTTTCAGGTCTTTTCTGATTTCTTTAGAGTATGTTTTCTGGGGACGTTGTTAACCTGTTAGCATTTTCTTCTCTCATTCATCTATTCTGCTCTGGACAAAATGACAAGACGAATAAAATCACCTCAACGAAAAGAACAAGAGGTAGTACCGTCTGCCAGGGACGTACTCAATACAGACATTAGTACGATGTCGGACCTAGAGTTCAGAGCCATGATTTTAAAGATACTAGCTGGGCTTGAAAAAAGCGTGGAAGTTATTAGAGAAACGCTTCCTGGAGAAATAAAAGAGCTAAAGTCTAACCAAGTCGAAATAAAAGAGGCTATTAATGAGGTGTAATCAAAAATGGGGGCACTAACTGCTCGGATAAATGAGGCAGAAGAGAGAATCAGCGATATAGAAGACCGAATGATGGAAAATAAAGAGGCTGAGAAAAAGAGGGAGAAACAACTACAGGATCACGAGGGCAGAATTCGAGAGATAAGCGATATGATAAGAGGAAACAACATTAGAATAATTGGGATCCCAGAAGAAGAAGAAAGAGAGAGAGGGGCAGAGGGTATAGTGGAGCAAATTATAGCAGGGAACTTCCCTAATGTGGGGAAGGAAACAGGCATCCAAATCCAGGAGGCACAGAGAACCTCTCTCAAAATCAATAATAATAGGTCAACACCCCGACATCTAATAGTAAACCTTACGAGTCTCAGAGACAAAGAGAAAATCCTGAAAGCAGCTCGGGAGAAGAGATATGTAACCTACAATGGTAGAAACATTAGATTAGCAACAGACCTATCCACAGAGACCTGGCAGGCCAGAAAGGACTGGCAGGACATATTCAGAGCACTAAACGAGAAAAATATGCAGCCAAGAATACGATATCAGCTAGGCTCTCATTGAAAATAGAGAGATAAAAAGTTTCCAGGACAAACAAAAACTAAAGGAATTTGCAAACACAAAACCAGCCCTAAAAGAAATATTGAAAGAGGTCCTCAAAGCAAACAGAGAGCCTAAAAGCAACATAGACCAGAAAAGAACACAGACAATATACAGTAACAGTCACCTTACAGCCAATACAATGGTACTAAATTCCTGTCTTTCAATATTTACCCTGAATGTAAATGGGCTAAATGCCCCAATCAAAAGACACAGGCTATCAGATAGGATTAAAAAACAAGACCCATCGATATGCTGTCTGCAAGACACTCATTTTACACCCAGCGCTCCCCCAGATTGAAAGTGAGGGGGTGGAAAACCACTTACCATGCTAATGGGACACCAAAAGAAAGCTGGGGTGGCAATCATTCTATCAGACAAATTAGATTTTAAAACAAAGACTGTAATAAGAGATGAGGAAGGACACTATATCCTATTTAAAGGGCCTATCCAACAAGAAGATCTAACAATTGTAAATATCTATGCCCGTAACATGGGAGCAGCCAATTATATAAGGCAATTAATAACAAAACCAAAGAAACACACTGACAACAGTACAATAATAGTGGGGGACTTTAACACCCCCCTGACTGAAATGGACAGATCATCTAAGCAAAAGACCAACAAGGAAATAAAGACTTTAAGTGAAACACTGGACCAAATGTACTTCACAGACATATTCAGAACATTCCATCCCAAAACAACGGAATACACATTCTTCTATAGTGCCCATGGAACATTCTCCAGAATAGATCACATCCTAGATCACAAATCAGGTCTCAACCAGGACCAAAAGATTGGGATTATTCCCTGCATATTTTCAGACCACAATGCTTTGAAACTGGAACTCAATCACAAGGGGAAAGTTGCAAAGAACTCAAATACATGGAGGTTAAAGAGCATCCTACTAAAGAATGAATGGGTCAACCAGGAAATTAAAGAAGAATTTTAAAAATTCATGGAAAACAATGAAAATGAAAACACAACGGTTCAAAATCTTTGGGATGCAGCAAAGGAAGTCCTAAGACGAACGTATATACCAATACAAGCCTTTCCCAAGAAAGAAGAAAGGTCTCGAATACACAACCTAACTGTACACCTAAAGAAGCTAGAGAGAAAACATCAAATAACCCTAAATCCAGAAGTAGAAGAGAAATAATAAAGATCAGAGCAGAAATCAGTGAAATAGAAACCCGAAGAACAGTAGAACAGATCAACGAAACTAGGAGCTGGTTCTTTGAAAGAATGAACAAGATTGATAAACCTCTGGCCAGACTTATCAAAAAGAAAAGAGAAATGACCAAAATCAACAAAATCATGAATGAAAGAGGAGAGATCACAACCAACACCAAAGAAATACAAACAATTATAAAAACATATTATGAGCAACTCTATGCCAGCAAATTAGATAACCTGGAAGAAATGGATGCATTATTAGAGATGTATCAACTACCAAAATTGAAGCAGGAAGAAATAGAAAACCTGAACAGACCTATAACCACTAGGGAAATTGAAGCAGTCATCAAAAATCTCCCAACTAACAAAAGCCCAGGGCCAGTCAGCTTTCCAGGAGAATTCTACCATACATTCAAAGAAGAATTAGTACCTATTCTCCTGAAACTGTTCCAAAAAATAGAAATGGAAGGAAAACTTCCAAACTCATTTTATGAAGCCACCATTACCTTACTCCCAAAACCAGACAAAGACCCCATCAAAAAGGAGAATTACAGACAAATATCCCTGATGAACATGGATGCAAAAATTCTCAACAAAATACTAGCCAATAGGATCCAACAGTACATTCAAATGATTATTCACCATGACTAAGTGGGATTTATCTCTGGGCTGCAAGGTTGGTTCAACATCCTTAAAATCAATCAACACGACAAAATATATTAACAAAAGAAAGAACAAGAATCATATGATCCTCTCAATAGATACAGAGAAAGCATTTGACAAAATACAGCATCCTTTCTTGATCAAAACTCTTCAGAGTATAGGGATAGAGGGTACATACCTCAATATCATAAAAGCCATCTATGAAAAACCTACAGCAAATATCATTCTCAATGGGGAAAAGCTGAGAGCTTTCCCCCTAAGGTCAGGAACACAGCAGGGATGTCCACTATCACCACTGCTATTCAACATAATATTAGAGGTCCTAGCCACGGCAATCAGACAACAAAAAGAAATCGAAAGCATCCAAATCGGCAAAGAGGAAGTCAAACTCTCGTTCTTTGCAGATGATATGATACTTTATGTGGAAAACCCAAAAGACTCCACCTCAAGACTGCTAGAACTCATACAGGAATTCATTAAAGTGGCAGGCTATAAAATCAATGCACAGAAATCAGTGGCATTCCTATACACCAACAACAAGACAGAACAAGAGAAATTACAGAGTTAATCCCATTTACATTTGCACCTAAAACCATGAGATACTTAGGAATACATCTAACCAAAGAGGCAAAGGATCTGTACTCGGAAAAGTATAAAATACTCATGAAAGAAACTGAGGAAGACACACAGAAATGGAAAAACGTTCCATGTTCACGGATTGGAAGAACAAACATTGTGAAGATGTCAATGCTACCTAGAGCAATCTACACATTCAATGCAATCCCCATCAAAATACCATCCACTTTTTTCAAAGAAATGGAACAAATAATCCTAAAATTTGTATGGAACCAGAAGAGACCCCAAATAGCCAGAGGAAAGTTGAAAAAAAAAGCAAAGCTGGCGGCATCACAATTCCGGACTTCCAGCTCTATTACAAAGCTGTCATCATCAAGACAGTATGGTACAGGCACAAAAACAGACACATAGATCAATGGAACAGAATAGAGAGCCCAGAAATGGACCCTCAACTCTATGGTCAACTAATCTTCGACAAAGCAGGAAAGAATGTCCAGTGGAAAAAAGACAGTCTCTTCAACAAATGGTGTTGGGAAAATTGGACAGCCACATGCAGAAGAATGAAACTGGACCTTTTCCTTACACCACACACAAAAATAGACCACAAATCGTTGAAAGACCTAAATGTGAGACAGGAGTCCATCAAAATCCTAAAGGAGAACACAGGCAACAACCTCTTCGACCTCAGCCGCAGCAACCTCTTCCTAGAAACATTGCCAAAGGCAAGGCAAGCAAGGGCAAAAATGAACTCTTGGGACTTCATCAAGATAAAAAGCTTTTGCACAGGAAAAGAAACAGTCAACAAAACCAAAAGACAACCGACAGAATGGGAGAAAATATTTGCAAATGACATATCAGACAAAGGGCTAGTATCCAAAATCTATAAAGAACTTATCAAATGCAACACCCAAAGAACAAATAATCCAATCAAGAAATGGGCAGAAGACATGAACAGACATTTTTCCAAAGAAGACATCCAAATGGCCAACAGACACGTGAAAAACTGCTCAACATTGCTCGGCATCAGGGAAATCCAAATCAAAACCTCAATGAGATACCACCTCACACCCGTCAGAATGGCTAAAATTAACAAGTCAGGAAACAACAGATGTTGGTGGGGATGCGGAGATAGGGGAACCCTCCTACACTGTTGGTGGGAATGCAAGCTGGTGCAACCACTCTGGAAAACAGTATGGAAGTTCCTCAAAAAGTTGAAAATAGAGCTACCATATGATCCGCAATTGCACTATGGGGTATTTACCACAAAGATAGAAATGTAGGGTTCCGAAGGAGTATGTGCACCCCAGTGTTTATAGCAGCAATGTCCACAAGAGCCTAACTGTGGAGAGAGCCAAGATGTCCATCAACAGATGAACGGATAAAGAAGATGTGGTATTTATACACAGTGGAATATTATGCAGCCTTCAAAAGGAATGAGATCTTGCCATTTGCAATGACGTGGATGGAACTGGAGGGTGTTATGCTCAGTGAAATAACTTAATCAGATTAAGATATGTATCATATGTCCTCACTGATATGAGGAATTCTTAATCTCAGAAAACAAACTGAGAGTGGCTGGAGTAATGTGGGGTGGGAGGGATGGGGTGGCTGGGTGATAGACACTGGGGAGGGTATGTGCTATGGTGAGCGCTGTGAATTGTGCTAGACTGTTGAATCACAGATCTGTACCTCTGAAACAAATAATGCAATATATGTTAAGAAAAATAAAAAAGAAGAAGAAGATAGCAGGAGAGGAAGAATGAAGGGCAGTAAATCGGAGGAGGAGACGAACCATGAGACATGATGGACTCTGAAAAACAAACTGAGGGTTCTAGAGGGGAGGGGGGTAGGGTGATGAGTTAGCCTGGTGATGGGTATTAAAGAGTGCACGTTCTGTGTGGAGCACTGGGTGTTATGCACAATGAATCATGGAACACTACATCAAAAACTAATGATGTAATGTATGGTGATTAACAAAACAATAAAAAATTAAAGAAAAAATAAAAAATAAATTCTACATCAGGCATATTACTTATATCTGTTTCAATTAGATCTCTGGCCATGACCTTTTTTTGTTCTTTCTTTTGGGCTGAATTCCTTCATCTTGGCATTCTGCCTAGGTTTCTGTCTTCCTCTGTGTGTTAGACAATCCTGTTATGTTTCCTGCTCCTGAGAGTAATTGTTTGGTGATGAACAGGTCATATAATGTCCAGCGCCTGACAATTCAGGAAGTGTCTCTGGTATATGCTTCATCCACTCTGCTGCTGTGTTTTGGCTGTTCTATCCCTCAGGACAGTCATCTGTAGAGGTTCTCCTTGCCTGCAGTGGGCAGTATTTGGACCTTGGCCAGAGTGTGGCGAGTTTTAACTAGGTGTGTTCTGGTCTGCCTGTTACATGAGACCTGATGCTATATCCACTAGAACTGAAGCTTTGCAGAACATTATGGTCAGTAGATACAGTGTGTGTGGGGGTGGGGGGTGCACTAGTGTTTTGGGGTCAGGGCCTGCTGTGCTAGTCATTAAGCACACTTGCCCATGAAAAGCAGTACCGGTGAGCACGTGGGCCTCAACTTGTTGTAATCAGGTTAGGCAGCCAGTGTTAACACTGTGCTATTTACTGAGGTTGGGTTATGTTGAGGGGTGAGGAAGGGAAATGGCACCAGCCAGCTCCTTTTTCCCTGGAGAGGAGAATCCTGGCTTGCTCATGTCAGGGAAGCCCTCCCAGAAGAGTGAATAATTTCCCCTCATTCGTCCTAGGCATTTTTTAGATCAGTTTTCACACTGTCTGTCTCCAAGTTGTTTGTGTGCTTGGAGCAACACAGTACACCTTGGGCTCTATCCCAGCCAAGCCTGCTGACTTTTAAAACTCCATCACTTTGTGGCCTAGTGTGGCCCAGATCTGTGCTGGTCTTCTGGGAGAGGGTCTCCCTGCCCTGGAACTTATGCAGTTTTAACCTAGAAAAGCAGTCGTGCCAGAGTGCAGGGGTAGTTGGATTTGGAGCAAAGAAGGCTAGACAGCCAGTGTCCGGATTAGCTGCCCTCAGCAGATGGCTCTGCATCTATCCTAACGGGTAGGACTGAAATGGCACCCACAAGCTCTTTTGTCCCCGGAGAGGCAATACCACCTCTCAAAGATGCACTCCAAGAAGAGCGAAGTCTCTCCACATGATCTTTAGGTGATACTCAGATTGTGCCATATGCCCTGGGGTTGCTTGCCTGCCTTCTCTCCAGGAGTAGGACAGTGCCCTCATATCTCTATCCCAGGTAAGCCCACAGACCTTTAAAACTCCAATCTTTGAGCCCTAGTGGTTGCAAAAACTTGTGAAAATCACCCTTCTCATTTTCCTAGACATTGCCTTTGGGGACACGTTTTCCTTTTCCTATCCCTGTGTACTCCACTCTTTCTGTCATCTTTCTCCCCACCCCCCAGAGCACCCATGATCCATTTCTCCCCCAAACCACTTCACATTTCCTACTTTCCTCCATGTGGCCTCTTCTCTCCCTCTACTTGTGCAGTTTGTTGTATAAGTCCTCAGGTCGATTTCTTGGGTATTCAGAATGATTTGACAGTTATCTAGCTATGCTTGTGGGATACAGCAAGCCTAGGTACCTCCTACTATGCCACCATCATACCTACCACTACCTCAAATTATATTGTTTTTAGACAATAATAATGAACTATCAGCAATAAAAATTGTCTTTAAATCCCATTTATGATTGCATCATAAAGAATAAAGTACCTGGGAATAAATTTAGCCAAGAAAGCAAAAGTCCAATCTGAAAATTTTAAGATATTATTGAAAGGAATTGAAGAAGACATTAATAAATGGAAAGCTAGTCCATATTCATGGACTTGTTGAATTAATATTATTAAAATGTTGATAATACCCAAAGCATCTACAGATTCAAGGCAATCCCTATCAAAATTCCAATGACAGATTTTACAAAGATAGAACAAATATTTCTGAAATTTATATGGAAACACAAAGACCCCTGAATAGCCAAACAACTTTAAGAAGAACAAACCTAGATGTGTCAGGCTCCCTAATATCAAACTATACTACAAAGCTCCAGTAATCAAAAAACTATCATATTTCCATAAAAACAGACACATAAATCAATGGAACAGAATAGAAAGCCCAGAAATAAACCCACACATATACGTTCAATTAGTTTATGACTGAGGAGGCAGGATTATACAATGGGGGGAGAACAGTCTCTTCAATAAATAGTGCTGGGAAAACTGTACAACCATATGGAAAAGAATAAAAAGAGAACACTGTCTTATACCATATGCAAAAAATAATTCAAATCAGAATAAGTACTTTAATTTAAGACTGAAGCCATAAACTCCTAGAAAAAAATATTGGTAATAAGTTGCTTGACATTGGTCTTAGTGATTTTTTTTGGATCTGACTCCAAAGACAAGGGAAACAAAAGCAAAAATGAGCAAGTGGGAGTACATCAAACTGCAGCTTCTGCAGAGCTAAGGAAACCATCAACAAAATGAAAAGGTAGCCTACTGAATGAAAGAAGGTATTTGCAAATCATACATCCGCTAAGGGGATAATATGCAAAATATATTTAAAAAAGCATCAACCCAATTACAAAAATATCTGATTTGTCAGGGATCTAAATAGACAATTTTCCAAATAAAATATACAAATGGTGAAGAGGCACGTGAAAAGATGCTTATCACCAGTAATCACAGAAAAACAAATTAAAACCACAATAGATACCACCTCACACCCATCAGAATGCCTACCAAGCTATCATCGAAAAGACAAGAAATAACAAATGTTTGTGAGGATGTTAAAGAAAGGGAATCCTCATGCAATGTTAGTGGTAATGTCAATTTGTGCAGCCACTATTGTAAATAGTATGAAAGTTCCTCAAAAAATTAAAAATACAATTATCATATGATCCAGCAATTCCATTACTGGATAACTATCAAAAGAAATTGAAATCACTAAGTTGAAAAGATACATGCACTGCTATGTTTATTGCAGCATCATTTAAAATAGCCAAAATATGGGAAGGAATTAAGGTGGCAGAGGAGTAGGGGGACCCTAAGTTTGTCTTCTCCCTTGAATACAACTAGATAATTATCAAATCATTCTCAATACCCAAGAAATAATGGGAGGTCTGAGAAAACAAATATTGCAAGTCTACAAGTAGAAAACTGACCACCTTTTGGAAAGTAGGAGGTGCAGAGACTTGAATCCAGTGTGATATAACTGTGCATACAGCAGCAGGGAGGGAGCTTGCTTAAGGAGGCTATGGCAAAGTATTATGAGTAGTGAAGTACAAAACTGGAACTTTTAGAAGTCTGCTACAGTGGGGGATGTGCCTGGCTTAAAGATGCTCAGGTGGTGAAGCAGGGCAGAATCCCAGATGTGACACCATGATGTGCAAATCCCCTGCTTTGCAAGAAGAATGGGTAGTGCCTAAATGCTGCACTGTTCCTAGGCATAGGAGCATGGAAGCCAGCTGAGAACAGCAAGTCTAGGTGCCAGCTTTCTGCTTTGTGTTGCCATAAACTGTGAACTACTGTGTGACCATGAGACTGCTTTCCTGGGAAAGATCCAGCAAAAGGCAAAAGCATGCTGAGACCTTCCCTGGGATATACAGCACAGGCTCATGCCATGTGAGTCCCTACAATTTCGAGTTCTGAAATTCAGGCATATGCTTAATATGAAAAACTCAGACACAGGCAGGGTGAACGCAGGGTTCTGACGGAAACTGGGAAGACAAGAGTGATTGATTGCTCATCTGTTGAGGGCTCCCTGAAGAGTAGGGGGTGTAAATTTTCAGCTCCTGGGCTAGAAAATGGGGGCACCACCATATTTATTGAGCCCATCAGCACTGAAAGCCTTCAGGAAGGAAAACAACACCAACTAGTGGAGTCTGGAGCAGATTACATGAAGCCTGACCACCCTATGAACTAGCAGAGAATTTCCACTAGGGCACATCCTTCACATCAGGAGCAGCCAAAAGTATAAAGAAATTAATAACAAACTTAAAAAACTCTACATGATACTACAATGATGTAGTATCATGATGATACTACAATGACAGCAGGGGATTTTTGACACCCCATTCATAACAATGGACAGATCATCTAAGCAGAAGATCAACAAGGAAAAAATGGCTTTATATGACACACTGAACCAGATGGACTTACAGATACAATGAGAGCATTTCATCCTAAAATAGCAGACTACACATTCTTTTCAAGTGCACATGGAACATTCTCCAGAAGAGATCACATACTGGGTCACAAGTCAGGATTCAACTGGTACAGAAAGATTGAGATTATACCATGCCTATTTTTCTTACCACAATGCTACAAAATATGATGTCAACCACAAGAAAAATTTTGGAAGGACCATAAATACATGAAGGTTAAGGAACATCCTACTAAAGAATGAATGGGTCAACCAGGAAATAAAGAATTAAGAAAATACATGGACGCAAATAAAAAGGAAAACACAACACTGAAACCTTTGGGATGCAGCAAAGGTGGTTCTAAGAGGGAAGTATATAGCAGTACAGGCCTTCCTCAACTAGGTTGTGTCTCAAATACACAACCTAACCTTCCACATAAAGGAGCTGGGGGGGGAAACAGCAAATAAAGCCTAAATCCAGCAGGAGAAAGGAAATAATAAATATTATAGTGGAAATCAAGGATACAGAGATCAAAATAACAGTAGAATAGATCAACAAAACTAGGAGCTGCTTCTTTGAAAGAATTAACAAGATAGATAAACGCTTAACTAGAATTATCAAAAAGAAAAGAGAAAGAACCCAAATAAATAAAATCATGAATAAAAGAGGAGAGATCACAACCAACACTGGAGAAATACAATTATAGAGAATATTATGAGCAATTATATGACAACAAATTGGGCAATCTGGAAAAATGAATAAATTCCTAGAAATATATAAACTACCAAAACTGAATCAGGAAGAAATAGAAAATCGGAACAGACCCACAACTGGCAAAGAAATTGAGTCAATAATCAAAAACCTCCCAACAAACAAGATTTCAGAACTGAACAGCTTCCCAGGAGAATTCTACCAGATATTTAAATAAGCATTAATACCTATTATTCTCAAACTGCTCCAAAAAATAGAAATGGAAGGAAAACTTCCAAAATCCTTGTACAAGGCCAGCATTACCTTGATTCCAAAAATGGACAAAGACCCCACTAAAAAGGAGAATTACAGACCAATATCCCTGATGTACATGAATTGTCAACAAGATAATAGCATATCAAATCCAACAGTACACTAAACGAATTATTCATCACAATCAAGTGGGATTTTTTTCCTGGGCTACAGGGGTGGTTCCATGTTTGCAAATCAGTCAACATGATACACCATACTAATAAAAGAAATGATAAGAACCATATGATACTCTCAATAGATTCAGAAAAAGGATTTGACAAAATACAGTAACCTTTCTTGATAAAAACCTTCCACAGTGTAGGGATAGAGCAAATACACCTCAATGTCATAAAGGCAATATATGAAAGACCCAGAGCTGATATCATCCTCAAGAGGGAAAAACAGAACTTTTCCCCTACAGTCAGGAAAATAACAGGAATGTCCACCCTCACCAGTGTTGTTCAGCATAGTACTGGAAGTCCTACCCTCAGCCATCAAACAAAAAGAATTAAAAGGCTTCCAAATCAGTAAAGAAGAAATCAATCTTTCACTCTTCACAGATGACATGATACTCTATGTAGAAAACCCAAAAGAGTCCACACACACAAAAAAATCCTAGAACTAATACAAGAATTCAGCAAAGTCACAGGATATAAAATCAACACACAGAAGTCTATTGCATTCCTATACACTAACAATGAAACAGTAGAAAGAGAAATCAAGGAATCAATCCTGTTTACAATTGACCAAAAACTGTAAGAAACCTAGGAATAAACCTAACCAAGGAGGTAAAAGATCTATAAACTACAAAACACTTATGAATGAAATTGAGGAAGGCACAAAGAAATGGAAAAATATTCCATGCCCATGGATTGGAAGAACAAATATTGCTAAAATGTCTATGCTACTCAAAACAATCTACACACTCAATGCAATCCTTATCAAAATATTGCCAGCATTTTTCAAAGAGGTAGAACAAACAATTCTAAAATTTGTATAGAACCAGAAAAGACCTCTAATAGCCGAGGTAATGTTGAAAAGGAAAACCAAAGCTGGAGGCATCACAATTCCAGACTTCAAACTGCATTACAAAGCTGTAATCATCAAGACAGTAAGGTACTGGCACAAAAACAGACACATAGATCAATGGAACACAATATAGAACCCAGAAGTGGACCCTCAACTCTGAAGATTGTCAACTAATCTTCAACGAAGCAGGAAAGAATATCCAATGCAAAAAAGACAGTCTCTTCAACAAATGGTGTTGGGAAAACTGGAGATCCACATGCAGAAAAATGAAACTGGACCATTTTCTTACACCATACACAAAAATAAAGTCAAAATGGATGAAAGACCTAAATGTGAGACAGGAGTCCATCAAAATCCTAAAGGAGGACACAAGCAGCAACCTCTTCAACCTCAGCCGCAGCAACTTCTTACTAAACACATCTCCAAAGGCAAGGGAAACAAAAGCCAAAATAAACTATTGGGACTTCATCAAGATAAAAATATTCTGCACAGGAAAGGAAACAATCAACAAAACTAAAAGGCAATCTGTGGCATGGGAGAAGATATTTGCAAATGACATAACAGATAAAGGTCTAATATCCAAAATCTATAAAGAACTTATCAAACTCAACACCCCAGAAACAAAAAATCCAGTCAAGAAATAGGCAGAAGACATGAACAGACATATCTCCAAAGAGGACATACAAATGACTAACAGACACATGAAAAGATGCTCAACATCACTCACCATCAAGGAGATACAAATTAAAACTGCAGTGAGATACCACCTCACACTGGTCAGAATGGCTAAAATTAACAACTCAGGAAACAAGAGATGTCAGTAAGGATGTGGAGAAAGGGGAAACTTCTTACACTGTTGGTGGGAAAGCAAACTGGTACAGCCACTCTGGAAAACAGTATGAAGATTCCTCAAAAAGTTAAAAATAAAACCTTTTGTGACCCAGCAATTGCACTAGTAGGAATTTACCCAAAAGATACAAACATACTGATTTGAAGGGCCACATGCACCCCACTGTTTATAGCAGCAATGTCCACAATAGCCAAACTATGGAAAGAGCCCAGATGTCCATCGACAAATGAATGGATAAAGAAGGTGTAGTGTGTGTGTGTGTGTGTGTGTGTGTGTGTGTGTGTGTGTGTGATGGAATATTACTAAGCCATCAAAAAGGATGAAATCTTGTGATTTGCAATGATATGGATGGAAATAGAGAGTATTAAGCTAAGTGAAATAAATCAGAGACTCAAATTCCATATGATTTCACTCAATGTGGGATTTAAGAAACAAAACAGGTGAACAAAGAAGAAGGGATGGAAAAATAAAATAAGATAAAAACAGAGAGGGAGGGCAACCATAAGAGACTCTAACTATAGGGAACAAACTAAGGGTTGCAGCAGGGGAGGTGGATGAGGGAATGGGGTAATTGGGTGATGGTCATTAAGGAGGGCACTTGATGTAATGAGCACTGGGAGCTATATGTATGCAACTGATGAATCACTAAATTCTACCCCTGAAACTAATCATACACTATATGTTAGCTAAACTGAATTAAAATGAAAAATAATAATAATAATAAAATAAGCAAGATATGGAAACAACCTAAGTGAACACTGATAGATGAATAAAATATTTTTATCCCTTCATCGCTCAATAGACACATATATATACACATACACAAAATGAAATACTATTCAGCCACAAAAAAGAATGAAATCTTGCTATCTGCAACAACCTGGATGGACTTTGACGATATTATGCTAAGTGAAATAAGTCAGATGGAGAAATATACATACCTCATGATTTCACTTATACATGGAATCTATAAAACAAAACAAACCAAACAAAACCCAGACTCATTAATAGAGTAAACAGATTGTTGACTGCTGTGGAGGAGGATGAAATTGGTGAAGAGAATCGAGAAATACAAACTTCCAGTTATAAAATAAATAATCCATAATGATGTAATTTACAGCATGGGGAGTAAGTCAATAATATTGTATTAGCTTTGTATGATGACAGATGTTAACTAGATATAGTGTGATCATTTCTCAATGGACACAAATGTCAAATCATTATTTTGTACACCTGAAACTAATATAATATTTTATGTTAATTTCCCCCCAAAAAATAAAGTCAATTATGTTGAAGGACTATATCAGATTCTGCATGGTATTCCATACCTTGTTAATAACTGTAGCTAATATGCTTATAATTACATGCTTTGCACTGTGCCAGGCACTGTTTTTAACACATATTCTGTCTCTAATTCTTACAACATCCTTGAAAAGTAGGTTCTATTTCCATTCAAATATACCCAGACCATTTCTCACAAATTCCATTGCTACCAACCTATTTTAAGCCATCATCATCTCTAATACGGACTATTGCAATGGCCTCCTAACAAATCTCCCTCTTTCTACACTTGCCTCTCTTTAGGCCCTTCTCTAGTGAATGCTCCAAAATATAAGATCACTGGAATTACTCCTTAATTCAAAACTTCTTTTAGTCTCCATTTCCTTCAAAGTAAAAGCCAATGTCCTTACATATGACCTACCCAAAGACTATATGATCTGCCACCCCATCTTCACCCCGTACCTCTCTGAACTCATTTCCTACTGTAAACTCTTCCTTATTCTCTCTTTTCCAGCCACACTGGCCTGCTGACTGATCCTTGAACTATCCAGGCACTGTCCCACCTCTGAGACTTTCATCTAATGTTTCCCTTTGCTTCTCCCAAATTGTTTAGGCCTGTTTAAGCCTTTGTTCATATCTCATCTTATAATAAGCACTCCTATTTAACAGTCTGCCTCTGACCCCAGCCAATTACTCTCAATTCTTATTACCTTGACCTACTTTTTCTTTTTTCCATAGCTTCCATAACCCTCTAATGTGTTATATAACTTATTTTTTGTCTATTATTCATTATCTCTCTTCCCTAAGAGAACATAAGTTTTATGAAAGCAAGACCACATTTTTGTTCACGGGTGTATTCCAAGAACTAACACACTAGCTGATGTCTGGTATATGTTTAACAAAAACTTTTTGAGTAAATGAATTTTTCAGATAAAAAAACTGAAACACCAAGATATGAAGTAATTTGTCAAGATCGCATAACTTCTACATGGTGGAGTTGACAATTTAACCCAGATTTGTCTAATCACAAAGTCCATACTTTTTGTGCTATACCACATTGCCACTAAAACTTTATCAAACACACTTGCTTCAGAAAAAAAATAATAGAATGTTGTGATTTTTAAGACAATTATAGATTATAGATAACTATAAAAGGACATAAGACATCAAAACATTAAAAAGGAGGAAATGAAAGAATCTCAAGAAAGGATAGAGAGTAAGCCAAAAAAGTAATCATATTGACAGAATTTCAGGAAGAAAGAGCTTTAACATCACCCTCGCAACCAGTTAAATAATACTTGCTATAGTTACTCAGACATAGTCATCCAGTTTTACACTGTAAATTCTTGACTTGTTTGTTCAATTAATTCTTTAATGTTATCAAGCACACACTGATTATTGACCAATGTATCCTCTGTATCTCTGTTTGCATGCCATTGACACAAAGAACAAAGAGGCAACCCACAGAATGGGAGAAGGTATTTGCAAACGACACTATAGACAAACCACGGATTTCCAAGATCTATGAACAACTTCTCAAACTCAACACCCAAAAAGCATATAATCAAGTCAAAAAATGGGCAGAAGACATGAAGAGACACTTCTCCAAAGAAGACATACAAATGGCTAACAGACACATGAAAAAATGTTCATCATCATTAGCCATCAGGGAAATTCAAATCAAAACCACATTGAGATACCACCTTACACCAAGAATGGCAAAAATGGGCAGGGAAAGAAACAACAAATGTTGGAGAGGTTGTGGAGAAAGGGGAACCCTCTTACACTGTTGGTGGGAATGCAAGTTGGTACAGCCACTTTGGAAAACAGTGTGGAGGTTCCTCAAAAATTTAAAAATAGAGCTACCCTATGACCCAGCAATTACACTTCTGGGTATTTACCCCAAAGACACAGATGTAGTGAAAAGAAGGGCCATATGCACCCCAATGTTCATAGCAGCAATGTCCACAACAGCCAAACTGTGGAAAGAGCCGAGATGCCCTTCAACAGATAATGGATAAAGAAGATGTGGTCCATATATACGATGGAATATTACTCAGCCATCAGAAAGGATGAATACCCAACTTTTGCATCAACATGGATAGGACTGGAGGAGATTATGCTAAGTGAAATAAGTCAAGCAAAGAGTCAATTGTCATATGGTTTTACTTATTTGTGGAACATAAGGAATAGCATGGAGGACATTAGGAGAAGGAACAGAAAAAGGAAGGGGGGGAAATTGGAGGGGGAAATGAACCATGAGAGACTATGGACTCCCAAGAAACAAACTGAGGATATTAGAGGGGAGGGAGGTGGAAGGATGGGTTAGCCCAGTGATGGGTATTAAGGAGGGCACATACTGCATGGAGCACTGGGTGTTATACGAAAACAATGAATCATGGAACAATACATCAAAAACTAATGATGTACTGTATGGTGACTAACACAACATAATAAAATTAAATTAAGTTAAAAAAAGATAAATGCATTCCTGGAAAGCTATATTTATTAAACAACTTTTATTTATATTATTACTTACATTAAACTGAACTTTGCTTCTATGCATTGATTTGAGTTAGGCTTTCTGAATTAATGCAGAAAAAATTTCACTGCTGTTCTACATGATAAAGCTGTTATATTCCAGTGAAATTGTTTCTCCTCGAAACTCAACACCTCCAGCTCCTTCAACTACTCTTCAAATGTCCTGGTCTCCCACTGACTCAGTACCCTGATCACACTCTGGGTAAATGTTCTAGTTTCTCAAAGTCTCCTGCCAAGAACTATCCTAATTGCAGGTCTGACCAACTAAGTGTCCTGAACCGTTTTATCCTTTCATTAATAGTTTCTTATATCCCAATGTTTTGGCTCCTTTATTTTTATTTTTTACATTTATTTCAGCCCCCAACCAACACCTTAGGCAGGTAGGTAAGGGATTAGACTCTTGGTGATATGCTAAGATTAACTATGAACATTTTGAAAACCAAGTAAATAAGTTGCAACCCGTCTTGGTGAACCAATGGCTGACGTAGTTGTTATATATCTTACAGAGAAAGGAAAATCAATCCTTATCAAATACTGGGCTTGATCCTAAACCAAGCCTTTTCTGAGAAACTAATGTATTTCCAAGTCATTTTCCAGCTCAAATAAATAATCACCTTTAACTGAGATCATACAGTTTGTGTTTAACATATTGATGATAGAACAAAGCATAAGTAAGACAAACATTATCTGTAACTTATAATCATGTTCAGCAGACTCCCACAAATTGAATCAAGCAAAATCCCTAATATGATAAATAACAGAGAAATATTTCTAGAGTAAGAAAATACTGTGTTCCATTATACCACTTAAAATGTTGGAAAACAGGTCAGCTATGGACAGGGCCGGAGGCCAACCCCAGTGACTCTTCAGTCAAACCCACTTTATAGCATATCCTTGATAGGTTTATTCAAGGATTTGACAATTCAAGAATAAATAATGTGTTATCTTCCCACCTTCTTGTCAAGGACTCATTCTTCATCCCTTTTACACAAACTCTTCTATAAAAAGGGACTACAGAAGGCGGGGGGAAATCGGAAACAAACAGGGTTTTAGAGGGGAGGGGGGAGGGGGACTGGTTAGACCAGTGATGGGTATTAAGGAGGGCACGTACTGCATGGAGCACTGGGTGTTATACGAAAACAATGGATCGTGGATCACCACATCAAAAACTAATGATGACTATCATAACATAATAAAAAAAAAAAAAAAAAAGGACAACAGAACTGAGTCCTTTGCTCACTGCTGGCTCAGCTTTGCAAACAAACAACCTAAATCTCAAGATCCTACTAGAGCCCCACCTCCATGAAATTTTTTCCACAGCATAGGGTAATGGGAATAGGGGTACATTTTTTAGACCCTACTTCTTAAAGTTGCATAACAAGGGGACAATTATTACCCATGAGAAATTATGAATAAAACAGAGATAAAAATGCCTGAACCCACAAGAGCCAAGTACCAGAATCTTCTGGAATTAAATGTTACAATTAATTAATGTTGGCTTTTTTCCTTTCATAAGCTTTTCCCTACCTACAATGATCAACTGTACTTAACAGCATTTACCCTCTAAACTAATATTTGTCAACTAACCAGAGACTTATCATACTTTTCATATTTTGTCCTTAGATTAGTTAGCTATAATTTAATTACTTAATTGCTCACAATATTAAGCCTTGTCTTCCCAACTAAATTTTGAGCTCATTAAGGATAGACACACTACCTTACTCACTGATAAATCTCCCATAGTTCCTAGAATACAGGCAAATGTTTAATAATCAGATGATGCAAATAATTTTCAAAAACTATCCAATTTGACATAAAACATTTATTTTTGATCTTGAGATGTTCAAAATCCAACTGTAATAGAAGTCTGGGTTCTCCAGGGAAACAGAATCAATAGGGTTTGTGTGTATGTGTATTTGTATGTGAGACAGAGAGGGAGAGAGAGAGAGATTTATTTTAATGAATTGGTTCACAGGATTGTGGAGGTTGACAAATCCAAAATCGACAGGGTAGCTCATCAGGCTGGAAACCCAGTAAAGAGGTAATGTTACAACTTGAGTTCAAAGTAAGACTACAGGCAGAATTCCTTCTTCTTTAGGGGAGTCAGTCTTTTTTCATTCTTAAAACCTTCAACTGATTGGATAAAGTCTACCCATATTATGTAGTATAATCTGCTTTACTCAAAGTCTGTAGATTTAAATGTTAATCTCATTTAAAAGGTACCTTCACAGCAACATCTAGACTATATTTAATCAAATATTTGGACACTGTGGCCCAACCACAGTTGACACACAAAATTAGCATACCAACCCTTATGATCAGCAATATCTCCTCTAACAATCACAATACCTCTATCAATAGGCCAGGATAACAGAGGAGCAAGCCAACATTTTCATTTTTGGAATTATTTCCCCTCCACTACACCCTTAATAGAGACTTATGATCTGGTGAATATTGAAAGAAATCTTAGAGTTCATTCCACATAAAAGGAAAATTGTGTGCCACCCAAATGAGAAGTGACTTAGTTCAGGCTTTCACTCTATTAAATCAGGGTGGAGTCAATTCTGGCTCTTTGATTTCTAACCCAGTCTCACTTCAGCTGCCACTCACACAGGCCCAGGTTTCTTTTTATGCCCTGACCTTATTTAAATGCTGGCATTCATCCTAGAAAATGCTAAACTAATATAATCAATTATTATAAAAAAATTTCAGATCTCTCTTTCTTAAATAATCCTTATTTGTCCAAACATAGCTCTTCTTGAGTACAGAATTAGCTCCATCTCTCACTCAATGTAGAAAAATCTTCCTGGAACCCATCACACTGCAAAATTTAACAAAAACTCTCAAAAAGCAGCTTGATTTTGTCAAGTGATAATTTTAACAAACTAATCAGAAGAAAAGAAAAGCCACATCACTTTCCATTCTTCTTGCACTGCTTTTAGTCAAGACTTCATTTCTCACCTAACTGTTTTATCTGTTACTTGGTTCTGGGCCACTAACCTACTAACCCATCATCCATATTGCTTCCAGAGTGATCTTTCTAAAATGCAAACCTAACCATATTACTCTCCTCTTTGATTTCAGGTTCAGTGACACTCAGCAAAATACTCAATGCTGTCATTATCTTTATTTCTACCACAATGCACCAAATACCCCCCATACTCCATTTACCAAAAGTTTACTTTATTCCAAAAATGTTTCTCAATCTTTTCCACTTGTTCCACATCTTTAAAATTATTTGAATTTTAAGTGAATTAATTTCAACATAGTGGATATTATACTGCTTTAAAAAGATATTTTGACTTCTGATCAAGATAGTTCAATATCTTCATATTTTATATACTCTCTCTGCTCTAAATATATAGCAATTACAGATACAACCACAAAAATATATCTCAATTTAAAAAAATAAGTATATCTGTATGGAGCAGAAATGAAAGAACTCAAAATGAATGCAGGTAGAAGCCATGAGCCTACTGAACTCCAGATTAAGAAATAGGGCAAGATGACCAAGAGCTTTGTTCTATTAAATTAATTAAAGAAGGAGGCCTGTTAGACTGAAGTGGTTCTAATGCCTTAGTAACCTATGTAAGCAAACCAAAATCTAAGCCTGTAATATGTCAAGTTTAAGAAATCTAAATTTATGGACAACCAAACACAAATAGCCAACTAGGTTTTCCAAAAAAAGGCAACCACTTACTATAGCCAATCAAATAATTTCCTTGCTTGGCTTCCACATCTTCTCCCTAAGAATCCTCCTATCTCCTGTCCATAGAGTGCTTCTAACTACTTCTGGTTTGGCACTGCCCAATTTGAATCAACTTTTGCTCAAATAAACCCTTATGATTTTTAATATAACTCAGTTCATCTTTTAACAATTCTTTTGTGGTAAAAGGCATTAAAATTGCTCCATTGTGGGTGATGGAAGCTAGTCTTCCAATTTAAGTCAGACTCTAGAAAGGAGTTCAGTGACATGTCAAAGAAAGCTAAAGAAAATTGTTGCTACCTACTGCTGCAGATCTCTATAAAAGACAAAAACAGTACCAGAAAGAGCTTTATTCTATCTTAGTGATCAGATCTGTGATACTCCAGTATTATTGCCAGATAGAAGTCTCAAAGTGCCATTATAATTTTTGGTTTGAACTGGAAATCCTGTGAAACCACATAGAGACAATCAAAAAGAAGGAGTGAGCATAGCAGGAGAGAAAAGGAATTAAACAAAACAATTTCCCAATAAAGGAAAGACTATAAACCAATTAAAAAAAAACTAATATTGAGTAAGGCAGCTCACAAGTGAATAATCAGAACATAAATTTTACTCCAGTCAATTATACAACAGTGTAATAAGACTTTGAAACACAAGGATTACTTTTTTTTAAGAAAGGATTACTTTTATATCACTTGTATTGACCATGATACTTGAGATTATGGCCAATGCAGTAAAACAAGAAAAATAAAGCACAAGAATTAAAAAGGAAGAGGGAAAGCTAGTCTTATATGCAAATATATAGCATATTTATTTACATAGAAAATCCACAAGAATCTATAATTATTAGAACTAGTAAAGCTGCATGGCAAGTTTACTAGATTAAAAACTGAACAAAATTTGTTAGCATTTCATACACTAGTAATAACTAGTTAAAAATATAACAGAAAAGTATTCATCCAGAACAGCAATATGAATTATAAAATACTTAAAAAGTATACCTAACAGGGGCACCTGGGTGGCACATTCAGTTGAGCATCCATCTCTTCGTTTTGGCTCACATCAGGATCTCAGGGTCGTGAGACCAAACCCTGCTTCAGGCTCTGCACTCAGTGTGGAGTCTGCTTGGGATTCTCTCTCCCTCTCCCTCTGCCACTCTCGCTCACTATCTCTCTCTCTCTCTCTCTCTCAAAATAAATAAATAAATCCTTAAATATATATATATATATTTATATATACCTAACAAAAGATTCCCAAACCTCTAGGATAAAATTATTAAATATAGACGAATAACAGGATAATATTAGCCAAAACATTTTTTAAAGAATAAGGTAGGATTCAACATAATAGCTATATGAGTTGCTTTAGGAATATAGAATTCATACACTAGAGCATTATTGCACAGAAACAGTCAAATAACTAAAATAGAATAAAATAGATGGGAAATGGACAGGCATATATGAAACTTCATGTGTAACAGAGATGATATTACAAAAACTTGGGGGCAGTGATGAACTATTCACTGAATGGTGCTGGAAAAATTTACTATCTATATTGGGAAAAATTAGATCCTTACCTCATACTATATGTAAAACTCAATTCCATAAGAATTAAGGCACAAAATATATAAAGAAAACTTTAAATATTTTGGAAATTAATATAAGAGAATATCTTGATGATCTTGGTACAGGAAAGGATTTATGTCATAAGACATGAAAAGCATAAACCCTAAAAAAAAATCTAAATAAATCTGGTTATATTAGCATTCTGAATTTTTGCTCAAAAAAGGAAACCATAAACAAAGGTAACTGCCATAAACAAAGATAGCTTATAATACAGAAGAATTAATATTGAGACTATCCAAAGAATTTCTTGAATCAGTAAAATAAGTCTAACAATTCAATTTTTTAAATACAATGTGTAAATGAGAAGGAAATTCACATAAGAAATCTGAAATACCAATAAATATATGAAAGCTCATAAGGAAACATGGAAATGCAATGGAAAACCACATGATATACCATTTAATATGCATCAGATTGGCAAAAATGTAAAACTCTGACAACACTAAGTATAAAAATGCAAAGAAATGAGGACTCTCAAAAACAACTGATAGTATATTACAATGACCTAAGTGAGTGCTTTAGCAGTAAACAGATGTTGCTATCTTTTGACTCAGCAATTGCATCTCTAAACATATACTATGGGAAAGTTTGGCACATACAGAATTATTTATAAGAAAAAGAAATTATCCACTAATGGGAGATTATATAAATTAGAGCATAGTCACATAATTGAATACTATACAATAGTTAATTAAATAGACTAAAACCACATGTTTTAACATGAACAAAACATATATACTTAATTTGAAGAACGAATGCAAGCTGGAGAATGATATATATAAAATGATATAAATTGTTTATAACTACAAATGTGTAAGACTAGTTTAAAGAAGACAATACATTAAAGATAAAAATTCAGGGGAACTATTACTTCAGGGGAAGGAAGAAAGAGATGTAGAATTACTAATGATAAATGGGGAATCCCCCAAAAATAATGTGAAGTGTATATGGCAAAATTTTAAGTTCCAATAAGACTTATGAAAGGATTAAAAATAAAATAGATTTATAAACATTACTATAAAAAGATAGCCACAATACATTAAGTATAAAACATATCAAGTATATTTTTAAGACTTGGCAAGAAAAATAAATCAAAGTAAGATTAATTTTAAATATGATATTTTGAAATAAATCATCCACCCTATTCTTCCATCTTGCTTCATAGGTGAAAATCCATGCTGTAGAATTTCTTCTGGCTCCATATCTCTGCAATGTTATTCTATCTGCCTAGAATTCCTCAGCTATTTGAGCTTGCTGTAAATTTTATACTTCTCCATAAATATTCAGCTGAAATGTCAGCTCTTTTAGACAGCCTTTCTCAATCTTAACAACTACCCCCAAGCCAATTAGTTTCATGCTGCAGCTCTTAGAAGTCTGTCCCTACCTCTATCATGTATTTCAATCCTCCATTTACATGTCTGTAAGCCCTCATAAGAATCATGTCTGATTCTTCTCCATAACATCAGAACCTAGGACATGCTGGCATTATAGGCACTCTACCAATGCTTAATACATGATAAATGAACTAGAACTACAGAAGGAACGTGGCTATCCCGGTCAATCAGTCATAGCCTATAGGCACAAAATTCAGATGTCTGCAATCCCATCATCACAAACTGTCATTACAAGGGCATACACAAGAGAAATCCATTTATCCTTTCCTCACCTCTTGTTTCATTCTTTGTTGTCACCAGCCTATTCAGGTCATGACTCCTGCCTCCTGCTCCTCTAAGTACTTCTAAACCAGAGATTTAAAAGGCCACAAAAATGTACCAGAAGTCTTCTCATAACAATCCTATCACTTCTCCCAGGTCACCCTATATCCTGGAGGTAGTAGCACAGCCTTACAATCTGAAATTTAAGCCTGATGATCTACTCTTGTTTCTGTAAGTGTCACAGACTATTTGGATTAGGGGGCGCCTCTGGGTTCAAAGACTTCACAGCTAACATGGCTGTGATTTCCTATGTGTGGAAGAGACCAGTTCTTCTGCTCTACCAAAACCACATGGAGACTGACAGTCAGGGTGCCACTAAAGCCTCATCTTGGAGGAGCCAGCACTGTTTGCAGCTGTGGTTGCGCTTCTTTGTTTCACACATCATTTGGTCCAATATACTTCACATAATAGTAGGATTAGGAATAGAGCTCATTGTTATATAGCACTTACTATGTGATATATATATATATTAAATAAACACACACACACATTCAATCTTTACAATAGAACAAACGTTGGATCTATTATCACTGACCTTTCATTAATGAGAAAAGTGAAACAGAATTTTTTTTAATTTACCCTGAGTCACACAGCTTGGAATTAAGTGGCAGGGCTATTTGTACTCTTCCCAAAATGCTATATATTAAGTCAAAAGGACAGTCATTACTTTCACCTGGTTGTGTACATATCTAAGCTGTCATTTCTCCCCTTCAAAGATGGAGGGGGAGCAAATAATATATTAGAACTAGAATAATAGAAATGTTACACACACTTTTTACAAATGAACTAAGGCCCTAAAGGAAAAGTGGCCTAGCCAAGGTCACATCATGGTGGGAAGCCATGCATCATTAGGTCATTAGAATGTTCTTTAGTACCCTACTTTGAAGATCCCTTTACAGCTTTTAGTAGGAGACAGTCTCAGACTCCTGTCTTAAAATCCATCATAGTTTCAGTAAATGTCATTTCTGGGTAGTTGGACAAGCTGCCTCTTTTGATGCCAATCTTGGGGTTCAGGTATATTTATTACAAGCTATGTGTCATAGCCACCTCATTAAGCTGTCTTCTTTGTAAAACTGGCAAATGTTTTGTATGTGATGCTAGGATAACTAGGGTTGACAAGCTGAAATAAATCACTCTAGGGACTTAACCCTAGGAATCAAAATTTTATATGGAAAAAAATCAATTTTTAAAAGCAAAAGGTTGTCAAACCATATGGAACATTATAGCCAAAGAATGAACCTTAATGTATGCAATTTTTTAACAAAATAAATCAAAGAAATAAATAAATGGAGAGATATTATGTATTCATGGATAAGAAGACAATACTGTTAAGGTAACAGTTCCTCCCAAATTAATCTATAGATTCAATGCAATCCTAGTAAAAATCCTAGCAAGTTACATCGTGCATATCAATAAATTTTTTCTAAAGTTTATATAGAGAGGCAGAAGTCACAGAATAGCCAATATAATATTGAAGGAAAAGAACAATGTTGGAAGATTGAAATTACTTGACTTCAAAACTTACTATAAAGCTATGGTAATCAAGACATTGTGGTATTGACAAGAGTAGACAAACAGATCAATGGAACAGATTAGAGTCTGGAAATAAACCTACATAAATACAGGAAACTAATCTCTGGCAAAGGAGCAAAGGAAAAACTTTTCAGCAGTCTTTTCAACAAATGGCTTTTGGAACAACTGGACACCTACCTGCAAAAAAATTAATCTAGGCACAGACATTATACTCTTCACCAGAATTAACTCAAAATGGGTCATAGACATAAATATAAAACACAAAACTACAAAACTCCTAGAAGATACAATAGGAGAAAATCTCAGTGACACTAGGGATGGCGATGACTTTTAACATACAATACCAAAAGCACAATCCATGAAAGAAAGAATTATTAAACTGGAACTCATTAAAATAAAAACTTCCGGAAAAAAAAAAACAACAAACTTCTGCTCTGCAAAAGACAATGTGAAGAGAATGAAGAGACAAGCGACAGACTGGGAAAAAATATTTGCAAAAGACATATCTGATAAAGGACTGTTACCTAAAATATACAAACAACTCTTGAAATTCAACAATAATAAAATGAACGACCTCATTAAAAATTAGGCCAAAGACCTGAACAAACACCTCACCAAATAAGACATACAGGTGCCAAATAAACATATGAAAAAGATACTAAAAATCACATGTTATTAGGGAATTATAACTTAAAACAACAAGATACCACGACACACCTACTAGAATAACCAAAATCCAGAACACTACACCACCAAACACTGATGAGAACATGGAGCAACAGGAACTCCCATTCACTGCTGGTGGATATGCAAAATAATACAACCACTTTGAAAGACAATTTGGCAGTTTCTTACAAAACTAAACCCACTCTTACTACATGATCCAGCAATTGCACTCCTTGGTATTTATCCAAAGGAGTCGAAAACTTAATGTCCACACAAAATTATGCACATGGATATTTATATAGCAGCTTTATTCATAATTGCCAAAACCTGAAAGCAACCAAAACACCCTTCAGTCAGAATGAATTAATAAACTATAGTACACCCAGATAATGGACTATTATTCAGTACTAAAATTAGATGAGCTCTTAAGTCATGAAAAGACATAGGGAACCTTAAATGCATACTACTAAGTGAAAAAAGCCAATCTGCAAAGTCTACCTGCTATAAATTCCAACAATATAACATTCTAAAAGACAAAACTGTGACGACAATAAAAAGATCAATGGTTCTCAGGGATTGGGGAGGGAGGGATGAATAGTCAGAAAACAGGATTTTAGGGCAGTGAAACTACTTTGTGTGATACTATAATGGAAGATACATGTCATTATATATTTGTCCAAACCCATAGAACATAAAATACCAAGAGTGAACACTAACAAAAACTACAGATGTTTGGTGATAATTATGTGTCAACATAGGTTTGATTGTAACAAATGTACCATTCTGGTGTGGAATTCTGATAGTGAGTGCTATAGAATGTTTGTGTTCCCCCAAAATTCCTATGTTGAAACCTAATCCCCAACGTGGCAGTATTTTGAGATAGAGTTTCTGAGAGGTAATTGGCTCTACCCTCATGAATAAAATTAGTGTTCTTAGAAAAGAGGCCCTACTGAGCTCCCCCATCCCTTCTGCCTTGTGAGGCTACAGCAAAAAGACAGCCATGTACGAAACAGGAAGTTGTTCCTCATCAGACACCAAATCTACTGGTGCTTTGACCTTGGAATTCCTAGCCTCCAGAATTGTGGAAAATAAATTTCTGTTGTTTATAAGACATCCAGACTATGGTATTTTTGTAATGGCGTCAGGATGGACTAAGATAGAGGGAGAAGTTGTATAGACAGGAAGTATATCAGAAATCTCTGTACCTTCTGCTAAACTTTTTTATGAACCTAAAACTACACTAAAAAATTAAGTCCATTTACAAAACTATCAGGGCGCCTGGGTGGCTCAGATGGTTAAGCGTCTGCCTTTGGCTCAGGTCATGATCCCAGGGTCCTGGGATCAAGTCCCACATCGGGCTCCCCGCTCAGTGGCGAGCCTGTTTCTCCCTCTGCTTCTCTTTCTCTCTCTCTCTGTCTCTCATGAATAAATAAATAAAATCTTTAAAATAAATAAATAAATATATAAAATAAAATAAAATAAAAAATATCAAAATCCACAGAATTTTATGGCACAAAATGTGAACCTGAATGTACACAAATTTTTAAAAACTCAATTATAAGGCAGGGAACCCAGGATGGAATATAGAATGATAAAATAATATAACTGTATTATGAATGTCTGACATAACATTGTTGATGAGGATGGTGCTGACCTAAGCAATGTTGGAAATAAGAGCAGACTGTGAGACTAAAGAAAAAGATAATGTAAATAGGCATACTCTTCTTGGTAAAGTTGTTTCCCATGGGGATACAGGTTTACAACTCTGAAACTTCTGTACAAATATACTATACTGAACAAGTAAGTAAATGGATGGCAGATGGTAGGAGGCAGGTTTCTCTCTGTTGGAGGAGGACATAAGCAAGGAGGGAAGACTAAAATAAACCATGTGATACTAAACTAGAATCGAAGACATCAGCATGAACTAATGTTTACTGTAATATAGATATAGATGGATAAATACAGAATTAGTTATAGGTATACATGTGTTAGTACACATACATTTATTTCCAAGTTCTGTCCACTGATAGGGCCTAGAAGCAATGTCACCCAGTAACAACAAGCATACCCAGCATGCACATCTTGGTTTCTAATACCATTGTCCCATAAAAGAAACCAGGACTTCTTGGAAAAATTGGTGATTCAAGGGTTGGGACAGGGAATATACAAGACGGGCATGCAGCATCTCCTAGTGCTGGAAAATAAGGAAGTGCTCAAAAAACAAATGATGAGGGTTAAGTCAAAGGGACATATGAAGCAACTAAAAAAGCTGCCAATCGCCAAAGCTGGGACAATTTGAGAAACCAAATAAAGTAGTATCAGATTATAACCCAAAATATAAACTAAATATTTATAAGTTCTCATAGAAATAAATGAATAAATAGGGGAGAAGAGACAAATCTCCTATGTAGAATTCCAAATAATTTGTACATAAAGCAGGTGGAGCATAACTCTTCATTCTTTATGTGTGGGCTGCACAAAGTGACCTTCCAAAGAGTATGGAAGGGGGAATGTATGGGAAGGGGGAATAAGTTACTTCATAGAGAAGAATCTGGACAAACACTAGTTCAAGCAAGTACTCAAAGTTAACATCATACTTAATCATATGAACTCTTCATATGTGATGTAAATGGCTCTTTACCTCTCTGTGGTCTTCTTCCCCAAAACCAATAACCCCCACCTAATCACAAGAAAAACATCAGACAAATTCAAATTGAGGGACATTCTAAAAAAGGCCTGGCTACTACTCTCAAAATTGTCAAGGTCGTCAAAACTAAAGAAAGGCTGACAAATTATCTTGGTCTGGATTTGCATAATGGAACATGATAACAAAAATAACTTGCTACCTGAATGGAATTCTGAGACAGAAAAAAAAAATTAGTAAAAACTAAGAAAATATGAATTATGTATGAACTTTAGTTAATAATAATGTATCAATATTGGTTGATTAATTATAAAAAACATAGTACACTAATGTAAGATATTAACTATAGAAGACACTGGGAATAGGTATACAGAACATCTGCTATCTTAACAACTTCTCCCTAAATTTAAAACCATTTCAGGGTAGAAACAACTGAAATGCCCATCAACAGGTTAATGAACGTAAAAATCATGGTATATTCATTTGATGGAATATTATTAAAGCCCTAAAAATGAGTGAGATACCGATACATGCTAAAACATGGATAAATCTTGAAACAATCATTCTGGCTGAAAGAAGCCAAACACAAAAGTTCACATATGCTACTTCATTTATGTGAAATACCCAGAATAGGTAAATATATAGTGGCAGAAAGTAGACAGTGTTTGCCAGAGGCTGTAGCGGGGAGGGGGCGGGGCACAGGTAGGGAAGAGTAGGGTTTACAAAAAATGAAAAGTAACTACTTAATGAGTATGAGATTTTCTTTAAGGGAGATAAAAATATTTTAGAACCAGATAAAGGTGATAGTTTCATAGCACTATAGATGTAATAAATGCCATTGAATTGTATAATTTAAAATGGCTAATTTTGTTTCTGACTTTTACTTTAATACAAAAAGTATCAATGTAAACAAATCTAAAACTATTTTAAGTAGAAAGCTGTAGTACTTTTTCCTTATTCATTGTAACAGTCAATATAAATACGACTTTCTTGCAAAACTCTTAAGTAATCTATTATAGAAGTTAAATCATGAACATGAGGGAATATATGTATGCAAAACTATGTCATGATAGCGAGAGGTTTAGGAAATCATAGCATCTGAAAAAAACTCAGTGAAATGATCGCTAATCTAATAGGCAAAGGAACTGTATTCAAGTCCTGGTTCTGGCTCTAACCAGCTCTGTGACCTTGGTCAATTCTATTCTCCTTTGTGGACCCAAAATGTTTCATATTTAAAAATGAAGATTATACAAGTAAATTATCTCAGTTCTGACATTCCCTGGTTCTATCTTACTGGAAAGAATATCTTCTTTGATTTAATTTTCTAGCATGGCTACAGGAATTCTGCAATCAGATCCTATGTGAGCTGCATATTCATCTGATTACAAGTAAAGTGAGGTGATGCTCAGAGCCTAATGTGGGGAAAGGTGGGAAGAAATAAACATTCTCATGAACTGCTGGCAAGAGTATAAACCAGTACCATGATTCAAGTGAGTCACTGGCAGTATATAACCAAATATAAATATATGTGTATATATATGTGTGTATATATATATCCTTTGACTCAGCAACCCTGCATCTAGGAACGTATTCTAAGGAGACAAGTACATAGAGCTAAATACACAAAAAAGTATATAATAGTCATGAGTAAGAAATAGCATAAATGTCCTTGAATAAGAAACAAGTTAATTTATGAGACACAGAGTATAATACAATGCAGCCACTAAAAATAAGGTTTATCAATAATTACAGACATGTAAACATCTACAAAAATTACTGAGTATGGAGAAAAACAAAAGGCAGTCCATTGAATGGGAGAAGATATTTGAAAACGATATATCTGATAAGGGGTAATATCCAAAATATATAAAGAACTTACACAACTCAACACCAAAATAACCCAAATAATCCAATTAAAAATGGGCAGATAATTTAAATAAAAACAAAAGAAAAAAAATTGGGCAGAAGGCCTAAACAGACATTTGTTCAAAGAAGACATACAGATGGCCAACAGACACATGAAAAGATGTTCCACATAACTAATTATCAGGGAAGTACAAATCAAACCATGAGATTCCATCTTACACCAGTCAGAATAACTAGTATCAAAAAGACAAGAAATAATAGGTGTTGGCAAGGATGTAGAGAAAAGGGAACCCTTATGCACTGTTGGTGGGAATGTAAATTGGTGCAACCACAGTGGAAAACATATGGAGGTTCTTCAAAAACTTGAAAATAGAAATACCGTATGATCCAGGAATTTCACTAGTAGGTATTTACCAAAGAAAATGAAAACACTAATTCAGAAATATGTATGCACTCCATATTTATTGCAGCACTATTTACAATAGCCAAGATATGGAGCAACCTGCATCCACTAAAAGATGGATAGATAAAGAAATTGCGATATATATATATATATATATATATATATATATATCCCACAATTTATATATTATATATATTATTATACTATATATGTAATATTTCATTACATACATAATATTATATATAATGGAATATTATTCAGCCATAAAAAAGAATAAGATCTTGCCAATTGCAACAGTATGAATGGATCTAAGAGGGTATTATGATGAGTGAAATAAGTCAAACAGAGAAAGACAAATACCATGATTTTACTTCTTTGTGGAATCTAAAAAACAAAACAAATGAACAAACATAAGCACTGTAACACTGAAATACCATAGCTTTATAGTTAGATCTAGGTTTAAATCTCAGGTCTGCTAAGTACTAGCATTATCATCTCAGTTTATTGATCCATAAAATAAAAACAAACACAATTTACAGTAATTAATACGTTTTCAAAGAATATATGTAAAGCATCAAGCATTGCACTGGATTCATAGAAGGAATTCAAAAAAATTAAAGCATTTATAATGTTATTTTTGTTACATTCACAACTTTATTGAGTTCCATTAATTGCACAGCTATGGTATTAATATCCTGTTTCAGTATGGCAATGATACTAATCCTAACCCTATTACAAATTCTGCAGCACAAATTGAATTTCAGCTAACAACTCTTGAAAGCTATTGGCAAGGTTTTTTTTCAAATCCAATATGACACTATATGTTAACTAACTGGAATTTAAATAAACTTGAAATTAAAAAAATAATAAAATAAAATCCCATATATCACCTGCTCACAAATTCAGCCCCCTCTGTAACTTCCCATTGGGAATAATGCCAAAACAACAAGCTAGAAATAAGTGTCACAAGAAGTGTCAAAGCATACCTCTCAGAATCACTGAATATCAATAAGCATAATTCCAGAGTACAGGAAATACCAGGAAAAAATGTATCTCCTAAGACTAGACCCACATAACTTATGGGTAAAGTTATCAGGAATTAAGAAAGACCATCCTTTCATATTATAGTTCATTAGTCAGCCTCAGGGAGATTGTCAAATGTGAAGTCAAAATATTACATAAACCTTTGATCCATCCCACTGATATTTTTCAAAAAAAATCCTAAAAACATAGGTAAATGTTTTCTGATTACAAGTATACCAACAGATTAATAAATTCATGATAAAATAAAATAAATAAATATCCAAAATTCCACCAGGCAGAGAAAATCTTTGCTAAAATCTGGGGGTACCATTTTCATGTCTTTTTCTATAAATATTCATTTTTTCATGTGGTTGAAATTGAACTACATAGAGTACCACATCCTTATTTCACTTAATATTATATCCTATTGGTATTAGCTATCTACTGCTGCACAATAAATTAACTCAAAGTCTTAGTAGCTTAAAACAACAAATATTTATTATCTCACATCACAGCTTCTGTACGTCTCTAGGAAAAACCCTTTCCTACCTTGGGTTTCTGCTGAGTGACACTATCTTTGACCTATATTCTTATATTATAAGCCCTATTCTTTCACTGAGAGGATTGGTGAAGCATACCCTTAAATTCTTTATAGGGCCTTTTGTCTAACTTAGTACTTAAATCTTTGATCTTTCTTAGATCTCAACAAAGGATTTTACAGTCACATCCTCAGTTTCATCTCTAAACCAAGTTTTTCTGAAAGTACCCTGGTATTTATCTTTACCTGGAAAGATTAATTTTAGAATCATTTGTCATCTGAAAAGGCTTAGAATTTAAACCATCAAGTTCTGGCTCCTTCATGTTTAACAGTGCTTCCTTAGTCTCACTCTCTTCCCACCTTAAGCAGAAAGAAGAAACCAGGCAGCCCCTCAACATTCTGCATAGGAATTTCCTCAGCTACATCAACTCAGTTCATTAGTGCATTTTCTACTTTCCACATAACTGCAGTGACAGTGTTGCTAAACGTTCCATCACTACATAACAAGAATCCTATTTCCCCCCATTTTCAGTAAGATTTTTTTCACTTTCCTTTATGCTTTCGCCTGAAGACTTCTTAAATGTAGTCTTGTTTCTACAGTTTCTTCAGTTCTATACAAGGTTTAACTGACATGCTACTTAAAGTTCCATGATAATGGAATAGAGAGGTCAAAGAGATCCAGTCCAGCCTACATGTAGAGATATAGAGACCTTTTTAAACACTTAATTAACACTCATGGAATCCAGTGGAAAAAGAGAAAGAAGTATCACATCATAAAGTATAACCTAAACTAGACTCACCTTAATAAAGACTAAAACCAAGCCCAGATAAAAACCTAAGGAAGAACAGAGTTTGAAGTTTGAGTCCTCTGTCAGGAGTTCCCCAAATCACCCCCAGGTTTGGTAGTTCAGAAGGACTCCAAAGACTCAGAATAAGTTATACCTTGAAAAGTATACTTTTATACGGAAGAAACACAAATCAAAATTAGCAAAGAGAAAACATACATGGGATGAAGTTTTCAGGAAATCAAGCACAAGTTTCCAACAGTACTCTCCCTAGTGCATCAGAGTAAACACATGTAATTTTTCCACAGATTAATTATTACAACATATGAGAATTGTTATCTGCCAAAGAAGATCGCCAGAGCCTAGGAACCCAGACTTTTTTATGATAGTCAGTCACTGAACCTCCAGACCTTCAGAAGGAAAGCAGATATTCACCATAAATTAAAAATTTTACCTACACTATCTGGATAAGTTAGCACAGTGTTCTGTACTAACAACAAGCATGTAAAAAATTCTTATCAGAACATTCCAACAGCATTCTAGGAACCAGCCAAAGGTCAGTCAATAAACAGACGTTCCTTGGTAATGTACAAGGTTTAAGAAACTTATGCCTGCTTAATTAACTCTTTCTTACACGAGTTCCAACTTAGAGGACTGGTTTATCCCCTTAAACTTATATAAACTTGTAAGTTTAACTAAGTTAATCTAAGTTCAAGGGGATAAAAACCAGTATCTGAACTGGTAACTAGATTAAAAAATCATCTCTTAAGAGGATGAAAACAGAAACAAGAGCTTCTACAATAAAAAATGTAGTCGACAGAAACCAACACTGAGATGGCCCAGATTTTGGCCTCAGTAAACAAAGAAAATATTATAAATATATTCAGATAGCTAAAGGAAAATATTTCAAAGAATTAAAGAAAGATATGGTCTTCAGAGTGAACAGAGAGAAAACTAAATTAGAAATAGAGATCTATAAAAAGAACTGAATGGAAATTGTAGAATTAAAACTTGCAATGCTGGAAATAAAAAGTACACTGAATGGGTTTAACAGCAGATTGAAAATTTCAGAATGAAGGGCATCTGGGTGGCTCAGTCATTAAGCGTCTGCCTTCAGCTCAGGTCATGATCCCAGGTCCTGGGATGGAGTCCCACATTGGGCTCCCTGCTTGGCAGGAAGCCTGCTCTCCCTCTCCCACTCCCGCTGCTTGTGTTCCTGCTCTCGCTGTGTCTCTCTCTGTCAAATAAATAAATAAAATCTTAAAAAAAAGAAAATTTCAGAATGAAGACACATCATTAAAAAATATCTGATCTAAATGTACAAAAATATTTTTTCTTAAATTAACAAGTTTCGGAGACGCATGGGAAAATAGCAAATATGTAATAGGAGTTCCAGAAAGAAAAGTGAATAAAAATGTAGAAGAAATAATATATGAAGAAATAAGCTTTAAATTTTTCCAAATATGATGAAAATGAACAATTACAGATCTAAGAGGCTCAATAAACCTCAAGCAGGATAAATAACACAAATATAAAAAGTCCAACCTAGATATATCACAGTCAAACTGCTTAAAACCAAAGAGAAAAAAATCTTAGCACAGAGAAGACATACTGCATACAGGAGATCAATGAAAAGGGTAACAAATAGTTGAGTTCTCATCAGAAACAATGAAGATGCTAAGACAATGAAATAATATCATTAGTGTTAAAAAACCAAAAAAAAAAAAAAAAATCTTTTCAACCCAGAATTCTACATCAAATCAAAAACAAAAGTAAAATAAAGACAATTTCATATAAACAAAAGCTTAGAGAATTTAGCACAAAAAGATGCAGATTTGCACTATAAGATATATTAAAGGATGTTTTGGGGTTGATAGAAACTCAAATTTACAGAAGAAAAGCTGTACATAAACCTGGATCCACAGTAAAGAATAAGGAAAAGTAGAAATGGTAGATAACTGGCTATATAATTTTAAACTATATTATTATTTAATAATTTTCTTAAGCCAAATGATTGAAGCCAAAATATTAACATTGTAAACAGGAGTTTACAATGCACAAAAACTAAAATGTATAAAGAGAATACCCAAAGGATAGGGACCAGGCAAGTAAACGGAGTTAGACTATTCTAAGATGTATAAAGCTTTAAAATGGAAAGTGTGAAGTATCATGTGTTGAGTGTGAAGTGAGATGCAGGAAGTATGACATAGAAAGTATGAAGTATAAAGTGGTACAAAAAGATGCATCTCGTTAGCCATAGAGCAACCACCATACATACCTACATACATAAAAGAAGGTATAGGTAAGAAGTCAATAGAGAAAATAAAGTAGAATAACATATGCATATATACTTATACATGTTAAATAATATATACTGTGAAATTAAGGAAAATTCCTGCCTTAGATTATTTCAAATTTAGAAGCCCATTGTAATTTCGACTAAAATCTTCCATGTACTGTATTACTTTCCCAGAAATCAGATCATGTTGTTCTCCTGCCTAAATCTCTTCAATAGTTTCTCAGTGTACATCAAATAAAACACAAAGCCTTTACTATAACCCATGAGACACTGCATGATCTACTCCCTGTCTACCTTTCTTGTTTCATCTTTACCACTCCTTCACCTAATGCACTCTCCTCTTTTCAGTTCCTAGAACAAACATTATCTGCATCAAGACCTTTTTCCATGCTGTCTCTTTCCCTGCCTTCTCATGGATGCCTCTTTATCTTTCAGATTTCAGCTTAATGCTTAACTCATCACAGAAGTCTCTCCTAACTAACCTAAAAGTTTCCATGCAATTTCTGCCACTGAATTCTCTTTATTTCCTTCATAGCACTTCTCACAATATGCAATTATATATGTTTGTTAATTTCTTAGTGACTTTCTCCCACCAGACTTGAGCTCATGAAGAATAGTAAACACGTTTTTTGTTCACTCATGTATACCCCATGCCTAGCATTGTACATGAAACATAGAATGCACTCAATAAACATGTGTTAAATAAAAGATATATGTAAGTACCCACAACACAAGAGGTTCCCAGTAAATTTTCTCTTTATGAAATGACCACAAGCAATGCTGATAAAATTTGCAAGCCCAGTATCATTATGGATATACTCTCCTGAGTAATTTCATCATTTTTCTTCCTTTTTATAACATGCTGGTATCATATCTTAAAATAGCAAGTGCATAGTCTGAGAGGATTCCCCTGGCTTCAGTGCAGTCAAGGTTATACATCAGCAATAGCATTCATAGATGTATAACAACAAAAAAAAAATCTGCTCATTTATATTTATAATACAAAATATCTATTTAACATAGTTTCCTAATAAAGAATAAAATATAGTAAAAGTCAGCAACTCCCCAAAACTGAAAGTCTATAACTGGTGGTAACTGGAGAAATAAAAATGTACATGCTTAAATGATGAGCAAAAACAGATTATATATAAGAGCAAAAGCATTTAAACTCTGAAGAGTAGCCAAACCCTTCAGATGAAGGTGATGATGAAAAGAAACAGAAGAGTTTGGTCTCTTAATTTTTATAAATCACTTATGGAAATGAATAGAAAATCACTGATAGGAAAAAGAAAGCTAGATGCTTGACACAGCTCCATTGGCGAGCAATATATTTGGCCTTTATGTATTTGTTTGGTAAATGAACCAATTCCATCCTTTCTTACCCCAGGCTGTTATCATATTTCATCTGAACTATTAAAAGGCGCTCACTGGTCTCCAAGATCATTGAACACATAGTTAGTTAAGAAAGGAGGTCTAGATAGGAAATTTAAATTTAGGAATTATAAATAGTTTGACAAAAGAGACAGAAAGGAGAAAAGGGCCCAGAACCATGATCTGAGAAACTTTAACTCTTAGGATTTAAATAGAGGAAGAGGATCCAATACAAGAGACTGAGAAGGAGCAGTCTGTATGACTGAAGAAAAACCAGAAGAATGAGTTACTGCAGAGTCCAAGGAAGAAGACTGATTCAAGAAGATAAGAGTCAATGATTTTACAAGCTACTGAGATCAATTTTTATGAAATTAACTTAGCCATAAACTTAGCCATAAAGTGGTCACTGATAATTTTGACAAGAATAGTTTCAGTGGAGCAGTGAAAATGGGAAACAGATTGGAATGAGTTGAAAAAAAACTGGGAAGCAAGAGAGTAGAAACAGTGTGATAGTGTTTGAAACACTCTGCTCCTTTAGAACACAGACTCTGCAAGTTGGAAGAGAAAGATCATTACCACTAAAGTAAAAACATTGTCAATATTTTCCCAATTCATTAAAAAAATTTTATGTACAGAATATTCTTATTTATGTTTCTCCCATAGCATGAAAATGGAAACTGATTTAACTTGAATTACCCACATTTCAAGGTCTTCCAACAAACAAGAGGAGGGAATTTATTTTACACAATATTAATTTCAATTTACATATGCAATTCACTTAAAATTCATATCACATCTTTGAGGTAAATATGATTTTCTCCATTTTAGGTGAGAAAATGATCTTCAAAGACCTAGTAACTTGCTCAAGGTTACACAATAGATGGTATTAAAAGAGCTAAGGATGGCTAATCTTGACCAAGAAAATAGTAAAGTTTCTACTACACAATACTACAAAGTAACTGCCACCAATATTAAGGAATACGCTCATAGCATTTTTACTCACCTCTATTTTAACACATTCGATTTTAATTATTCACATACAGATATGTCTCTCCTCAATGCCTAGTAAAAATCTTGATTATATAAATTATCTTATGTTTGTATCCTCATGCTCCTAACATAATGCATGACTCATTATAGAAATTCAGTAAATATCTGGTGAAACTAATATTGAATGAAAGAATATATATGAGAACCTCAATGAAGGACATCATCTATTATCCCAAGAGCATAAATATTAATTCACTCATGGCTACTTCATTTTAAGGTCTAGATCAGTACTGGGAATTCAATATAATTCACCAAATATTTGCTGGACATTTGTTGTAGTATGTATTGTGCTAGATACTGAAAGGTAAAGGAAATGAATTCAGAAAATAATAAGGCAAAAATCTCTGCCTTTCATATGCTCATATAAAAAAACAGGAAATTTTTTAAAAAGCTAAAATATGATAAATTGAGAAAAAGAAGAAAAGCACTGGGACAAAGAAAAATTAAAATAAGACTTCAATGGAATATTAAATATTAGGTATAGTCATATAAACTGTGCCAAATACAGGCATTAAGCTGAGATTTTTTTTTTAAGATATAGATGCATCATCCCAAAGTACATGAGAATTTTCATTTAAATTTAAATTTTTTAAGTTTTCCTAAAAAATAAAAAAGGAAGACATTAACAGATAGCAAGATATAACATGTACCTAGATAAGAAGACCATTACAAAGTTACTATTATTCACAAATAAATGTATAGTTTAATGTAATTCTCACCAGAATGTCATTGGCATTTTTTAAATAAATTAACTCAAAAATGTATCTAGAAAGCTAAATAAATGACAGGGGTATAAAATTTCCAGGAGGGGAGAAAATATATTCTTAAAGTACATCTGCAGAGTTTCTAATCCAGATTTGGGGAAGATGCATTTATCTTAGTAATAGCCTAAGATTATTCTGATTAAGAAGACTGAGGTCAGGGCACCTGGGTGGCTCAGTCGGTTAAGTGTCTGTCTTCAGCTCAGGTCATGATCCCAGAGTCCTGGGATCAAATCCCGCATTGGGCTCCTTGCTCAGTGGGGAGCCTGCTTCTCCCTCTGCCTGCCGCTTCCCCTGCTTGCGTTCTCTCTCTCTCTGTCAAATAAATAAATAAACCCTTAAAAAAAAAAAAGAAGACTAAGGTCAAAATTTGTAAACCACATAATATGTATATAATTATGTGTGTGTATGTAGGATATAATAAAGGAAGCATCACAAAAATCAGTAGTGAAGAAATGGATTATTCAATAAGTAAGTGATGAAAATAGCTATTCAGAAAATTTTAAGTTTGAACCTCAGTTTACTACACTTACATAATTTTGGTAATGATTAAAGAATTAAACATGTGGAACAAAACTATAAAAAGGCTAGAAGCAAACTTAAGAAAATGTTTTCTCAGATGTGGAAGAATTAACCATAAAAACAATAGTAGAAAATACAAAAAATCAATCATATCTGACTACATAAAAATGTTAACTCTCTCATGTAAAAAACATGATCATAAAATTCAAATATATCAAGCTAAGAAAAACACTAGCCACAATGATAACTAAGTCTTAATGTTTTTTTTACGATTTATTTATTTATTTGAGAGAGCACAAGTGGGAGGGGCAAAGAGAGGGAGAGAGAATCTCAAGCCGACTCCATGCTGAGCACAGAGCCTGATGTGGGACTCTACTCACAACCCTGAAATCATGACCCTGAGATCACAACCCTGAGATCATGACCCCAGCCAAAACCAAAAATCATATGTATAATCAACTGTGCCACCCAGGTGCCCCAACTAAGGCTTAGTATTCTTAAAAAATAAAGAACTCACATAGAAAAATACCATACCACCTTACACCAATTAGAAAAATTAACAAAATAGGAAACAAGAAATTTGGCGAGGATGTGGAGAAAGGGGAACTCTCTTACATTGTTGGTGGGAATGCAAGCTGGTAAAGCCACTCTGGAAAACAGTAGGGAGGTTCCTCAAGAAGTTAAAAATAGAGTTACCCTACTAGACCCAGCAATTGCACTACCGGGTATTTACCCCAAAGATACAGATGTAGTGATCTGAAGGAGCACATGCAGCCCAATGTCCATAGCAGCAATGTCCACAATAGCCAAACTGTGGAAGGAGCCAAGATGCCTTTCAACCAATGAATGGATAAAGAAGATGTGGTCCACATATACAATGGAATATTATTCAGCCATCAGAAAGGATGAATACCCACCATTTGCATTGACATGGATAGAACTGGAGGGGATTATGCTAAGTGAAATAAGTCAAGCAGAGAAAGACAATTATCATATGATTTCACTCATACGTGGAACATAAGCAATAGCACGGAGGACCATAGGGGAAGGGAGGGAAATCTGAAGGGAGAGAAATCCCAGAGAGGGAGATGAACAGTGAAAGACTCTTGACTCCAGGAAACAAACTGAGGGTTTCAGACGGGAGGGGGTGGGGGGAGGACATAACAGGATGATGGGTATTAAGGAGGGCATGTGTTGTGATGAGCACTGGGTGTTACAGGTAACTAATGAATCACTGAACACTACATCAAAAATTAATGATGTACTATACAGTGACTAACTGAACATAATAATAAAAAAAATTCCAAAAGAAAAATTACATGAACAGACAATTCATAAAAGCAGAAAATTGAATGTTCACAAATATATGAAATGAGTTTAACCTTACCACTGATCAAAGAAATCCAAATTAAAACAATGAAATGCCATTTTTTGCCTATAAGAACAAGGAATGGTTCCTGCAGTGATTATTCTCAATACTGGTAAGTATAGAGTGACTTTCCCAAACTTTGTTCTGTAGAAGCTTAAATTGGTACAATCTTTCTAAAAAGCAATTAACAGTAGACTTTAAGGGCTTCAAAAAATGACTCAGATCCTTTGAAATTGTAATTCACTTCTAAGTACAGTATCCTCAGGAAATGAGGAGAAATGAAGACCAAAATTTATGTACATGAATGTTAAGTGCATCATTCATAATAGCAACTTTATTTACTAAATGTTCAACAATAGGGAAACCACCAAATAATTCCAATCACTGCATAATATTCTGTCACATGGGTTATTTAAATTATCTTTTTGAATATTTAAAATGAATTTAAAAATGTTCATGGTATAATGGAAGTGAAAAGCACAAAAAATTTTTTCACTCTTTATAAATAATCTCAACCACATTGTAAACAATTGTGTTTCTGAGTTTTTCTAGAAATCAAAAGAAATGCACAGGTTAACAGAATTTATTTCTAGGTGGTAAAATTATAGTTTTTAAATTACAGTTTATCTTATTTGCTTCATTATATCTTCTACACTTTGCAAATAATGGTATTACTATCTTAATATTTCAAAGTAACTCTCAAAATTTAAAATATTTGACTTGGTCTTGCACTATGCCCTTATTATATTCTGAGTTTTGAGAAGGTTCCTCAATTACCATTACCTAACCTTACCATTAAAGTTGCACAAATTGATGAAAGAACTGTAATATCTTAAATATCATTTAGTTCTCTTCTTCTGATATCATTTAAATTTTTTCTGAACCTCAAAAGATTAATGTTTTTAGGAGAGAGGATTATAACGATACCTAGTATAACTGAAAGATTGCATTAGTTATCTTGTGAGTCATTATCAAAAGGTAAAACAGTAAATAAACATTTAATTATCTTTTAAAAATGTCTTGTCCTGGAAAAAAAAAAAAGAGAGAGAGGGAAGCAAACCATAAGAGACTCTTAAGGATAGAGAACAAACTGAGGGTTGCTGGAGGGGACTGGAGTGGAGAGGGCTAAATGGGTGATGGGTATTAAGAAGGGCACTTGTCATGATGAGTACTGGGTGTTATGTAAATAATGAATCACTAAATTCTACTCCCAAAACCAATATTATACTATATGTTAACTAATTAGAATTTAAATAAAAATTTGGGGGAAAAAAAAGGACAAGAAAATATCCTGTCCTTTCCAACTCTTGGAGGTGCTCTTGATAAATAAAATGGCAAAAATGCCATGTGGCCAAAGAAAGAATAGAATCTAATATGTAATCAAATTAAGTAATTAGAAAATGGACAATGAAGGTTCAGTTGTACTCACATTATGATATGAGGAGAAAATGTTATTTTACTACTTAAGAATGAAAACAACAAAAACAGCCTCAAGGTCTCCTTAATGACTTAAGCAATGTAAAATGCCAAAAATAATGGTTCACTCAACAAAATAAGTACTCAACAAGATAAACAGTGTTAGTACTAGTAAATAGTTACCTTGATACTTTTTATAGTGAGAGAAAATTCATTCCCAAAATACTTAATTTCCTGCACTAATACATGCATTTAAAGTTCTCTAGTTACACATCTTTAATATAATTTAAAATCTCAAGCTTGTGAGTTTATTTTTACAAATAAAACATAATATTTCATTTTTATCATTTCATGGTCTAGTTTGATTGTTGAAGAATGCAATTGCAGGCCAAATGCTTCCCTATGAGCATCTATTCATCTGCTGACTGATATATTTAATGTTTAAGTTCTTTTTATTTAACTTCTGATTACTTCCTTTATGTGGTTTAGATTGATAATTCAATATTGACATTTTGAATGCAACCAAAGAACATTTTATATGACAATTACAATATTATATTCAAAGGTCTTTGCACTAAATATTTGTCATTTCATTTTACAAACTTAGGAGGCATTTTACTTTATTTCAAAGATTTCCAGCTTTTTTCGAAATTAAATGTTAATCTCCCACAGAAAATGTCAACTGATATTTAAATGTTTGGTTGCAGATAAAATGATAATTCATATTAATCCTTCAAAATCATAGATACTTATCTTTGGTAGCTAAGAAAATAAGAATGTCAAAAAAATAGTTCTGAAAATAGAGAATTCTCTAGCATATCATGTACTCTCCATTAGCCTACAGTAAAATAAAAAAAAGGTTCTATGAAACAATGAATTTACATTCTCAGAAAGGGTATAAAAAGAATTACTGTATCAGTGGTGCAGCATGTGCATTGCAAATGTCTCACTAAAGTTAATTTTCATTAAAAGCACCCTTTGGCCACATAGAGAGCTCTAAAATATATGACTTCCTTTGTCACTCTAATAATTAGCCCTACTTCACGATGGGAAAATAAAATGTGATCAGAAGCTATAGAAGCCAAGGTTGTAAATCACATAGAGAAATCCACAGACTCAGCTTGGGAAAACTTTCCGAAATACATAAATCTCAGAATAGTAGAACAGTAGTTGAAACACTCCCAAAGAAATCCTGTGCCTGAAGTCAACAAAACCTGCCTGATGCATTTTATTTATGACTATAGTCCAGGGCTCCATGAATACCCTTGTTTGGAAAGACAATTTTCGCACTAAGGCCAGGTCCACACAAAAGTCATTCCAGGGACCACTCCTGACTCACCAATTTTTACATCGCGAACTCTGGAAAGTCATATCTGAAAATAATAGTAAAACCATAATAAATACAGTGGGAAACAAAATCATTCAGACTTAAGTCATCTCTATTATCTTTTTACTAGGGAATTTTAAGTGCTGGGTAAGAAGGAGATTATCAGGGGCGCCTAGGGCACAGTCGTTAAGCGTCTGCCTTTGGCTCAGGTCATGATCCCAGGGTCCTGGGATCGAGCCCCATATCAGGCTCCCTGCTCCGCGGAAAGCCTGCTTCTCCCTTTCCCACCATCCACCCCACCCCCCCAGCTTGTGTTCCCTCTCTCGCTGTCTCTGTCAAAATAAATAAAATCTTAAAAAAAAAAAAAGAGTTTATCAAAGAAACTAATGTTTAGCAAGAATACAACACACAAGGGGTGACAGGGTGGCTCAGTCGTTAAGCGTCTGCCTTCAGCTCAGGTCATGATCCTTGGGTCCTGGGATTGAGACCCGCATCAGGCTCCCTGCTCAGCGGGAAGCCTGCTTCTCCCTCTCCCATTCCCCCTGCTTGTGTTCCCTCTCTCACTGTGTCTCTCTCTGTCATATAAATAAATAAAATCTTAAAAAAATAAAAAGAATACAACACACAAAACATAAGGCAGTCCTTTACACACGCTATCTAATTTGTTTCCCTAGAGGTATGTTTTAGATTAATCTCATAAAGCTGAAAAAAACAGTGGCTCCAAGAGGATAAATAACATACCCACGGTCATTCAATAAGTGTCAGAGCTGGTTTTTAACAAAGTTTGTCTGGTTGACTACCTTTAAACACAAACTTAGACTAGAATAAGGGTGGGCACATACTATATATATAATAAATATTTTCAAATAAATGTGTGGGGATACTTTAGATTTGCATAGAACATGTCTTAGCTTCCCCTTAAAGGATAGCGTAAGTTTCATTTGTTTGCAGCAAATATTACTGAAGCCTACACAAGATACTGTTAGGTATGAGGAGTAGAGGATGAGGAGGGTGTAAGACATGATTTTTATCTTTAAGAAAACTATAACAAGGAAGACATGAATATAAAAAAGTAACAAAAGAAGGAAACATGAAATGAGATACATGTAAAATGGTGAGAGGCAATTTTTTGTAGTACAAAAAACATAAGCTTTGGAGTCAGATGATAGATTTCAATCTTTCTACTTTGCCTCTACTGTTTCAGGAAGGACTTCTAACCCATCACCTGGAATATGAAAGTATAAATAACATTCTTCATTCCTCTTCAAAGATATTTTTGGTATTTTAATTTATAAGACACTTAATAAGTACATTGAGTGTTTATTCATATTAATTGAAGAGAGCTTTATAAGAATTTGAAATCCTACTCCTAGGTCTGCTATTTGCCACCTATATGATCTTGGGAAATTTATTCTATTTCCATGAACTGCAGTTTCCTCATTTCTAAAATTGGGGTGAAAATGACGATGATTATAATCTTAACATTTGCTTCAAAATGTCACTGACATAATAAAATGAGATAAAGAATCTGAAAAACCTTTGAAAGATGAGGCTATAGTATTTTTTACAAATATGAGTAATTGTTATAATTATTATGGACAGGTTTCAATAATTGTACTATCTTAATTAACCCAGTTTTTCTAATCTCATGTCAACTAAAAGATTTGACAGTTGTGATAATATTTCCAATATTGTATTTGATTTAATGTTGCTTTTGAGAAACAATAAATACTGCTTTTTTTTTTAAAGATTTTATTTATTTGACAGAGAGAGAGAGCACAAGCAGGGGGAGCAGCAGGCAGAGAGAGAGGAAGAAGCAGGCTCCCCACTGAGTAGAGAGCCCCATGTGGGGTTCAAGCCCAAGACCCCAGGAACATGACCTGAGCCGAAGGCAGATGCTTAACCGACTGAGCCACCCAGGTGCCCCTAAATACTGCTATTTAAAAGAAGTTAAAGAAAGTGTTGACTACCTATTCTAAGCTGTATGCTTTAAATTCACACTAGAAAATTGCACCTTTAACTGTTCCTCAACTACTTCATGTTGCTAATCTCTAAAAATATTGTGTTGATAAGCCTTACATAGTTGAGGGTCTTTTTAATTAACAGTTAAAATTTGGCAATTTACTTAATAACTTATACAAAACATACTCCAAATCTGAAACCATAACAGTCTTTTATATTAAAGAATAATTTAAAAAGTATTCTTTGTTCTCTCATGAAAAACTGTCAGTGTTAGTATAAGTCATTCTCTATAGTGCACAATGAATGAGATTGAAAAGGAAGAACAAAAAATTAAAATTATTTACTTAAGTATATTCAATGTTTATAATGAAGTATAATTTTACCTATAGCAAGTAATTCACACCATAATGGCCCAGATTCATGACAAGAAAAAAATATATTCAATTCATTATATTTATTATTTTAAAAATCACTAATAGTTTTGTTAAATTAAAATTACCAAAGACTGAACTTACTGAGTGATTCATAAAACTGCATTCCACCTTATTCATTAATTGCAGTGTTGGACTAACTAGAGTTACTCTTTTGTCTGCATCCATCGAGACAACATAATTGTTATTTTGATTTCCTATTATTATGCATCATGGATAATGAATTCTTTTAGGGGAAAAGGATAAATAATTTGCATTTTCATGAATCAACAAGCATTTGTATTCCCTGTTAAGACTGGAATCTATCAATACATTCTGCAAATAAATTAAACAATTTGAAAAATCACAGTTTTCACACATCACATTTGCTTTTAGGATGATGAAGTCAACCCTTAAATTAATGTATACATAGCAGCATACCAAACCACAACAAAACTGTGGTTTAAAACAACAGCATCTATTATTTCCTCCAATTTTATGGGTTGGCCAGTGATCCATCTGGGCTCACTCTTGATGAATATGAGTCTAGAGTAAAAGAAATCTGTACTAGAGATATAAATCAGTGTGTAGATAATATTTAAAGTCAAGTTATCTGATGAGATAAGCAAAGGGAGTAACTATAGATAGAAAAAAGATTCAGGAATGTTGCCCTGAAAGATTCTAGTGTTTAGAAGGTAAAGAAATGAGGTGTGACCAATTAATGTACAGCAGTGGCCAGAGCACACACATGTGCGCACGGCGGCGGGGGGGGCTTTAGAATAGAGTGTTGGTATGTTCTTTAAAACTAGAAAAAGAAATGTCTAAGAGGAAACAATGGGAATAGTCCAAATGGATCAAATCCTACTAACAGAACCATGAGAATATAAAATGAGATCTGACATTTAGCAATTTGGAAGTCATTAATGACCTTAAGAATTAAGGGCAATTTGGAGGGAAAGGCATTTGAAATCCTGCCTGAATGGGCTACAAATAGAGGCAGACAACTTTTCCAATATTTGTTTTTTCTGTAAAAGGGAAAAGAGAAAAGAATTAGTAGTTGATGGGGTTGTGGGGCAAAGTGCAGGGTTTTTTTTTTGTTTTTATTTAAATTCCAGTTAATTAACATAAAGTATAATATTAGTTTCAGGTATACAATTTAGTGATTCAACAATTCCATACAATACCTGGTGGTCATCATGACAACTGCACTCCTTAATCCCTATCACCTATTTAACTCATCCCTCCATCACCTCCCCTCTGGTAACTATCAGTGTATTCTCTAGTTAAGAGTCTGTTTCTTGGTTTGCCTCTCTCTCTCTCTCTTTCCCTATGATCATTTGTTCTGTTTCTTAAATTTCACATATGAGTGAAATCATATGGTATTTGTCTTTCTCTGACTGACTTTATTTGGCTTAGCATTATACTCTCTAGTTCAATCTATGTCGTTGCAAATGTTAAGATTTCATTCTTTTCTTCGGCTGAATAATATTCCATATACCACATCTTCTTTATCCATTCATCAGTCGATGGACAACTTGGGCTGCTTCCATAATCTGACTATTTTTGATAATGCTACTATAAACATAGGGGTGTGTATATCCCTTTGAATTAGTGATTTCGTGTTCTTTGGGTAAATAACCAATACTGCGATTACTGGATCCTAGAGTAGTTCTATTTTTAACTTTTTGAGGAGTTTCTATCCCATTTTCCACAGTGGCTACACCAGTTTGCACTGTCACCAACAGTGCATGAGGATTCCTATTTCTCCATATCCTTACCAAAACTTAATGTTCCATTATTGTTGATTTTAGCCATTCCAAAAGGTATGAGGTGATATCTCATTGTGGTTTTGATTTGCATTTCCCTGACAATGACTGATATTGAACATCTTTACATGTGTGTGTTGCCATCTGTATGTCTTCTTTGGAGAAATGTCTGTTCCTGTCTTCTCATTTTTTAATTAGGTTATTTGTTTTTTGAGTGTTGAGTTGTATAAGTTCTTCATATATTTTGGATACTAACCCTTTATCAGATAGGTGATTTGCAAATATCTTCTCTGATTCCATACAAATGTCAGTTTTGTTTATTGTTTCCTGCATAAGCTTTTCATTTTGATGTAATCCTAATGGTTTATTTTTGCTTCTGTTTCCCTTGCTTCAGGGGACCTAGCCAGAAAAAAACTTGCTATGGCTGATGTCAGAAAGTTACTGCCCGTGCACTCTTCCAGGATTTTTGTGGCTTCAGGTCTCACATTTAGGTCTTTAAACCATTTGGAATTTATTTTGTGTATGGTATAAGAAAATAATCCAGTTTGATTCTTTGCATGTTGCTGTTAAGTTTTCCCAACACTATCTGTTGAAGAGGTTGTCTCTTTCCCATTGAATATTTCCTGCTTTGTCAAAGGTTAACTGGCCATATAATTGTGGGCTCATTTCTGGGTTTTCTATTCTGTTTCATTGATCTTTGTGTCTATTTCAGTGCCAGTACCATGCTGTTCTGATCACTACAGTTTTGTAATATAACCTGCAGTCTGGAATTGTGATGCCTCCAGCTTGTTTTCCAAGATTGTCTTAGCTATTCCTGATCTTTCATGGTTCCATAGAAATTTTAGAATTGTTTGTTTTAGTTCTATGAAAAATGCTGTTGTTATTTTGATAGGGATTGCATTAAATGTGAAGATTGCTTTGGGTAGTATAGACATTTTAACAATATTTGTTCTTCCAATTCATGAGCATTTCTTTGTGTCATCTTCAGTTTCTTTCATCAGTGTTTTATAGGTTTCACACTATAGTCTTTCACCTGTTTGGTTAGGTTTATTCCTAGATATCTTATTATTTTTGGTGCAATAATAAATGGGGTACTTTGGGGGGTTTTCTTGGGGGGGTTCTTTGTTTTTTGGGTTTTGTTTTGTTTGTTTTTGTTAGAGAACAGGGGCAGGGAGGGGAAGAGGGAGAGAGAGAATCGTAGACTCCACACCCAGTGCAGAGCCTAAGAGCCTAATGTGGGGCTCGAGCTGAGATCATGACCTGAGCTGAAATCAAGAGTGCAACGCTTAACCAACTGAGCCACCCAGGCACCCCTAAATGGGATGGTTTTCTTTGTTTCTTTTTTTTTTTAAGATTTTATTTATTCATTTGAGACACAGAGATAGAGAGAGAGCGTGAGCAGGGGGAGAGGCAGGGGCAGAGGGAGAAGCAGGCTCCCCGCCAAGCCAGAAGCCCAATGCAGGGCTCGATCCCAAGACCCTGGGATCATGATTTGAGCCGAAGGCAGACACTCCACCATCTGAGCCACCCAGGAGCCCCGGGATGGTTTTCTTAGTTTCTCTTTCCACTACTTCATTATTGATGAATAGAAATGCAAGAGATTTCTGTACATTGATTTTGTATCCTGGGACTTTACTGAATTCGTGTATCAGTTCTAGCACTTTTTTGGTGGAGTCTTTTCGGGGTTTCTATAAAGAGTACATGTCATCTGCAAATAGTGAAAATTTAACTTCTTCCTTACCAATTTGGATGCCTTTTATTTCTATTTGTTATTTGATTACATGGATAAGACTTCCAGTACTATGTTGAATAAAAGTGGTGAGAGTGAACATCCTTGCCTTATTCCTGTCCTTAGGGGTAAAGCTCTCAGTTCTTCCCCATTGAGGATGATATTAGCTGTCGGTTTTTCATATATGGCCTTTATTAGATTGCAGTATATTCCCTCTAAACCCACTTTGTTAAGGATTTTTATCATGAATGGATGTTGTACTTTGCCAAATGCTATTTCTCCATCTACTGAAATAATCATATGGTTCTTATTCTTTTTCTTACTGATATGATGTATCACATTACTTGATTTACAAATATAGAACCACTTGATTGTGGTGAATGATATGTTTAATGTATTATTGGATATGGTTTGCAAATATTTTGTTGATTTCTGTATGTATGTTTATTGGAAATATTGGCCTATAGTTCTCTTTTTTGTGGTGTCTTTATCTGGTTTTAGTATCAGGGTAATGCTGAACTCACAGAATGAATTTGGAAGTTTAGTCTCCTTTTCTGTTTTTTGGAATAGTTTGAGAAGAATAGGTATTAAAGTTTCTTTTTTTTTTAAGATTTTATTTATTTGACAGAGAGAGAGCTAGAGCAGGAGCACAAGCAGGGCGGGTGGGAGAGGGAGAAGAAGGCTTCCCGCCAACCAGGGAGCCCGATTTGGGGCTCGATCCCAGGACCCTGAGATCATAACCTAAGCCAAAGGCAAACACTTAACAACTCAGGCACCCCAGTATTAATGTTTCTTTAAATGTTTGGTAGAATGTACCTGTGAAGCCATCCGGTCATGGACTTTTGTTTGTTGGGAGTTTTTGATTACTGATTTAATTTCACTGCTGGTAATCTGTCTGTTCAAACGTTCTATTTCTTCCTGATTCAGTTTTGGAAAGTTATATGTCTCTAGGAATTTATCCATTTCTTCTAAGTAGTCCAATTTGTTGGCATATACTTTTTATAATATTCTCTTATACTTATTTGTATTTCTGTGGTGTTTGTTGTTATTTTCCCTCTCTCATTTGTGCTTTTACTTATTTGAGTCCTTTCTCTTTTTTTCTTGATACTTCTGGCTAGAGGTTGATAAATTTTGTTGATTTTTTTTCAAAGAACCAGCTGTTGGTTTCATTGATCTCTTTTACTGTTTTTTTCAGTTTCTATATCATTTATTTCTACTCTAACCTTTATTATTTCCTTCCCTCTGCTGGTTTTAGGTTTTGTTTGTTGTTTTTCTAGCTCCTTTAGGTAGAAGGTTAAGTTGTTTATTTAAGATTTTTCTTGCTTCTTGAGGTAGGCCTGTATTGCTATAAATTTCTCCTTTAGAACCACTTTTGCTGCTTCTCAAAGGTTTTGGACCATTGCATTTTCATTTTCATTTTTGTTTCCATGTACTTTTTTATTTCTTCTTTTATTTCTTGGTTGACCCATTCATTGTTTAGTAGATGTTATTTAACCTCCATATAGTTGTGGACTTTCCAGATTTTTTTCTTGTGATCGACTTCTAGTTTCACAACACTGAGGTCAGGAAAGGTTCATGGCATCACTTTGATCTTCCTGAATTTGTTTAGTCTTGTTTTTTGACCTAATATGTGTTGTATTCTGGAGAATGTCCCATGTGCACTTGAAAAGAACATGTCTTCTGCTATTTTAGGATGGAATGTTCTGAATGTATCCATTAAATCCATCTGATCAACTATGTCATTCAAAGCCATTGTTTCCTTATTGATTTTCTATTTAGATGATCTGTCAGTTGATGTAAGTGGGGTGTTAAAGTACCCCATTATAATTGTATTATTGTCGATTAGTTCCTTTATGTTTATTAACTATTTTATGTATTTGGGTGCTCCCATGTTGGGTGCATAAATATTTACAATTGTCATATCTTCTTTTTGGATTGTCCCCTTCATTATTATATAGTGTCCTTCTTTGTCTCTTGTTAGTATTTGTTTTACAGTCTGTTTGTCCAATATAAGAATTGCTACTCTGGCTTTCTTTTGATACCCATTTGTATGATAAATGTTTCTCTATCCCCTCACTTTCAATCTGCCTGTGTCTATAGGTCTAAAATGAGTCTCTTTGGGCGCCTGGGTGGCTCAGTTGGTTAAGCGACTGCCTTCGGCTCAGGTCATGATCCTGGAGTCCTGGGATCGAGTCCCGCATCGGGCTCCCTGCTCAGCGGGGAGTCTGCTTCTCCCTCTGACCCTCTTCCCTCTTGTGCTCTCTCATTCTCTCTCTCTCAAATAAATAAAATCTTAAAAAAAATAAAAAATAAATAAATAAATAAATAAATAAATAAAATGAGTCTCTTTTAGGCAGCATATAGAGGGGTCTTCTTTTTTTATCCATTCTCTCACCCTATGTCTGCAAAATGCAGTTTTTTTAAAAATAGGAGAAATCTCAGCATATTGATATGCTAATAGCAGTGATAGAATACAGAAAGAAGTAACAATAATGAAGATAGAGGGAAGAATTGCTGAAGTTATATCCTTGATTAAGTGAGAGGAAATGGGATGTAATGTGCAAGTAGAAAGATTAACCTCAGATAAGACAAGGAACAGTTCCTTCAGTAAGAGAAGCAAAGTATATAAGGGCAGAGTCAGGTCACTGGGTGAATACAGTAGTGGAGCTTATAGAAGTACTCTTCTATTTTTTCTATTTTTTCTATTTATTGATTATATATTACCTATCAGCCATTGTGCTAGGTCACAGGGATACAAAGACAAATTAGCATGGTCCCAGCACCAAGGAGATTTCTTATTTGAGTGACAGTAGATGGGGGTGCCTGTAAACTCAGGGAAGACAGGAGGAAGATCAGGTTTGAGATCACTATGCACGGAATCTATGGTAGCTCTCAGACAATCTCCTTCATAATTTTGCACAGAGCTAAATTTAGTTATAATTATATAAGGTCAATATCATTACAACCCACCAACTCCTTCTCTATTACTATTAAAAATGAAAAATAGTGTATACATATATGTGTGTCATTCCTTCCATATTTCTGTTCTGGCTAGTGGGACTCAAAATTCGAGCAATGAATTAATAGTTTAAGAATGACACTCATTGCACAGGACGACTTACTATTCCTAAATACTTATAAATATTAGAAGAAAAAATATGCTGAAGATATCAGAAAAATGTCTTGTTCCTAACATGGTAGGACCTAATTTATGTTTGTGACATCATAGTATACAGATAATCTGCACATGGGTATGATTCAAATTAGCAATCTATAGAAGATTGCTAGGTTATGAAATTCCCTTGTATATTATGGTAATTTACCTCCACATTATTTCATTGTTATAGATTCTGAGGTTCTCAATAGCTTTTGAAAAAAAAAAAACATGCAGTGATAATATATGGCTTGTTCTCTCTGCTTTCAGAAATAAAAAATACTAAATCAAAATTAACATGGAAAAATCTGAACCAAGTAGGCAGTTAAGCACTTGGAGATAATCAATCAGTATAAATATGAACAGTTATGTGTTAGCAATGGAATAATACTATTGAACATTTCATTTTTTTTTTTGCAATAGGTTTTCAGCTGCACAAGAAGGATGCTAAAAATTCTTTCCTAATAATATCCAGTGACAATCTTAAAAAAACAAAAATGATGTTTTGGAGAACACCAGTGCTGTACAAATGTAGTCTCTATCCAGATTTGGTAAAACTATTGTAACAGAACTCTGAAATTTCAGGTCCGTAAACCAAAGTACAGAAAGAGCTTTTCCATTTTCCCCAAACATTTCATAATACCTAACTACTCTAATCAGATAGTCTGTCAAACCAAAATGATGTCATATAATAAATACAAAATACCATCTTGAAATTCCCCATATGTGACACAGAAAAAAAATATAAGAAGAAATGGTCACAAACTTGACAGAATGCAATGAATAAGCAGCCTTGTCCATCTCAAGTGACTGATGTTGGAAAGTTATAATGAAATCCCTCTGCCTTAATTTAAGAATAGAAAAGTTGCTATATAAACCCAGTGATTTCTCAAATTCAGGTCTTCTTTTTTAAAGATGTTATTTATTTGACAGAGAGAGCACAAGCAGAGGGAGAAGCAGGCTCCCCACTGAGCAGGGAGCCTAATGAGGGACTCGATCCCAGCACCCTGGGATCATGACCTGACCCAAAGGCAGCTACTTAACCAACTAAGCCACCCAGGTGTCCCTCAAATGCAGGTCTATCAAATAGATTAGATATCCAATTATACCTTCACATCCCATGTTAATTATTATTTCCCAGTGGCTATAAATTCTATATTCTGTAGGCTGCCATGACTATTTTGGAGATTTTTTAATAAATATTCTATAAATATTAATTTTTTTTAAACCAAAAATAACTATCATTCAATATAAAATCTACTTTGTTCCAAATGCTTTACATTATTATATCATTTAATCTTTACCATTTTCCTGCCTGTAAGGTGTAAGATTTCCTTCCAGGAGAGGAAATCAAGGCTCAGGTTAGTAACTTGCACAAAATCACGTGTGGAAACAGTAAGTACCAGATACATAATTTGAAATCGAGTCTGACTGACACCAAAGCTCCTTCCATTTTATATAATTCACTACTCTATACAAGATTCTATTTCAAGTACGTCAGGGAATTAAAAAGAGGAGTTAAAAATAATTTATGCTGGGGCACCTGGGTGGCTCAGTCGTTAAGCGTCTGCCTTCAGCTCAGATCATGATCACGGGGTCCTGGGATCAAGCACTGCATCAGGCTCCCTGCTCCGCGGGAAGCCCACTTCTCCCCCCCCCACACCCCCTGCTTGTGTTCTTGCTGTGTCTCTCTCTGTCAAATAAATAAATAAAATCTTAAAAAAAAATTATGCCATTAAAGAGCTTATTACATTCTAGGAAAAAGCAGCTAAACTACAATGCAGAGAGACATCATACATCTGATTATAAATTTCAGGAAAGGTTTTGTGGATGACATAACATTTGATATAGGTTTTAAACAATAAACTGTTTTATCAAAAGGGGAAAATTTGGTGATGGGGGTACTGATGAAGGATGTAGAGTAAAAGGGCTTTCTAAGAGAAGAGAATGATGAAGAAAAAAACCAGCAAAAAGCATGTTTTATATACAGTAACTACTTCAGGATGACTAGAGCACTGGGTAAATACTGGAATGAAGCAAAGGAAGACAAAAAGAGAGGATGAGTCCATACTAAACAGTCTTAAATACCATGTTGAGGAAATTTTATTTCATTCTAAAGGCACTGGGAAGTTACTGAAAGTTTTTAAGTAGGGAGTAATGTGATAGAAACTATGCTTCAGAAAAATGACTTGCATAAAAATAAATACAATATTTATTACAATATTAAATACAATATTAAACACAAATTGAAAGGATACAGGACTGAGGAAAAAAGGTAAATTTAGAAGTTACTACAATATTCCTGGCAGCCTGAACTAAGACAATGATAGCAGGGAAAGAGAAGGTAGGACACTATGAGATCTAAATACTGGGTCAAAACACAGAGTTAGCAAAAAGCAAAGGTAAATCAGAAACCAGAGCTGTCGGATTCCAAAATATGTGCTCTTTCCCTTCCACCACACTACCTCCACCATGTGACATGCCACAGTGCTGGGCACAAAAGTACATATTCAAAAAATATTTGTTGAGTTTTTGTCGTCGTTCTGCTAAGTATTTAATTCTTGTACAGAAGCCATCAGTGTACATAATAGTAAATATCTGTTGAGTCAAAGAACGAAGGTTCAAAGAGGAAAATAAAACTCGAGAAAAAATGGCACCTGGAGAAGGAAAGATGGTGGAGGAGAGCGGACCATATTTCAACTGGTCCCCAGAATTGAGCTGGATATCTATCAGACCACTCTGAGCACCCACAAAATCAGCCTGAGATATAAGAAGATCTGGATCTCTACAAACAGAATATCACAGGCTGTTGGTATTCAGGTACGCAGCGGGGAGCCGTGATTCCGCGGGCAGATATCAGAGTATAAACGGCAGCAGGAGGGATCCTGTCATAGGGATCCTGCACCGCCGGTGAGCGACAGCCTCGCACGCTGGGGATGGGGCACAGACTCACAGACCCGTAGAGTGGCGAAAGGAGTTTAGGGCAGCCCCCGGGTTGGAAACCCAGGGCGGTGGGGTCACGCATGCGATGGGAAGCGGACGGCGGTTTTAGAAGCACAAAGGGCAGACATGTGCCCCGACCCGGAGGCAAAACTGGGGGCGCTGTGGAGAGGCACACAACCGAGGCCACTGCAGTTTATAGCAGCACAGACAGAAATGGAGACAGTGTGGCCTGGAGAGCTCACTGAAGAAGAGACTGCGATCTCTCTGCTCTGTGGCAGAGGGTTGGAAACGGTCTCTTCTGCTCTGATTTGCGGAAGAGACGCGGAAAGCCGTCAGAGAAAGCCGCCAGAAAACAAAAGCTCCCAAAACTGATTCCCACTGAGCCCATCCCCCGCCACAGGGGGGCAGGGCAACTCCGCCCAAACAGGGTTGCCTCAGTAACAGCGCGGCAGGCCCCTCCCACAGAAGACAAGCTGGGAAAACAAGAGGCCAGCAACACTGAGATCTCAAGAAAACAGGTGCATCTTGCTTGGGTTCTGGTCAATAGTTTGTGGACTCTATACATTCCCTCAAACACCCATCAACAAAATGACTAGGAGGAGGAACCCTCAAAATAGAAAAGCCTCAGAGATCATGACTTATGCTGCAGATTTACAAATGGATGCAGATATAACCAAGATGTCAGAGATGGATTTCAGGCTAGCAATTGTGAAGACAATGGCTAGAATGGAGAAATCAATTAATGGCAACATAGAGTCTCTAAGGGCAGAAATGAAAGCTGAATTGGCAGAACTTAAAAATGCTATCAATGAGATCCAATCCAATCTAGAAAATCTAATGGCTACGGTAACTGAAGCAGAAGAACGGATATGTGACCTGGAAGATAATATAATAGATAAAAAGGGAAAAGAGGAGGTCAGGGAAAAACAACTCACAATCCATGAAAATAGAATCAGAGAAATAAGTGACACCATGAAGCATTCCACTGTCAGAATAATTGGAATCCAGGAGGGGGTAGAGAGAGAGAGGACTAGAAGATGTATTTGAGCAAATCATAGCTGAGAACTTCCCTAATCTGTGGAATGAAACAAACATTCACATTCTAGAGGCAGAGAGGACCCCTCCCAAGATCAAGGAAAACAGGCCAACACCCCAGCATGTAATAGTAAAACCTGCAAATCTTAGAACCAAAGAAACCATCTTAAGGGCAGTTAGGGGGAAGAGATTCCTTACGTACAGAGGGAGGAATGTCAGAATAATGTGAGACCAGAATAACAGAGACCTGGCAAGCCAGAAAGGCCTGGCAAGACATATTTAGGATACTAAATGAGAAGAACATGCAGCCAAGAATACTTTATCCGGCAAGGCTGTCATTTAGAATGGATGGAGAGATGCAGAGTTTCCACGACCTGCAGAAACTGAAAAAATATGTGACCACTAAGCTGGCCCTGCAAGAAATATTAAGGGGGGTTCTATAAAAGGAGAAAGACCCCAAGAGTGATATACAACACAAATTTACAGGGACAATCTATAAAAACAACGTCTTCACAGGCAACATGATGACAATTAATTCATATCTTTCAATAATCACTCTCAACGTGAATGGCCTAAATGCTCCCATAAAACGGCACAGGGTTGCAGATTGGATAAAAAGACAGGACCCATCATATGCTGCCTTCAAGAGACTCATTTTGAACCTAAAGATAAATCCAGACTGAAAGGAAAGGGATGGAGATCCATCTTCCATGCCAGCGGACCTCAAAAGAAAGCTGGGGTAGCAATTCTTCTATCGACAAATTAGATTTTAAAATAAAGTCTGTAACTAGAGACACAGAAGGACACTATGTCATTCTAAAAGTGTCTATCCAACAAGAAAATCTAACAACTGTAAATATCTATGCCCCCAACATGGAAGCAGCCATCTACATAAGCCAACTGTTAACCAAAATAAAGAGTCATATTGATAACAATACGTTAATTGTAGGAGATCTCAATACTTCACTCTCAGCAATGGACAGATCATCTAAGCAGAAAATCAACAAGGCAACAAGAGCTTTGAATGATACACTGGACCAGGTGGACCTCATAGATATATACAGATTATTCCACCCTAAAACAACAGAATACTCATTCTTCTCGAGTGCACACAGAACTTTCTCCAGAAGAGACGACATACTGACTGGGTCACAAATAAGGTCTCAATCGATATCAAAAGATTGAGATTATTCCCTGCATATTCTCAGACCACAATGCTTTAAAAGTGGAACTCAATCACAAGAAAAAATTTGGCAGAAATTCAAACACTTGGAAGCTAAAGACCACTCTGCTCAACAATGTTTGGGTCAACCAGGAAATCAAAGAAGAACTTAAATAATTCGTGGAAATCAATGAGAACGAAAACACATTGGTCCAAAACCTATGGGATACTGCAAAGGCAGTCAGAAGGGGGAAATACATAGCCATCCAAGCCTCACCCCAAAAAAATAGAAAAATCCCGAATTCACCAACTAACTCTACACCTTAAAGAACTAGAGAAAAAGCAACAAATGATGCCTAAGCCACGCATTAGAAGAGAAATAATTAAAATTAGAGCAGAAATCAATGAATTAGAAACCAGAAACACAGTAGATCAGATCAACGAAACTAGAAGTTGGTTCTTTGAAAGAATTGATAAGATCGATAAACCACTGGCCAGACTTATCCAAAAGAAAAGAGAAAGGACGCAAATTAATAAACCTATTCTACTGAAGCTGTTTCAAAAAATAGAAACAGAAGGAAAACTTCCAAATTCATTCTATGAGGCCAGCATTACCTTAATCCCCAAACCAGGCAAGCACCCCATCAAAAAGGAGAATTTCAGACCAATATCCCTCATGAATATGGATTCCAAAATCCTCAACAAAATCCTAGCTAATAGGATCTAAAAATACATTAAAAGAATCATCCACCATGACCAAGTGGGATTTACCCCTGGGATGCAAGGGTGGTTCAACATTCACAAAACAATCAATGTGATAGAACACATTAATAAGAGGAGGGAGAAGAATCATATGGTCCTCTCAATTGATGCAGAAAAAGCATTTGACAAAATACAACATCTTTTTCTGATTAAAACTCTTCAGAGTATAGGGATAGAGGGAACATTCCTCAAGTTCATAAAATCCATCTATGAAAAACCCACAGCGAATATCATCCTCAATGGGGAAAAGCTGAGAGCCTTTCCCTTAAGATCAGGAACATGTCAAGGATGCCCACTCTCACCACTATTGTTCAACATAGTACTAGAAGTCCTAGCAACAGCAATCAGACAACAAAAAGAAATAAAGGTATTAAAATTGGCAAAGAAGAAGTCAAACTCTCTCTTTTCGCAGACGACATGATACTTTATTTGGGAAACCCAAAAGACTCCACCCCCAAATTACCAGAACTCATACAGCAATTCAGTAATGTGGCAGGATACAAAATCAATGCACAGAAATCAGTTGCTTTCTTATACACTAACAATGCAACTGTAGAAAGAGAAATTAGAAAAACAATTCCATTTACAATAGCACCAAAAACCATAAGATACCCCAGAATAAACCTAAGCAAAGAGGTAAAGGATCTATACTCTAAAAACTACAGAACACTCATGAAAGAAATTGAAGAAGACACAAAAAGATGGAAATATATTCCATGCTCATGGATCAGAAGAATAAACGTTGTTAAAATGTCTATGCTACCCAGAGCAAGCTATACCTTCAATGCCATCCTGATCAAAATTCCAATGACATTTTTCAAAGTGCCGGAACAAAAAATCCTAAAATTTGTATGGAATCAAAAAAGACCCCAGATCGCCAAGGAAATGTTGAAAAAGAAAAACAAAGTTGGGGGCATCACATTGCCCGATTTCAAGCTATATTACAAAGCTGTGATCACTAAGACAACATGGTACTGGCACAAAAACAGACATATAGACCAATGGAACAGAATAGAGAACCCAAATATGGACCCTTAACTCTATGGTCACATAATCTCTGACAAAGCAGGAAAAAACATGCAATGGAAAAAAGACAGTCTCTTCAATAAATGGTGCTAGAAAAATTGGACAGCCACATGCAGAAGAATGAAACTCGACCATTCTCTAACACCATTCACAAAGATAAACTCAAAGTGGATGAAAGACCTCAATGTGAGACAGGAATCCATCAAAATCCTAGAGGACAACATAGGCAGTAACCTCTTTGACATCACCCACAGCAACTTCTTTCAAGATACATCTCCAAAAGCTAGTGAAACAAAAGCAAAAATGAACTTTTGGGACTTTATCAAGATAAAAACTTCTGCATAGCAAAGTCAACAAAACAAAGAGACAACCCACAGAATGGGAGAAGATATTTGCAAATGACACTACAGATAAAGGGCTGGTATCCAAGATCTATGAAGAACTTCTCAAATTCAACACCCAAAAAACAAATAATCAAGTAAAAAAGTGGGCAGAAGATATGAAAAGACACTTCTCTGAAGGAGACATACAAATGGCTAACAGACACATGAAAAAATGTTCATCATCATTAGCCATCAGGGAAATTCAAATCAAAACCACATTGAGATACCACCTTACACCAGTTAGAATGGCAAAAACTGACAGGAAAAGAAACAACAAATGTTGGAGAGGTTGTGCAGAAAGGGGAACCCCCTTACACTGTTGGTGGGAATGCAAGTTGGTACAGCCACTTTGGAAAACAGTGTGGAGGTGTCTCAAAAATTTAAAACTAGAGCTACCCTATGACCCAGCAATTGCACTCCTGGGCATTTACCCCAAAGACACAGATGTAGTGAAAAGAAGGGCCATATGCACCCCAATGTTCAAAGCAGCAATGTCCCCAATAGCCAAACTGTGGAAAGAGCCGAGATGCCCTTCAACAGATGAATGGATAAAGAAGATGTGGTCCATATATACAATGGAATATTACTCAGCCATCAGAAAGGATGAAGACCCAGCTTTTACATCAACATAGATGGGACTGGAGGAGATTATGCTAAGTGAAATAAGTCAAGCCGAGAAAGTCAATTATCATATGGTTTCACTTATTTGTGGAACCTAAGGAATAGCATGGAAAGAATTAGGAGAAGGAAGGGAGAAATGGGGGGGGGATTGGAGGGAGAAATGAACCATGAGAGACCATGGACTCTGAGAGACAAATAGGGTTTTAGAGGGGAAGGGAGAGAGGGGATTGGTTAGCCCAGTGATGGGTATTAAGGAGGGCACGTACTGCATGGAGCACTGGGTGTTATACGAAAACAATGGATTGTGGATCACCACATCAAAAACTAATGATGTATTGTATTATGACTAACATAACATAATATAAAAAAAAATAGAAAAATTGGCACCTATAGACATAGACATTGAAGGAATATTCCATTGTGCTGCTTCAATTATAATCATTCCCCTTCTGTCATACTGCTAAAACACTCATAACAAACATTTGCTAAATTCTGATTTTTTGGGCACAGTAGTAAATCCGAGGTGGAACAGAAGGGAGAAATATCCATAGGAGACCCTCTAAGCACAACTGCTAGCTACTAGCACCTACATTCTGGGGCTGCTAAGAACAGGAGCCACAAGGCTATATGCATGAACATGGAGACAGACAGCTATGACATGTTGATGATGATACACTAAATATATTTACATGTACTGAAATAGATGCATTTATCAACATTTTTCCCACCTACGGAACAATGACACACAGGTGCAAGGCTAAGAAGAAAACAGTGCAAGATCATTCACAAATGGCTCCACATTACCTAGAACACTGACATGAAGGAATCGGGCACTGGGCTAAATGGTTATCACAGGAATGTTGACATTAGGAAAAATATTGAAGTATCTGAGCATGCAACACTAAGGTGTTTAAAATGTATCACTTATCCTGTTACACAAACCATTTTTTCTCTTTCTTCTGGGTTTCCTTGATAAATATTAATTTTCTACCCTTAGACTAATTAATTTTCTCTTCATTCATTCCACATTTACTGGAGAGCTACTATGTGCCAGATACTATACCAAGATATGCTATAAGAAAGAGAGAGTCTAAGAGAAGTCTTTGTCCTCCAACAGCTGAAAATCTACATGTAAATAAATCATTATAATGTGCAATGAGAAAAGTAGATATATACATCTCCCAGATGAAAGATATGGGCAAGAAGCTAGAACTATAAGATTTAATGGACCAAAAAAGTGCATCATCTGCAAGAATCTTAAACAATAGCTATAGAAGTATCAGGCTAAGGGAGAATCAGAGAATTCTAGAATGTTCCAGCTCCAAGGGAACTATAATTAATTTCTATTAAACAAACAAACAAAAAAAAGCAGGGTACCTGAGTGGCTTAGTCAGTTAAGTGTCTGACTCTTGATTTGGGCTCAGGTTATGATCTCAGGTCCTGGGATGAAGCCCTGTCTCAGGCTCCACTCTAAGCAGGGAGTCGGCTTAAGATTCTCTCTTCCCCTCCCTCTGCCTCTGCTCCTCCCCCGCTTGTGCTCAAGCACTCATTCACTCTCCCTCCCTCTCCCTCAAATAAATAAATCTTTAAAAAAAAAAAATACTCCTGGCAAAGTAATTACCAACCACTGTGTCAGGCTCTGATGATCTGATGATACACAAATAAACCCTGGTCTCTGCCTACCTCAAGAAACCCACAACCCAGTGAAAAAGCTCATGACTACTACTTACTAGTAGGCAGAAGGCATTAAAAAGTGTATGAAGATACAGAAAAAAATAAAACTGAAAATTTTATTAGTATAGAATGTCGCATCACTAGGATAAGACTTAAAAGCACCTCTTAATTAAGACATATTCTCCTGCTACAAACTCTGGAGTATTATTTCATCAACTATACCTCTGAAAAGGCACGTGCCAGCATCACATGACAAACTGTCTACCCTTAGCCCATTCCATTTTCAGACCACATTTCCTGACACCACCCCTTGCCTACAGGTAAAAATGACCACTCCCTCCTTGGTAACTCTATCACACCCTATACAGATTTTACTAACTTGTACTTGATTCATTAATTTATTCATTCTCTTACTCGATGAACAAGTACTTTTTGAGCACCCATTATGTACAAGACAGCACACTACGTGCTGAGAATATAAAGCACTCAAAAATACAGACACAATCCTGTTTTCATGGAACTTACATTCTAGAGGGGGAGACGTAATAATCAAATTTAAAAATAAATATATAACAGCTTACAGTCGCCGCAGCCATGGCTAGCCAGTCGCAGGGCATTCAGCAGCTGCTGCAGGCCGAGAAGCGGGCCGCCGAGAAAGTGTCGGAGGCCCGCAAGCGAAAGAACCGGAGGCTGAAGCAGGCCAAAGAAGAAGCTCAGGCTGAAATTGAACAATACCGTCTGCAAAGAGAGAAGGAGTTCAAGGCCAAGGAAGCTGCGGCTCTGGGATCCCATGGCAGCTGCAGCACCGAAGTGGAGAAGGAGACCCAGGAGAAGATGACCATCCTCCAGGCCTACTTCCAGCAGAACAGGGATGAAGTCCTGGATAACCTGCTGGCCTTTGTCTGTGACATCCAGCCAGAAATCCATGAAAACTACCGCATAAATGGATAGGGGAGGAAGGAGCAGCTCTGCGTGCAGATTGGCATGTTAGATGCCTTCATGGAATACGAAGCTTCAGCAAAGCTTGAGTAGTTACATCCTTGTGAAAAGGCATTAAATTATTTTTGTGTATCACGTAGTAGGTCCCTTCACTTCTTGGAGAATAGCAAATCTAACTTCTTTGTACAAACGTAGAGCGTATCCAAAGATTTTCTCCTTTTACCTCATGTTTCTTAGAAATTTAATGTGTATACGTTGTCTGTTTTCCTATGCCTTTTAGTTCAAGCAACATATGTATCAATACTTTTTCTTTCTTAGATGTAGGAAAAAAAAAACTGTTTAAAGAAAGAAAGGGATTAAATATTTTTTTCCCCTAAAGCTTTCTTGAAGGTCAGGGGCTTTCTCTATGAAAAAGTAGTAAATAGTTACTGTAACTTGTGTGAAGCAGTAGCTGGCCTTAAGTCCTCTCGGCTAAGGGTGGAACAGCGAATACTAGTATATATTGATCGGGCTGCTCTTAGTTTCTCTTACCCAAAATTATTAGATGATAGAATTCAAGAACTTCTTGTATACATGTTCTTACTTGGTGTACTGATAATCATTTGAAAGTAAAGACTTTGTCATGCAATAAATAAATAAATAAATAAATAAATAAATAAATAAATAACAAATCTGGTGATATAAATGCTAAGAACAAAAATAAAATAGGGTAAGAGGAATGGGAGAGATGAAAAGAGAGTACTATACTAGTAGTGTAGCCAGCAAAACCTCCCTGATATGATTAACATTTTATCAGAGACCTGAATGAAGTGAAAGATGTACCATGTAAATATCTTGGGGGCAAAGCATTCCAGGCAATAGAAGTGGAAAGGCCCTGAGGTAAGAGCATGCATAGTGTATTTAAAGAACAGTCAGATAAGAGATGATGGTGACTTGAATACTATCAGCCCCTGTAGCTTTTTAGTGCAGTTATCTGAATCTCCCATCAGACTGTGAACTCCTTGATGGCATGGATCCAATCTTAGCTACCTCTGAGTCCCCACTGCCTAAACAGAACTGAACAGGTGGACACTCAATAAATATTTGAGGAATTAATGAGAAAGGATCCAATCCTTCTCTCCCTTGCTTGATTTACTCCCTGGTATTATTGATAGATATGCACTACATCCTTCACTGGGATTTAAGTTTTCCTGAGGGCAAGTGCTATGTCAGATATATCTTTTCCTCTTCTTCCCATCCCACACCTTCCTCTACCTCCTGGCAAGTGCTGTACAAATATAATGCAGGACCAAAAGAAATAAAACCATTGAAGGGTATATCTTGGTGCTGTGCTACCAAAAGTCATCCAGAATAGGGAATAAAGAGCAGAAATCCTAGATCAAAATTCTCTGTGGAAACAAATGGTACAAAAATACTGAAACAAAGATAGGGCAAACATCAACTTTCTATTACTACCACCCCTGTTACCTGTACCACTTTACAGATGCAATTAGTCATACTGTCACAAAGTATTCTTTCAGGATCCAGAGCTGGGTCAGTAGATAATGATCCCATAGAGGAAAGCCAGAAAGTCTGAAGGATAGTGCTCAAAAACCATAAAATGCTCAGCCATGACTTCAGGTGGAAAAGGATCCAAAAGGTCTATCTGCAGGCAGTAATGGAAACCAAGCATGATTGCCACTTAGTGGTCCAGGGAAATCCGCCTATTCACATCTGGATCCCAGACAGTGATTGGGAAAATAAAAAGTAAATTTGGATATAGACATGGTGAAAATTAGGCCACCCCGCCCAGATTCCCATCAAGAGGGCAAGGGCTCAAGGCAATACCCCAGGCTTAAAGAGATAATAATTCTAAGATTTTAAGCTAGGTAAAACTATGGCACAAAAAACTAGGTATCAAAAAAGAACCCATTTCTAAAGACTATACCAATGGAAATAACGCAAGAAATTCTACAACTTATAAACTAGGGACCAGGTTTTGTCCCTTGCACATCAGATAGCAAGGCAGCAACTAGTTGATAGTTGGCAGCAACTCTGATACTAATCACAGACATTATCCTCTGGTCAAGATTGGCTCAGAGATAAGGTGTATTGGGATGAAAGGCAAGGCCCATCAGCAGTATATCTAACTGCTGCGAGCCAGGAAGAGTAAAGGTATGCATGGCAGCTGGTCCACAAAATCAGAGATCCGTCAAGCTGGAAAATCCACTGCAGTCTTGCAAACCCAACTATGTAAGAGATGTCTATCACTTCCCCTCCACCTACAGCCCCTTCTTGGAGAATCTATACTACCCACAGCCCTTAAAAAGAAGCCCTATATACCCAAGACTATTACCCTCTTTAACCACAACTGACCAGACCCAAGCTGAACCAATAACATTTTCAGAATGAAAATTATCATTCTAAATGATAATTTAGAATTAAAATATAAGACTGAGTTTATTAGATAATGTCGAGCAGGCCAAAATCAACACTATGGCAAGTGAAAGGCACAACAAGCAGGGAACACAAGGAAAACAAACTCAAGATCATACCGGCCCAGGCATATATAAAAGGAGGAAGAGGTTAGCCTGATAATTTTCCAGTTTCGTTTATGCCTATTGGATTAAAAATATTTATTAGTGACTGATAATTCTTGGATAAAATTTCCCTTGAAAAGCAGTCTCATTCTTTAGAATTTGGGTTATCTTTAATAACATATAATTTTCATTTGCTATACTGTTATTTATAGTCCTGTGTTAAATATTCAGATTCAATTATAATCATTCTATTCCTAAATGATATTAAGTTATACTTTAAATATGATCCAATATCCCAGGATCCACAAATCTCAGTAAGAAGAAAGCATACCCTTCCCTTCAGCAATGAGCATCCAAATTTTACTTATAAAATTGTTTCCATATTTTACCCTGTTTAGATGTATAAAAGGTTAACATCTAATTCCATTTACAATGCTGATCCAGCAAGAAAGAAATTAATTTGGCATTAGAATAGTAACATCAATTTCCCATGTATCTGAAGTAATGCATTTACTGGAAAGAGATTAATATCAATTCCATAAATCATTCACATGCTTTTTCCGGAGTTGGAGACATCTGAGTAATGTCATATATGTGAGCTGATACCACTTTGTGCATACTCCATTCATTAATCTATGCCTGGGGTTGCAGAATAGTTGTCAGAAGAAAATATAAAACTTGGAAAAGAATCAATCTTTCTGTTCTTAATTTTTTGTGACTTGTTTTAGGTAAGGTAAGCCAAATGTTGCCTGAAAAGTGATGACACTGATCCATACTGACAGCCAGTATTTTCAGGAAAAAAATTTTTTTTTAAATCAAACATGTGGTCAATTGTCATCCTAGTGGTAACAACCACTTAATACACATATGATAAGACAACGTGTAAATGTTAATGTAAAGATTACATTAAGCATCCTCAATAAAATGCTGACTGAAAAGAGAATTGAGTCTGAACCTCTCCCTGTAAACATCAACTCTTCCTTGTTACTGCTGAATTTCATAATCACACAATCTCAGAGTTCTTTGTGTCAGGGTGCTCCATAGAAATAGAAGCAATAAGGGGTGTGGGTGGGTGTATGTGTGTGTAGAAAGAGATTTATTATAAGGAATTGGCTCATACTATTATGAAGGGTAACAAGTTCCAAAATCTGCAGGTAGCAAAACAGAGTCCCACAAGAGCCAGTGGTGTAGTTCCAAGCAAATGCCAGCAGTCGCAAAACCTAGGAAGAACCAACATCTCAGTTCATCTGAACACAGAAAAAAAACTGATGTCCCAGCTCAAGGCACTCAGGCAAGAAGAGTTTCTCCTTACTAAGGGGAGGCTCAGCCTTTTTGTTATATTCAGGTTTTCCCACATTAGGGAGGGCAACCTACTTTATTCAGTCTACCAATTTAAATGTTAATCTTATCTAGAAATACCTTCACAGACACACCCAGAATAATGTTTTACCAAATATCTGGGCATTCCATGGCCCAGTGAAGTTGAAACTTAAAATTAATTTTCACAGTACCTCAAAGATCATCTACCAACCCCCAAATTACAGGCCCCAGACCCCTTCATAACAATGAGAAAAACAAGACCCAGATGTGAGCTTGGAGCTCCTAATGCCCAGTAAATATTAGTTATTTTTGACCAATTGATAATTATTAACCTAAATGTAAATCTTTCATTACAAGTCACATGTGGCTAACAAAACTACAGAAAAAAAGGAAGTATGTGATCCAAAGGAAAGAACCCAGACCTTTGAGTCAGATGAGGATCAAATCCTGGCTCTGTAATTTACTAAGTTACTTAAATTTTGATCCTCAGCTTCCTCACCTGAAATAGTGCCTATTTTATAATATTCTTAGAATTAGAGATAAGGTAGATAATGTTTCTTACATAGTAGCCCTCATGTAGTAGATGCTCAATATTTCCCTAACACATTGTTACATGTTCACTTTCTGGACACATGGGAGAATTCCATTTTTGCCCTCCTGAATATAGACATGGCCATGTGACATGTTTTCACTACACAATGTGAATGGAAATTATTTGTGACCCTTGAAGGGTTTTTTTTATTACTTTAAAATCATAGTGAGAAATTTCTCTCTTGCCACAAATTCACAAAACCAAAAGTCCTTATATTTTTATAGTATAGTAACAACTTACAGAATATTTCCTTATCTTCTGTCATTTGCATATAATAGCAGTATTGTCGACTAGGCAGGACAGCCTTTATTACTCCATTCTAGTGACTAGATCACACACTCAGAGAAGGTAAGTGAGTGCCCAAGGCCACATATATAATAAGTGCCAGGTCTTCTGATTCCCAGGGAATACAATCAGTTAATGGGAAAAAAAAAATCACACTGACAGTAAACTGTTTTGTAAAATAATTTATTGACATGTTGATTTGTTTTGGTGTTTTGTGTAGGATACCCCACATTCTATTTCCCCACACACTAGACATAACCCCCTACTACACACACACACACACACACACACACACACACACAGCCCATACTCATTCTTCTCCAAGAGATCTGAAATGATCTCTTGCCTCAGGGGAGGTTTATGTGACAGTAAAAAGGCAAAAGTAGCCTCTAACATTTTTCTTCCTCAAGTTAGCCATGATTATGCTAGTAGAAAAGGGGTCTTCCATTGGAAACAGAAAAGGGGAGGAAATAGTCCCACACACTGATAAAGTGATAGAAATCAAGGATCCCATGAGTGGTGGAAGGAAGAAGTGCTCCCTGACAGTCCTCAGCAGGGGATGGTTGTGCAGAGCACCTAGGGAAGAAGAATTCTGGGCACTAGGGCTCTGGGTCTAGGCAAAGGCCCCAAAAAGACCCCCATTCCCAGCTTGCAGCAAAGCATTCCACCTTCAAGGAGCTACATGGGCTTGGATAATAAGGATGTCTATATCCAGACATTTCAAAATCAGAAGGCCTCATCTCATTGTCTAAGTATCACATAAGCCTCTTGGCATTTTATGTAATGGTAGGGAAAGAGACAGAGCCTTAGGGAAGATGAGAAATTAAATTTCCCCAAATCCCAATGAGATGGAGAACAAGAGTCAGATTAATTTTATTTAAATAAACTAAAATAATTTGACATTTATTGCTGAGTATATGAACTAGAATCCACACCTACAACATACAAACAGGCCAAAATTCTTCTGAAAACATATACTTTTTTTTTTTTTAAGAGAACAAACTGAGGGTTGCTAGAAGGGAGGTGGGTGGGGGGATGGGTTAAGTGGGTGGTGGGTATTAAGGAGGGCACTTGTTATGATGAGTACTGGGTATTATATGTAAGTGATGAATCACTAAATTCTACTCCTGAAACCAATAGTACACTATATGTTAGCTAACTTGAATTTAAATAAAAACTTGGTCCTGAGTTGGGAGTGGGGGAGAAATCAGCATTTTGAGAAAATGAAAATAATACCAGTTCAGCAAAGTTTCCACAATGAGGAATAATAAATCTCTAAAGCTAACATGTGATGTTTTCCTTGCTATAACCAGAGAGTGATTTTGATAGTGAGTTATCATCACTATTATCTTATATTGTTCTCTGGACTCAAATGTATATAGAAAGTAATAATAATTTCACACAGTACTTTCCAGGACCATAGGAAATAAAGCTGTGAGAGACTGAATAAAATTAAACCAGGGATGGAATGTGACCAAGAAGCAGAAGTTTTTGTTCCTGAACTCAATGATGGGCCTAATAATAAAAAAGTTGGAATAAGCAAATAAATAAATAAACAAATAAATAAATACTTGGAAGGAAAAAAAAGAAAACATATACTTGTCAATTTCAAACCTATGACATTTTCCTGACCATTCCTAAAGGACTAAGTTCTCCGAATCCACAAATGTCACCCTTTCTCCATAAATTGCTAGATATTCCAATTATCTACCTCCATCAATGAGGAACAATATATGGTATGAAAACATGCAAATAGTCTTCCCAGATTAGATACTCACTAAAAACAGAGAGTGAGTTAAAGCTCCCCAAAGTAGTAGCAGTTACACTCCCATCTACTCCATTTAAAGGGTCTCAACTTGCTGTCCTATGAGCTAACATAGAACATCACACTGGTTATTTGTTTGTACTCCAACTTGGAGATGCTCAGGTTGTCATGAATAACCCAGCAAATAAATAGATCAATGTTGAATAACCAGAAACTAAGGTATATGAGCACAGGCTTAGAGGTCACCTAGGCCTGAGCTGAACTCCAGGTTCTGCCACTTACTAGTTGTGCGCAGTTAAGCACATCACTTTAACTTCTCTGAACCTCAATTTCTTTTTCCAAAAATAGGAATAAATTGTTTGCCCTCCTTTTTGTCCAGGATTTATGAGAGACCACAATAGATGTGAAAACACTTTGTTAACTACAAAATGCTATATAAATATTAGGAATTATTCACTTTTCTGCTTGCTCTTGCTGTTGTGGTTATTTTCCATCAGATCCTAAGGTCTACCAGGAGTAACACATGGTAAGTTTTTACAAATAGGTCCATGTTATCCAGTGTACTCTGTGAAGGGACAGATACAAGAAAGCCTCTAAATTTATTTATTTATTTACTTACTTATTTATATATCATTCATTTAAGGAACATGCATTGAGTGTCTATCATTACCAGACATTGTTTTAAGCATTCAGTATTTAACTATATCTCCATCAACCTCTCATAGTGACCATTAGAAGTACTTCTTTTGACCATCTGTATGACTTCTTTGGAAAACTGTCTATTCACATCCTCTGCCCATTTCTTAATCAGATTGAGGGTTTTAGTGTTAAATTCTTTATATATTTTGAATATTAACTCCCTATCAAATTTATCACTTGCAAATATCTTCCCTCATTCAGTAGGTTGTCTTTTTGGTTTTTTGATGGTTTCACTGTATGAAAGCTTTTTATACTGATGCAATACCAGTAGTTTATTTTTGTTTTTCTTTAACTTGCCTGAGGAGACAATATCTAGAAAAATACTGCTACAAATGTCAAAGAAATTACTGCCGATGTTCTCTTCTAGAATGTTTATGGTTTCAGGCCTCACATTCAGGTCTTTAATCTGTTTTGGAGTTTATTTTTATGTATGGTGTAAGAAAGTGGTCCAATTTCATTCTTTTGCATGTAGTCGTCCAGTTTACCCAGGACCGTTTATTCTTACCTCCTTTGTCATAGATTAATGGACCATGTAAGTGTGGGTATATTTCTGGGCTCTCTATTCTGTTCCATTTGTCTCTTGTCTATTTTTCTGCCAGTACCATACTGCTTTGATTACTATAGCTTTGTAGTGTATCTTGACATCTAGGCTTGTGATTCCTCCAGCTTCATTTTTCTTTCTCAAGACTGCTTTGGCTATTTGGGGTCTTTTGTGTTCCATACAAATTTTAGGATTATTTGGTCTAGTTCTGTGAAAAATGTTATTGGCATATTGATAGGGGTCACATTGATCCTGTAGATTGCTTTAGGTAGCATGGACACTTTAACAATATTAATTCTTACAATAAGGAATGTGGTATATCTTTACACATGTTTGTATCATCTTCAATTTCTTTTATCAATGTCCTACACTTTTCACAGTATAGGTATTTCATCTCCTTGATTAAGTTTATTTCTAGGTATTTCATCCCTTTGGGTGCAATTACAAATGGGATTGTTTCTTAGTTTCTGTTACTTTGTTATTAGAGTTTAGAAATGCAACAGATTTCCGTATATTAATTTTGTATCCTATTACTATACTGAATGTATTTATTAGTTCCACTAGTTTTTGGTGCAGCCATTAGGCTTTCCTATATACAGTATCATGTCATCTGCAAATAATGAAAGCTTTTCTTCTTCCTTGTCAATTTGTATGCCTTTTGATTTCTTTTTCTTGTCTGACTACTGTGGATAGGACTTCCTGTAGAATGTTCAATCAAAGTGGTGAGTGAACATCCTTGTCGTGTTCCCTATCTTAAAAGAAAACCTTTCAGGTTTTCACCACTGAGTATTAGGTTAGCTGTGAATTTTTCATATATGGCCTTTGTTATGTTGAGTTATATTCTCTCTAAACCCACTTTGGCGAGAGGTTTTATCATGAATGGATATTGTACTTTGTCAAATGCTTTTTCTACATCTACTGAGATGAACATATTGTTTTTATCCTTCCTTTTGTTAATGTGGTGTATCACACTGATTTATTTATGCTTATTGAATGGTCTTTGCATCCCTGGAATAAATCCAATTTGATCATGGTGAATGATCTTTTTAATATACTATTGATTTTGGTTTTCTAACATTTTCTTGAGAATTTTTGCATCTATGTTCATCAGATTTTTTTATAGTTTTTTATTTTTGTAATCTCTCTGGTTTTAATATCAGGGTAATGCTTGCCTTGTAGAATGAATTGGGACGTTTTCCTTCCTCTTCTATTTTTTGGAATAGTTTGAGCAGAACAGGTATTAACTCTTAAATCTTTGGTAGAATTCACCTGTTAAGCCAGATGATCCTGGCCTGATTCAGTTTTAAGATTGCATATTTCTAGGAATTTATCTGTCCAGTATTCAGGCATATAATTTTTATAATATTCTCTTATAATTCTTTAAATTTCTATAGATCAATTGTTATTTCTCCTCCTTCATTCTGATTTTGAGTCCTCTCTCTCTTTTTTTTTTATGAGTCTGGCTAAAGATTTATCAATTTTGTTTTTCCTTTCAAAGAACCAGCTCTTGGTTTCATTGATGTTTTATTTTATTTTTTAGTTTCTATTTATTTTCACTCTAATCTTCATTATTTACTTCTTTCTACTGAATTGGTGCTTTGTTTGTACTTCTTTTTCTAGTTCCTTTAGGTATAACGATTATATTGTTTGGGATTTTTCTTAAGATAGGCCTGTATCAGTACAAACTTCCCTCTTAGACTGCTTTTGCTGCACCCCAAAGATTTGGGACTGCTGTGTTTCCATATTCATTTGTTTCCATATATTTTTTTTATTTCCTTTGATTTCTTAGTTGACCCATTGATTCTTTAGTAGCATGTTATTTACCCTCCATGTGTTTCTTATACCTGTTTCCTAGTTTCAACACAACTGTGGTCAGAAAAGATGCTTGATATAATTTCGATCTTCTTAAATTTATTGAGACTTGTTTTGTGCCCTAATGTGATCTATACTGGAGAATGTTTCATGTGCCCTCAAAAAGAATGTGTATTCTGCTGTTCTTTAGATGGAATGTTCTATATATATCTGTTAAGTTCATCTAGTCTAATGTATCATTCAAAGCCACTGTCCCCTTATACATTTTCTGTCTGAATAATCTATCCATTGATGTAAGTGGGGTGTCACAGTCCCTTACTATTAAACTGATAAGAACAGATACTACACTTGATCTTAGCCAAAATGCAGAGAAGTGATTGTGAGAGATAGTAGCCACACTTGTGGTGAGCATACCATAATGTATAAATTTGTGGAATCATGTCTTACACCTGAAATTAATGTAACACTGTGTCAACTATACACAAATAAATAAAAATTTATTTCTAAAGTCCCCCACTATATTACTATCAATTTCCCCTTTATGTCTATTAGTATTTACTTTGTGCATTTAGGTGCTCCTACATTGGATGCATAGATATTGACACTTATTATATCTTCTTGTTGGATTAATCCTTTTCTCATTATGTAATATCCTTCTTTGTATCTTGCTTTGTTTAAAACAGTCTTTGTTTTAAAGTCCACTCTGTCTGGGGGTGCCTGGGTGGCTCAGTCAGTTAAGCATCTGCCTTCAACTCAGGTCATGATCCCAGGGTCCTGGGTTAGACCCCTGCATCAGGCTCCCTGCCCAGCAGGGAGTCTGCTTCTCCCTCTCCCTCTGCCCTTCCCCCCAGCTCGTGCTCTCAATCTCCCCCTCTCTCAAATAAGTAAATAAAATCTTTAAAAATAAATAAAAAACAAACAAATAAATAAATAATAAAGTCCACTTTGTCTGCTGTAAGTACTGCTACCCTGGCTTTTCCCCCCATGGTTCCATTTTCATGGACTACCTTTTTCCATCCATTCACTTTCAGTCTGTGTGTGTCTGTAGCTCTGAAATGAGTCTCCTGAAGGCAGCATGTATATGGGTCTTGTTTTTTCATCCATTTCATCACCCTATGTCTTTTGACTGGGGGCATTTACTCCACTTAACATTTAAAGTAATTACTGAAAAGTTTTTTAAAAAGTAATTATTGTTAGTTATATAGATACTGCAATTTTGTTGTTTTCTGTTTATTTTTGTATTCTTCTCTTGCTCTCTTCCTTTGTAGTTTGATGGCTTTCTTTAGTGTTATGCTTGGGTTCCTTTATTTTTTCTATGTATATATCTATTATGGGTTTTTGATTTGAACCATAGGGTTCATACATAACATCCTATGTATATAGCAGTCTATATTAGGTTGATGGTCATTTAAGTCTGAACAGTTTAAAAGCACTAAATCTTTAACTCCTGTTCACATGTTATATATATAATGTCATATTTTACACTTTTTATTTTATGTATCCCTTGACTACTTTTGGTAGATATAATTGATTTTACTACTTCTGTGTTTTAAACCCCATGTGGCTTTATAAGTGATCAATTAACTACCATTACTATATGTTTGCTCTTACCAGTGAAATTTTTTCTTCAATGATTTTCTTACTTCTAGTTATGGTCTTTTCTTTCCACTTAAAGAATTACCTTTAACATTTCTTGTGAGGCTAGTTTAATGGTGATAAGCTCCTTTAACTTTTGCTGGGAAATATTCTATCTCTCCTTCAATTCTGAATGATAATCTTACAGGGTACTGTATTCTGGGTTGTAGGTTTTGTCCTTTCAGCACTTTGAACATATCACACCACTCCCTTCGGGCCTGCAAAGTTTCTGCTGAAAAATCATCTGATACCCTATGGGGTTTCCTTGATACATAACTGTTTGCTTTTCTGTTGCTGCTTTTAAGATTCTTTGTCTTTAATTTTTGCCGTTTTAATTATTATGTGTCTCGGTGTGGACCTCCCTGGGTTCATCTTGTTTGGGGTTCTCTGCGTGTCCTAGTCCTGGATGTCTGTTTCCTTAGCCAGATTAGAAAAGTTTTCAGCTATTATTTCTTCAAATATGTTTTCTTCCTACTCTTCTCCCTCTTTCCCTTCTGGGATACCTATAATGTGAATGTTATGCTTGATAATGTTGCAGAGGTGCCTTAACTTATTCTCATTTTGTATTATTTTTTCTTTTTGATGTTGAGCTTGGATGTTTTCCATTACCCTACCTTCCTGATCACTAATCTGTTTTTCGCATCCTTCAATATGCTATTGATTCCTTCTAGTGTATTTTTCATTTCAGTAATTGTATTCTTGCACTCTGACTATACTTTTTTTTTTCTATCCTTTAGTAGAAATTGAGTTTATTCTCTCTTCACTCAAGTCTGGTAAGTAGCTTTGTGACCATTACATTGAACTTTTTATCAGGCATTTTGCTTATTTCTACTTTGATTAGCTCTTTTTCTGTGCTTCGGTCTTATTCTTTCATTTGGGACATATTCTTTTGTCTCCTCATTTTGTCCAATTCTCCCTGTTTATTTCTATGTATTACATAGGTCAGAAATCACCTATGTAAAAGATCTCCTGTGGTACCCTGTAGCACAATGACCCCTGGTCACCAGAACCAGGCTCTACAAGGGTGTCCCCTGAATGCACTACATGTTCCCTCCTGTTTTAGCTAAGCCACATTGCTGTGGGCTCTCCGGTGAGTGGGGCCAGCAGTCAGACTGACTTTTCTCCAATTAACCATTGTGACAACTGTGGGCACACTGAAGCCCCACATCGGCACACTGTGACAACTGAGGGGCTTGCTCCCTGCATAGCCATCTAGGAGGCCCAGCTGCCAGAACTGTGGGAAATCTCTTTTGTGGGGTTATCTTCCCCACTCTTCAAAACAGGAATAACTTTTGAGGGGTACCGATTCCAGCCAAGTTGCCTACTAAATGTGGCAGGGCAGGAGTAACCTTGGAGGGCACCTACAAAGGCAAGACTAGAGGGCTGGGTAGGTCAGATCCAAAGGAGAATACTGGTGTGAAGCATGTGGTGCTATAAAGGTATATGCAGAACGTGAGAACTGGCTCCCATAAGTATAAGGCTATCCAAGCTGGCAAAGTGCAAGAAAAATAATGCCCACCAGCACTTTTGTTCCCAGAAAAATCTCCTGCAGACACTTGGACCTCCAGCATATGTCCTAAAATTAGACAATAAATCTCTTTCACATATACCCCAGGCCCTTTTCAAACTGCTGCTTCTGTGCTGTGTCTCAGTTCAAGTCATTTAGCATTCTGGCTCTTTAAGCCCAGAGTCTTAGTTTCCTATAATCCTCTAGATCCTCCAGAGTTAAATCCAATTGATTTTGAAGCTCCTGGGGTTAAGCCCCACTGATTTTCAAAGTTAGACCTTAGGGCACCTGGGTGACTCAGTCATTAAGCATCTGCCTTTGGCTCAGGTCATGATCACAGGGTCCTGGGATCGAGCCCTGCATTGGGCTCCCTGCTCAGTGGGAAGCCTGCTTCTCCCTCTCCCACTCCCCCTGCTTGTGTTCCCTCTCTCACTGTCTCTCTCTCTGTCAAATAAATAAATAAAAATCTTTAAAAAAATTTTTTTAAAGTTAGACCTTAAGGGAACTCATCTTTCCAGTGCAGGTCCCCAGGGCCAGATATGCCCAGTGATCCCCTTGTTCCTATATGCTTGTGATGTCCCTCCTGTTTGTAGTTAGTTGCACTGGGGATTTGGTTCCCAACAACATCTCTGTCCCTCCTATCCTTTTCAATGTGGCCTTCTCTATACACCTAGCTGTGGAAGATCTGTTCTGCCAGTCTCGGGTCATTTTCAGCATTAGCTGCAACACATGTAGTTGTTGCCTCACTGTATCCATGGAACGGGAGAGCTCAGGATCCTCCTTCTCTACCATCTTCCCTACACTTTATCAAGTCATGGGAAGCTTTAAATTCTATGTTAAAAGGCTTGGGCTTCATTTCATAGATAATGAACATCCCTTGAAGATTCTTATCTATTCTTTTTTTATTATTATTATTCTTAACTATTCTTAACAAGCTAATGCTATTTTTTTGGTCTACTCCTATTGATTTTAATTCCATGCTACTCCAAAGATTTTTTACAAATGTGGCCTCTCTTATTTGCTCTTCTAGTAAGTGATGACTCTGATATGCCACCCAACATCTTATAGCTTCCCAGTGAGACTCAGACAGAATATAATGGGCACTCAATACACTGTTTTCAAAACATTGATTAAATGAATGAATGATTATAAATGACTCTACCTTCTTTGTTGATAAAGAACAGTCTTTTTCTTTTGTTTTTCAAGATGTTGTTTTTCAAAATGTTTTATAATCACTATAATGACTAGGTCTTCTTAAGACCTTATTTTTGAAGCTTACATGAATATTCTGCATCACATGCTAAAAAATCATGGCTCTTATTTCTCTTCAGTGAAAACAGGGCAAGAAGGAGGAAAGGAGGTGGTGAAGAAGGAAAAGGAGGAAGAGAAGAGAGTTAATATTGTTGCGATTTATGGAGTGTCTACCATGTGTAAGGCATTTGATATATTACCTTGAGTGATCTTCACAACCATTCTATGAGATACTTTATTATGCTACATATTTTAAATTGAACAACAATTTCAGAAAGGCTAAGTATGATGGTTAATTTTATGGATCAAAGTTGCCGGGCCATGGTGCTTAGATATGTGATCAAACGTTATTCTGGACACTTCCCTGGAGGTGTTTTATGATGAAATTAACATTTAAATCAGTGGATTTTGTGTAAAACAGATTGCCCTTCATAATGTGAGTGGGCTTCATCCAATCAGGTAAAATTGTGAATAGAACAAAAGACTGACCTACCACTAGCAAGAGGAAGTTCTGCCAAAAGACAGCCTTTCAACTTGAACTGCAACATCAGTTCTCTAGATTTTTCCACCTGACAACACTCAAACTTGAACTGCAGTACAGGTTCTCCCCCAGATCTCCAGCCTGCCACTCTATGCTGCAGATTTTGGACTTCCCAGCCTCCATAATTTCATGAGCCAATTCTTAAAATAAATCTTTTTATTACATAAAGATAGATAGATAGATAGATAGATAGATAGATAGATAGATGATAGACAGATACTTTCTGTTTCTCTGGAGAATGCTTAGCACAACACTAATTAACTGAAACAAGGTCACCCAGGTAGTAAATAGTAAAACCAGAACTCACAACCAGATCTGTCTCTTTCCAAACCTAAGAATCCACTAGCTACATGATTTCCCATAAAATATATTTAAGCATTAAAATATCAAAAATGAAATCTACATTTACATACATTTTTAAACTATTTCAACATCTCTTTCTGTAAATTTATAAGTAAAAAAAACCATTTCTTTCTTTTGTTGGCACACTCTTCATAATTATAAAAATTGATAAAAGATAAAAACCTTTTGTAATTTAAGTTTAACATACAGGAAAATTTTTTAAAAACACACAAAACATATTGGGAAGAAATTAACCAATACATATGGATATGAGCATTTGCTTCTAAATGTTGCAATGAAATCTGCCCTATGAGATATTTCTTCCAACACATTTGTTTAAACAAGAATGTTCTGCTATATTTAAGGGACACTTAAAATACAAATGTTCTGTGACTGATGTAAATTATGAATAGAGTGACAACTGAAGACTAAGACAAGGCACTGAATCAGGTTAATACATCTATCCTTGGCTCCTTTAGGATATCCTATATAAATCTGAGTTAATGATAAAGTAAAGAACCATATTAGATATCCATTACCTCATCTATACTAACTCTACCCCTGTAGAGACAAGGACAGAGGTAGGAGAACAGAAGACTATAGAAAAATGTCTCATTCATCCAAAAGAAAATGAAGATTTTTAGTTGAGTAGAAATTTACCAAACATTTTATACCTACCCTGTTATTTTTAAGGAACTGCCATTTATTCATTCATTCATGTATGTTTTAAGTACCTATTAAAAACTAGCCAATGTAAAACAAGGAAAGAAATCCTTGTTCCCGCCCTCAAGAAGCCCATGTTTGCAGACAACAATAAAATCTATTTTCCATAAAAGAAATATCAAAAAAGTTGTAACTGGAAATTAGAAGAGAGAAACATCATACAAGGCTGGAAGATCATAAAAAACTGCATGGAAAAAGTAAATTCAAAGGTGGGCCTTGAGGATGATCTGTTTCGATAAAAATGTGAAAAAATACTCCCACGAAGAATATCATTATCAAAGTGAAAATAATAACGATTTAATACTAGATAACATGATAAAAATAAAAATGTATAAATGAGAAGGAGGATCATACAGGTAGGGCATTCATTCACAACAAGAGTGTTATCTAGGGAACCAAGGAAATTTTACATATTAAAATGATTTGTGACCCTTTGAAAGCCCACAGTACATAAAGAGATATACACTGTATCTGAGAATTAAATTTTGTAAAGAGGTGTGGATATTAGAAAAATAAAATGTTTAAAAAGCCTCCTTAGCAAAGTGATAATGAAAACAAAAGAAAATCTGAAGTAGAATAATAGAATTAAATGAGTGATTGACTGGGATGGCTAAGAAAAGTCAAAGGAGCTCTTCTGTTTTGAACTTAGAACATGATCAGTTTGGTTTTAGGAATGACCAGTTTAAAACATCAATGAAACAACTCGCTAGAGACATAACCAGGTAGATTAAAATATGGGATTGGTGCTGTGAAAAGAGTTCAAAACTGATGATACTTTCTAAGGCAGTGCTCTTCAAAATTTAGTTTGCTGGCCTACAAACTGCTTAGTACAGATTGCCCATAAAACAAGTACAGTATTATTTTTTTATACCTATTTGACATCGAAATTCATGACTGGTGTCCTATCTAGTTAACAGAGTATAAACCAGCCTGGATGCTAACAAATTCATTAAGTGAATTGCATGTGGCCTGAGCTTCATATAAGTCATACATAGCAAGACCATATATAGAGCCATGATATTGAAACTTAAAAAAAAAAAAAACCATTTCTTGAGCACACATAGTTTTGAAAAGCACTGTATCACTACATTACTTATGTGCTAATAATCATATAAAGATTATGACATAATAAAAGTGTATTCCAGAACTTCTAAGATTGCAGGGAAACATGTAAAGTGACTAACAAAGAGTAAGTACTCAAGAAATTAAGCAACCTAATTTTTAGGCAAATTTTTATTATATGTACATACGTGCATTTTATTCGAAGAGAATACATAGTTTTCATCAGATTCTCAAAAATGCCTATGACCTAGGAAAGGCTAATAAACACTGTAGTACAAATTACTACTATTACCTCTGTACCCCCAGTATCTGCCACATAATTCATTCATCCTTTTAACAAATGGTAACCGAAAGCCTACTGTATGTCAGGCTCTGGTGATATAGCAAATAGACAAAGTAACTATTCTTATTGTAGGGGTTGGCAGATAAATAAGTAAATGAACAAGCAGAGCATAAAAACAGGACCATATGACAGAGTGACTGGGTGGCTACTTCACACTGGCAATTCAGAGAAGGCCTCTCTGAGGAAGCAATATGTAAGCTGAGATCTGAATGCCAAGATGCAAAGATGTTGGTGGAGGGGGAGGAGGATCAGTATTTCAGGAGGAAGAAATGTCTGGACCAAACAGCCTAAAGCAGAAACAAATCTGGCCTGCTCTATGAACAGGCAGAAAGTCACCCTGGCTAAAGCATTATTAGGAAGAATGCAATAGCATAAGGTAGTCAGAAAAGTAGTCAAGGTCCAGATGCACTTTGCAATCAGTATAAAGAGTCTAGATTTTATTCTAATTCTGATGGAAAGACAGTAGTATATTTTAAATAGGACAGGAATATACTCAGATTTGAGTTTAAAAAGGATCACTTTAGATACTGTGTTAAGAATAGATAATGGGAGTGGGGACCATATATGGAAAGAAACAAAAAGAATGGTAGTTCTGACAGATGTTCATAGTTTGAATGAGGGAGGCATATACAAAGAAATTAATGGATTCAAAATATTTAATAAGCATAATAATGATTCTCAGCGGATGGATGGATGCTGAATTATTAGATGTAATAATCAAGATTTATAAAAATTATTTTAAAAAAGGAGATCTGAACCTTGGAGAATGCCTTAAGGGTCACATGTGGATGAAAACAAGAACGGTCAGAAAGGGAGGTGAATAAGGACAATAGAGTCAATGCTGCCAGGGAAAGAGAGTGTCAAAAAATAAGTGTGATCATTAGAAATGTCATATGCTACAGAGGATCAAGAGTAAGACAAGACCACCAAATTACATGACTAATGTCTCTGGCAACCTTTCAGAGAACTATCTTGCTGGAACAGTGAAGATACAAACAAGACTGAGAGGATAAAAATGTAATAGGTGTATTGAGACATTGCTACTTTTACTGGAAGTCATTCTAAAATAATCTTATACATCATTTAATCTTGCCATGATAATAAAAAACAGATCTGTTAAAGGTTATAAGCTTAAATTTTATTCTTTACTTTTATATTTTCTGCCTCCTCCCTTCTGTCAGCTTGTGAAATTTGATTTCTCACCAAAGGGCATTCCTATATCCTCAGGCTCCACCCTAATTACAAATTTCTGGAGCTAAAAACGCATATTATCAAGATAGTTAAAACTGTCTAAATAAGAAGAAATAAATGCTAAGTACCACCTCTGAGAAATAAGGTAAATGAATTTTAATACATGTATTTTACAACTATATTGGCTGTTAAAAAGTTTCCCATCATCCAAACCCAAGTTCTCAGCAACAGTATAAAAAAAAAAAAAAAAGATTGCTGGATAGGTGATTGTTTTCTATAACTCATTACACTCATGCTAAATTCCTCAATTATGCATTTTATAATTTGAGGTCAATAGTCATGAAAATATAATAAATCCATGTATAACTAATTTCATCTGATAATTTCTTCTCATTCTCACACTAATTCTTTCAACAAATATTTATTGGGCACCTATCACGTACCAGGCATTGTTCTAGGCACCAAGAAATGAAAGAAAAATCCTACCTTGACAGAGTTTATAGTCTAATGGAGGAGACAGATAATAAAAAATAAATAAATAAGTGAATAAAATTAATATTATATTAGATAGTTGTAAGTGCTAAGAAGAAAAAATAAAATAGGGATTTAGGAAATGTCAGGGACTAAGAGTTGAAATTTTGCACAGGGTCACAGAGACATTTGAGCAAAAAACTGAAATGAGAGGAAAAAAAACATGCTTTCTGAAAGAACATTCCAGGCAATGTTTTAATGTGCAATTCCAGCAGAGCAAGATGGAGGAGGGGTAGGAGACCTGGATTTGGTCTGGTCTCAAGAATTCAGCTGAATAGGAATCAAACCATCCTGAACACCTACAAACGGAACAGGAGATCGAAGAAAAGAATAGCAACAAATCTCTGAACAGAAAAGCGACCACTTACTGGAAGGTAGGACGTGCAGAGAAGTGAATCCAAGGCAATATTCGGGAGGATAGATGGCGGGGGAGGCGGCTTCCGTCAGCCGCTTCTGGCAAGTGATAGAGCAGCGGAGCACAAAATCGGAACTTTTAGAAGTCGGCTCCGCTGAAGGATGTCGCTCCACTGGCTAACCTGGGGGTGAAACCCTCGTGGGACACTGTGGTCTCAGGACACTCGGGGTCACGGAAAGACCAGGGGTACCTGAGTGCGGCAGAGCTCCCAGGTATCAGAGCGGGGAAACCGGCTGCAGAGACGGAGCCGAGGCGCAGGCTCTCAGCTCGGGGTTGCCATAAACCGTGATGGGTGACAGTCCAGCCACTGCTCCTCCAGCAGGGACCCAACAAGTGGCAGAGCCAGGGAGACTCCCATTCTTCCCCGGGGAGGAGAGGCACGGGAGCGCACCGCAGGGATCTGCTGGGTTTGGAGAATCCACACGGGATCGGGTGCCAGAGATAGAAACGCTCGGTCACAGGCCGGGTGAGCAGGGAATAAGACCGGAGACCGGGGAGGCGGGAGTGACTGACTGCTTTCCTCTGGGGGCGCACTGAGGAGCGGGCCCCAAGTTCTCGGCTCCTCTGGGAGGATATTGGGAGGCCACCATTTTCACTCTCATCCTCCAAAGCTACACCAAGAGGTTGCAGGGAACAAAAGCTCCCGAAGGCAAACCCAAGCAGATTGCTTAGCCCAGAACGACAAGGGCAGGGCAATTCTGCCTCTGGCAAAGGCATTTGGGAACCACGGTGACAGGCTCCTCCCCCCAGAAGATAAGGACGAACAGCCAGCCAAAACCAAGTTTACCCATCAAGGACAACAGGAGAACTCCAGCACTAGGGGAATATTGCACATAGAATTCGTGGCTTTTTTACCATGATTCATTAGTTTTTGAAAGTGAATTTTTTTTTACTGTTGTTCTTTGAATTTTTCTTTTTCCCTTTTCAACCAAAATCTGATAATCCCTTTTTGGAAAAAAAAAATTATTTTTCATTTTTAGAGTCAGATTCTATCCCTTCATAGTAGATACCCTTATTTTTGGCATATATGTATAAGTTGTTCTCCCTTTAAAATTTTGAGATACAGTTTCTTCTAACAAATCAAAATATTCCCTAAATCACTAGTGTATGGCTTTGTTCTAGTCTCCTGCCTGATCACATTCTCTCCCTTTTTTTTTCTATTTTTTCCCTAAATCTTCTTCTTTCTTTTTTCAAACAATTTCTTATCTTATTGATTCCTTTTATAAAATCTTTTATAATTTTCATCTTTACAGAAATCTTCCATCCCTTCATAGTATCAACCCTTATTTTGTACATATATGAGTCTTTCATTAAAATTTTAGGAGACACTTTCTTCTAACACACCAAAATCCACCCAAAATCTAGTATGTGGCACTGATCTATACACTAGCCTGATCATATTTGATCATATTCTGTTTTTTTTTTGTTTTCTTCTGTTCTTGTTCGTTTTTATCTTTTTCTTTTTCTTTTATTTTTCTTTCTTTTTTCTTTCTTTCCCTTTCTTTTCCCCTGGTTTCAGGTCTTTTCTGTTTGTTTAGAGAATATTTGCTGGGGACGTTGTTAACCTGTTAGCATTTTGCTCTATCATTCATCTCTTCTCCTCTGCACAAAATGACAAGACGAAAAAAATCACCTCAGCAAAAACAACAACAGCTAGTACGGTCTGCCAGTGACCTACTCAATAGAGACATTAGTATGATGTCGGACCTAGAGTTCAGGATCATGATTTTAAAGATACTAGCTGGGCTTGAAAAATGCATGGAAGTTATTAGAGACACACTTCCTGGAGAAATAAAAGAACTTAAATCTAACCAAATCGAAACCAAAAAGGCTATCAATGAGGTGCAATCAAAAATGGGGCCACAAAATGCTAGGATAAATGAGGCAGAAGAGAGAATTAGCGATATAAAAGAGCAAATATGGAAAATAAGAAGCTGAGAAAAAGGGAGATAAACAACTACTGGAATATGCGGGCATATTTGAATAGATAAGCGATACGATAAGATGAAACAACATTAGAATAATTGGGATCCCAGAAGAAGAAAGAGAGGGGGGCAGAAGGTATATTGCAGCAAATTATAGCAGAGAACTTCCCTAATGTGGGGAAGGAAACAGGCATCAAAATCCAGGAGGCACAGAGAAACCCTCTCAAAATCAATAAAACTCGGTGAACAACGCGACATCTAATACTAAAACTTACGAGTCCCAGAGACAAAGAGAAAATGTTGAAAGCGGCTCAGGAGAAGAGATATGTAACCTATAATGGTAGAAACATTAGATTGACAACAAATCTATCCACAGAGACCTGGCAGACCAGAAAGGACTGGCATGATAACTTCAGAGCACTAAAGGAGAAAAATATGCAGCCAAGAACACTATATCAAGCAAGGCTATCATTGAAAATTGAACGAGAGATAAAAAGCTTCCAGGACAACTAAAAACTAAAGGAATTTGCAAACACAAAACAAGGCCTGAAAGAAATATTGAAAGGGGTCCTCTAAGCAAAGAGAGAGCCTAAGAGCAGCATAGACCAGAAAGCAACAAAGACAATATACAGTAACAGTCACCTTACAGGCAATACAATGGCACTAAATTCATATCTTTCAATCGTTACCCTAATGTAAATGGGCTAAATGTCCCAATCAAAAGACACAGGCTATCAAATTGGATTAAAAAACAAAACCCAACAATATGCTGTCTGCAAGAGACACATTTTAAACCCAAAGGCACCCCCAGATTGAAAGTGAGGGGGTGGAAAACCATTTACCATACTAATGGACACCAAAAGAGAGCTGGGGTGGCAATCCTTATCTCAGAAAAATTAGATTTTAAAAGAAAGACTGTAATAAGAGATGAGGAAGGACACTATATCCTACTTAAAGGGTCTATCCAACAAAAAGGCCTAACAATTGTAAATATCTATGCCCCTAACATGGGAGCAGTCAATTATATAAGGCAATTAATACCAAAGCAAAGAAACACATCGACAACAATACAATGATAGTGGGGGACATTAACACCACCCGCACTGAAATAGATCATCTAATCAAAAGATAAACAAGGAAATAAAGACACACTGGACCAAATGGACTTCACAGACATATTCAGAACATTCCATCCCAAAACAACAGAATACACATTCCTCTCTAGTGCCCATGGAACATTCTCTAGAATAGACCACATCCTAGATCACAAATCAGGTCTGAACTGGTACCAAAAGATTGGAATTATTTCCTGCATATTTTCAGACCATAGTGCTTGGAAATTAGAACTCAATCACAAGAGGAAAGTCGGAAAGAACTCAAATACACGGAGGCTGAAGAGCATCCAACTAAAGAATGAATGGGTCAACGAGGAAATTAAAGAAGTATTTAAAAAATTCTTGGAACCAATGAAAATGAAAACACAACTGTTCAATATCTTTGGAATACAGCAAACGCAGTCCTAAGAGAAAAGTATATAGCAATACAAGCCTTTCTCAAGAAACAAAAAAGGTCTCAAATACACAATCTAACACTACACCTAAAGGAGCTAGAGAAAAAAAAGCAAATAAAGCCTAAACACAGCAGGAGAAGAGAAATAATAAAGATCAGAGCAGAAATCAATGAACTAGAAACCAAAAGAACATTAGAACAGATCAACGAAACTAGGAGCTGATTCTTTGAAAGAATTAACAAAATTGATAAACCCCTGGCCAGACGTATCAAAAAGAAAAGAGAAATGATCCAAATCAACAAAATCATGAATGAAAGAGGAGAGATAACAACCAACACCAACGAAATACAAACAATTATAAGAACATATTATGAGCAACTATGTGCAGCGAATTAGATAACCTGGAAAAATGGATGCTTTCCTACAAATGTATCAACTACCAAAGTTGAACCAGGAAGAAATAGAAAATCTGAACAGACCTATAACCACTAAGGAAATTGAAGCACTCATCAAAAATCTCCCAAGAAACAAAAGCATAGGGCCAGATGGCTTCCCAGGGAATTCTATCAAACATTTAAAGAATTAATACCTATTCTCCTGAAATTGTTCCAAAAATTAAAATGGAAGGAAAACTGCCAAACTCATTTTATGAGGCCACAATTACCTAAATCCCTAAACCAGACAAAGACCCCATTAAAAGGAGAATTACAGACCAATATCCTTGATGAATATGGATGCAAAAATTCTCACAAAAATACTAGCCAATAGGACCAAACAGTACATTAAAAGAATTATTCACCATGACAAAGTCGGATTTATCCCTGCGCTGCAAAGTTGATTCAACATCAGCAAATCAATCAACATGAAACAATTTATTAACAAAAGAAAGAACAAGAATCATACGATCCTTTCAATAGGTGCAGAAAAAGCATCTGACAACCTACAGCATCCTTTCTTGATCAAAATTCTTCAGAGTATAGGGAGAGAGGGTACATGCCTCAATATCATAAAATCCATCTATGAAAAACCTACAACGAATATCATTCTCAATGGGGAAAAGCTGAGAGCTTTTCCCTTAGGGTCAGGAACACGGGAGGGATGTCCACTTTCACCACTGCTATTCAACATAATATTAGAAGACCTAGCCACAGCAATCAGACAAAAAAAAGAAATCAAAGGCATCCAAATCAGCAAAGAAGTCAAACTATCACTCTTTGCAGATAATATGATACTTTATGTGGAAAACCCAAAAGATTCCAATGCAAAACTCCTAGAACTCATATAAGAATTCAGGAAAGTGACAGGATATAAAATCAATGCACGGAAATCAGTGGCATTCCTATACACCAACAACAAGACAGAAGAGAGACAAATCAAGGAGTCAATCCCATTTAAAATTGCACCCAAAACCATAAGATACCTAGGAATAAATCTAACCAAAGAGGCTAAGGATCTGAACTGACAAAACTATGAAATATTCATAAAAGAAACTGAGGGAGAGAGAAAGAA
>NW_027397071.1:62335391-62336550 GCF_003265705.2 Callorhinus ursinus | reverse complement strand
CTCTATTACAAAGCTGTCATCATCAAGACAGTATGGTACTGGCACAAAAACAGACACATAGATCAATGGAACAGAATAGAGAGCCCAGAGATGGACCCTCAACACTATAGTCAACTCATCTTTGACAAAGCAGGAAAGAATGTCCAATGGAAAAAAAACAGTCTCTTCAACAAATAGTGTTGGGAAAATTAGACAGCCAAATGCAGAAGAATTAAACTGAACCATTTCCTTACACGACACACAAAAATAGACTCGAAATGGTTGAAAGACCTAAACGTGAGACAGGAGTCCATCAAAATCCTAAAGGAGAACACCGGCAGCAACCTCTTCGACCTCAGCCACAGGAACTCCTTCCTAGAAACATCGCCAAAGGCAAGGGAACCAAGGGCAAAAATGAACTATTGGGACTTCATCAAGATAAAAAGCTTTTGCACAGCAAAAGCAACAGTCAACAACACCAAAAAACAACTGACAGAATGGGAGAAGATATTTGCAGATGACATATCAGGTAAAGGGCTAGTATCCAAAATCTATAAAGAACTTATCAAACTCAACACCCAAAGAACAAATAATCCAATCAGGAAATGGGCAGAAGACATGAACAGACATTTTTCCAAAGAAGACATCCAAATGAACAACAGACACATGAAAAAGTGCTCAACATCACTCGGCATCAGGGAAATCCAAATCGAAACCTCAATGAGATACCACCTCACACCAGTCAGAATGGCTAAAATGAACAAGTCAGGAAACTACAGATTTTGGCGGATATGCGGAGAAAGGGGAACCCTCCTGCACTGTTGGTGGGAATGCAAGCTGGTGCAACCACTCTGGAAAACAATATGGAGGTTCCTCAAACAGTTGAAAATAGAGATACCCTACAATCCAGCAATTGGACTACTGGGTATTTACCACAAAGATACAAATGTAGGGATCTGAAGGGGTAAGTGCACCCCAATGTTTATAGCAGCAATGTCCACAATAGCCAAACGGTGGAAAGAGTCAAGATGTCCATCGACAGATGAATGGATAAAGAAGATGTGGTATATATACAAGATGGAATATTATGCAGCCATCAAAAGGAATGAGATCTTGCGATTTGCAATGACGTCGATGGAACTGGAAGGTGTTATGCTGAGTGAAATAAGTCAATCAGAGA
>NW_027397071.1:61912046-62335291 GCF_003265705.2 Callorhinus ursinus | reverse complement strand
GAGGGGGAGACGAACCATGAGAGACGATGGACTCTGAAAAACAAACTGAGGGTTCTAGAGGGGAAGGCGGTGGACGGATGGGTTAGCCTCGTGATGGGTATTAAAGAGGGCACGTTCTGCATGGAGCACTGGGTGTTATGCACAAACAATGAATCATGGAACACTACATTAAAAAATAATGATGTAATGTATGGTGATTAACATAACAATAAAAAATTAAAAATAATAATAATAAAAAAATAAAGTGCAATTCCTATGTCTCCCACCCTCAACCAACACCATCCCACACCATCTATATACAAAAAATGAACCACTTCGCTTTCTGGTCTTACTTCACATTTCAGTACTGGCCTCCATAAAACAACCCTGTAAGACATTGTCATGCCTGTTTTAAAGAGGTACTAATCAAAGTACAGCATTAGTGAATGGGAAAGCTAAGGTTTAATGCCTTCTATTCTATAGAACTATATATCTGACTATAGTCCTTCTGGCATCTTATTTTCCATAGCACGCAAGAAAAGAGGAAAAGGAGATTTTTACTTATTCAAAAAGCTCAGGCTTGTCTGAAAGAAAAGGGATTTTAAAATAAACAATACTTTCCCAAAATAAAGTGCAAACTCACAGAGTAAAGTGAAATTACATGGCTATATTTTCTTTTTTAAAAGATTTTATTTATTGCGTACCTGGGTGGCTCAGTTGGTTAAGCGACTGCCTTCGGCTCAGGTCATGATCCTGGTGTCCCGGGATCGAGTCCCGCATTGGGCTCTCTGCTCAGCAGGGAGTCTGCTTCTCCCTCTGACCCTCTTCCCTCTCGTGCTCTCTATCTCTCATTCTCTCTCTCTCAAATAAATAAATAAAATCTTAAAAAAAGAAAAGAAAATTCATCAAAAAAAAGATTTTATTTATTAATTTGAGAGAGAGAGAAAGCTCAAGCAACTATGAGCATGGGGGAGGGGCAGAGGAAGAGAAAGAAGCAGATTCCCCACTGAGCAGGAAGCGCAATGCGATGTGGGACTCAATCCCAGGAAACCAGGATCATGACCAAAGCCAAAAGGCAGACACTTAACCAACTGAGCCACCCACGCACCCACATGGGTACATATTCAAAAACAAACAATGTCTAAGGACTTCAGCCTAGACCATGGAATAGGAGCTCAGCAGGTCGCCAAAAATATTCTTTCAAAAACATCATAACATTTCTACATAATTATGGTTTGTTTTTGAATTTTCATGTAAACCGGAACCCCTCCCCCCCAAAAAACTCTGGACAGCCCTTCAGTCCACATACATAAGGTCTACTTTAATTTTTTTTAATTAATTTATTTTTTTATTATGTTATGTTAATCCCCATACATGATTAGTTTTTGATGTAGTGTTCCATGATTGTTTGCGTATAACACCCAGTGCTCCATTCAGTACGTGCACTCTTTCATACCCATCACCAGGCTAACACATCCCCCCACCCCCCTCCCCTCTAGAACCCTCAGATTGTTTCTCAGAGTCCATGGTCTCTCATGGTTCGTTTCCCCCTCCAATCCCCCCCTTCATTTTTCCTTCCTACTATCATCTTTTTTTTAACATATACTGTATTATTTCTTTGAGGTACACGTCCGTGATTCACCAGTCTTAAAAAATTCACAGCACTCACCATGGCACATACACTCCCGAAGGTCTATCGCCCAGCCACCCCATCCATCGCACCCCCCACCACTCCAGAAACCCTCATTTTGTTTCCTGAGATTAAGAGTTCCTCATATGAGTGAGATCATATGATACATATCATTCGATGATTGACTAATTTCGCTCAGCATAATACCCTACAGTTCCATCCCCATCGTTGCAAATGACACGATTTCATTCCTTTTGATGGCAGCATAATATTCCATTGTATATATATACCACTTCCTCTTTATCAATTCATCTATCGATGTACATCTTGACTCGTTGCATGGATTCGCTATTGTGGACATTGCTGCTATAAACATCGGGGTGCATGTACCCCTTTGGACACTACATTTGTATCTTTGGGGTAAAAACCCAGTAATGCAATTCCTGGGTCGTATGTTAGCTCTATTTTCAACTTTTTGAGGAACCTCCATACTATTTTCCAGAGTTGCTGCACCAGCTTGTATTCCCACCAACAATGTAGGAGAGTTCCCCTTTCTCCTCATCCCCGCCAACAAATGTAGCTTCCTGACTTGTTCATTTTAGCCATACTGACTGTGTGAGGTGATATCTCATTGGGGTTTTGATTTGGATTTCCCTGATGACAAGCTATGTTTAGCAATTTTTCATTTGTCTGTTGGCCATTTGGATGTCTTCTTTGGAAAATGTCTGTTCATGTCTCCTGCACATTTCTTGATTGGATTATTTGTTCTTTGGGTGTTGAGTTTGATAAGTTCTTTATAGATTTTGGATACTAACCCTTTACCTGATATGTCATCTGCAAATATCTTCTCTCATTCTCTTGGTTGTCTTTTGGTTTTGTTGACTGTTTCCTTTGCTATGCAAAAGCTTTTTATCTTGATGAAGTCCCAAAGATTCATTTTTGCCCTTGCTTCCCTTACCTTTGGCAATAATTCTAGGAAGAAGTTCCTGTGGCTGAGGTCAAAGAGGTTGCTGTCTGTGTTCTCCTTTAGGATTTTTTGGACTCCTGTCTCACATTGAGGACTTTCAACCATTTTAAGTTTATTTTTGTGTGTGCTGTAAGGAAATGGTCCAGTTTCATTCTTCTGCATGTGGCTGTCCAGGTTTCCCAACACAATTTCTTGAAGAAACTGCCTTTTTTCCATTGGACATTCTTTCCTGAGTTGTTAAAGATTAGTTGACCATAGAGTTGAGGGTACATTTCTGGCCTCTCTATTCTGTTCTATTGATCTATGTGTCCGTTTTTCTGCGAGTACCATAATGCTGTGATGATTACGGCTTTGTAATAGAGCTCGAAGACCGGAATTGTGATGCCACCAGCTTCGCTTTTCTTTTTCAACATTCCTCGGTGTATTCTGGGTCTTTTCTGGTTCCATACAAATTTTAGAATCATTTGTTCCATTTCCAATTGCATTAAATGTGTAGATTGCTCTAGATAGCATTGACATCTTCAAAATATTTGTTCTTCCATCCATGTGCATGGAACGTTTTTCCATTTCTTTCTGTCTCCCTCAATTTCTTTCCTGAGTATTTTATAATTTTCTGAGTACAGATTCTTTGCCTCTTTGGTTAGATTTATTCCTAGGTATCTTGCGGTTTTCGGTGCAATTGTAGATGGGATTGACTCCTTAATTTCTCTGTCTTCTGTCTTGTTGTTGGTGTATAGGAATACCACTGATTTCTGTGCATGGATTTTATATCCTGCCACTTTACTGAATTCCTGTATGAGTTCTAGCAGTTTTGCGGTGGAGTCTTTTGGGTTTTCCACATAAAGTATCATATTATCTGCAAAGAGTGAGAATTTGACTTCTTTGCCAATTCGGAAGCCTATTTCTTTTTGTTGCCTGATTGCTGTGGCTAGGACTTCTAATACTATGTTGAATAGCAGTGGTGATAGTGGACATCCCTGCCGTGTTCCTGACCTTAGAAGAAAAGCTCTCAGTTTTTCCCCATTGAGAATGATATTCGCAGTGGTTTTTTCATAGATGACTTTTATGATATTGAGGTATGTACCCTCTATCCCTATACTCTGAAGACTTTTAATCAAGAAAGAATGCTGTACTTTGTCAAATGCTTTTTCTGCATCTACTGAGAGGATCATATATTCTTCTTTGTTCTTTTATTAATATATTGTATAACATTGATTGATTTGTGGATGTTGAACCTACCTTGCAGCCCAGGGATAAATCCCACTTGGTCATGGTGAAGGATCTTTTTAATGGACTGTTGGATCCTATTGGCTAGTATTTTGGTGAGAATTTTTTCATCCATGTTCAGCAAGAATATTGGTCTGTAGTTCCACTTTTTGATGGGGTCTTTGTCTGGTTTTGGGATCCAGGTAATGGTGGTCTCATAAAACAAGTTGGAAGTTTTCCTTTCATTTCTATTTTTTGGAACAGTTTCAAAAGAATAGGTATTAACTCTTTTTAAATGTTTGGTAAAATTCCACTTGGAAGCCATCTGGCCCTGGGCTTTTATTTGTTGGGAGATTTTTGATGACTGCTTCAATTTCCTTAGTGGTTATAGGTCTGTTCAGGTTTTCTATTTCGTCCTGGTTCAGTTTTTGTAGTTTATACATCTCCAGAAATGCATCCATTCTTCCAGATTATCTAATTTGCTGGCATAGAGTTGCTCATAATATGTTCTTATAACTGTTTGTATTTCTTTGGTGTTGGTTGTGATCTCTCCTCTTTCATTCATGATTTTGTTGATTGGGTCATTTCTGTTTTCTTTTTGATACGTCTGGCCACGGGTTTATCACTCTTGTAAATTCTTTCAAAGAACCAGCTCCTAGTTTTGTTCATCTGTTCTACTGTTCTTTTCGTTTCTATTTCATTGATTTCTGCTCTGATCTTTATTATTTCTCTTCTCCTGCTGGGTATAGGCTTTATTTGCTGATCTTTCTCTACCTCCTTTAGGTGTAGGATTAGGTTGTGTATTTGAGACCTTTCTTGTTTCTTGAGAAAGGCTTGTATTGCTATATACTTTCCTCTTAGGACAGCCTGTGAGGCATCCCAAAGATTTTGAACAGTTGTGTTTTCATTTTCATTTGTTTCCATAATGTTTTTTAATTCTTCTTTAATTAACTGGTTGACCCATTCATTCTTTAGTACGATGCTATTTCGCCTCCATGTATTTGAGTGCTTTCTGACTTTCCTCTTGTGATTGAGTTCTAGCTTCAAAACATTGTGGTCTCAAAATATGCACGGAATGATCCCAATCTTTTGGTATCAGTTGAGACCTGATTTGTGACCTAGGATGTGATCTATTCTGGAGACTGTTCCATGGGCACTAGAGAAGAATGTGTATTCTGTTGCCTTGGGATGGAATGTTCTGAATATATCTTTGAAGTCCATTTGGTCCAGTGTATCATTTAAAGTCTTCATTTTCTTGTTGATCTTTTGCTTAGATGATCTGTCCATTTCAGTGCGGGGGGGTGTTAAAGTCCCCCACTATTATTGTATTGTTGTCGATGTGTTTCTTTGCTTTTGTTATTAATTGGCTTATATAAGTGGCTGCTCCCATGTTAGGAGTATAGATATTTAAAATTGTTAGTTCTTCTTGAATAGACCCTTAAAGTCGGATATAATGTCCTTCCTCATCTCTTATTATATTCTTAGGTTTAAAGCTAATTTGTCTGATATAAGATTTGCCACCTCAGCTTTCTTTTGGTGTCCATTAACATGGTAAATGATTTTCCACCCCCTCACTTTCAATCTGGGGGTGTCTTTGGGTCTAAAATGAGTCTCTTGCAGACAGCATACTGATGGGTCTTGTTTTTTATCCAATCTGATAGCCTATGTCTTTAGATTGGGGCATTTAGCCCATTTACATTCAGGGTAGCTATTGAAAGATATGAATTTAGTGCTATTATATTGCCTGTAAGATGACTGTTACTGTATATTGTCTCTGTTCCTTTCTGGTCTGTTACTTTTAGGCTCTCTCTTTGCTTAGAGGACCCCTTTCATATTTCTTGGAGGGCTGGTTTCGTGTTTGCAAATTCCTTTAGTTTTTGGTTGTCCTGGAAGCTTTTTATCTCTCCTTCTATTTTCAGTGACAGCTAGCTGGATATAGTATTTTTGGCTGCATATTTTTCTCGTTTAACACTCTGAATATATCATGCCAATCCTTTCTGGCCTGCCAGGTTTCTGTGGATAAGTCTGTTGCCAATCTAATGTTTCTACGATTGTAGTTGACAGATCTCTTATCCCGAGCTGCTTTCAGGATTTTCTCTTTGTCTCTGAGACTCGTAAGTTTTGCTATTAGATGTCAGAGTGTTGACCTATTTCTATTGAATTTTGAGGAGGTACTCTGTGCCTCCTGGATTTTGATGCCTGTTTCCTTCCCCAAATTAGGGAAGTTCTCTGCTATACTTTGCTCCAGTATACCTTCTGCCTCTCTCTCTCTTTCTTCTTCTTCTGGGATCCCAATTATTCTAATATTGTTTCATCTTATGGTATCATTTATCTCTCGAATTCTGCCCTCGTCATCCAGTAGTTGTTTATCTCTCTTTTTCTCAGGTTCTTTATTTTCCATCATTCGGTCTTCTATATCACTGATTCTCTCTGATATATCTCTGATATATTCTCTCTGATATACACTGATACCTCATTTATCCTAGCACATAGAGCCTCCATTTTTTATTGCACTTCATTAATAGCCTTTTTGTTTTCGACTTGTTAGATTTTAGTTCTTTTATTTCTCCAGAAAGGGTTTCTCTAATATCTTCCATGCTTTATTCAAGCCCAGCTAGTATCTTTAAAATTGTCATTCTGAACTCTAGTTCTGACATCTTACTAATGTCCATATTGATCAGGTCCCTGGCAGTCGGTATTGCCTCTTGTTCTTTTTTTTGAAGTGATTTTTTCCATCTTCTCATTTTGTCCAGAGGACAATAGATGAATGAGAGAATAAAATGCTAACAGGGTAAAGGAACCCCAGAAAAATACACACTAAACAAATCAGAAGAGACCCAAACCGGGGTAAAAGAAAGGGAAAGAAAGAAAAAAGAAGAAAAAGAAAAAAGATTAAAAAAAAAAAAGAATATGATCAGTCTGGTGCACCGATCAGTGCTATACACTAGATTTTGGGTGTATTTTGTTCTGTTAGAAGAAACTGCCTCCCAAAATCTTAAAGAAAGAAAAACTTATATATGTACAAAAATAAGGGTAAATACAATGAAGGGATAGAATATGACTGTAAAGATGGAAATTATAAAAGATTTTATGGGTGCCTGGGTGGCTCAGATGGTTAAGCGTCTGCCTTCGGCTCAGGTCGTGATCCCAGAGTCCTGGGATCGAGTCCCGCATCGGGCTCCCTGCTCCTTGGGAGCCTGCTTCTCCCTCTGCCTCTCTTTCTCTCTCTCTCTCCCCCTCTCTCTGTCTCTCATGAATAAATAAATAAAATTTTAAAAAAAAGATTTAAAAAAAAAAGATTTTATAAAAGGAATTAGTAAGATAAGAAGTTGGTTGAAAAAAGAAAGAAAAGGAATTATCCTGGGTGGCTCAATTGGTTAAGCAACTGCCTTCGGCTCAGGTCATGATCCTGGAGTCCCAGGATCGAGTCCCACATCGGGCTCCCTGCTCGGCAGGGAGTCTGCTTCTCCCTCTGACCCTCTTCCCTCTCATGCTCTCTATCTCTCACTCTCTCTCTCTCAAATAAATAAATAAAATCTTTAAAAAAAAAAAGTATTTAAAAAAAAAAAAGGCGGGGAGAGAATGTGATCAGGGAGGAGACCAGAACAAAGCCATACAGTAGAGATTTAAGGTATATTTTGGTCTGTTAGAAGAAACTGTATCACAAAATGTTGAAGAGAGAAAAAATTATATATATACCAAACATAAGGTTAACTACTATGAAGGGGTAGAATATGACACTAAAAATGAAAAATAAAAAAGATTTTTAAAAAAGAGATTGATTAGATGTTGGTTGAAAAGGGGAAAAGGAAAAATTCAAAAAAAAAAGAAAATTTAAAAAATTAACTTTTAAAGACTAAAGAATAGGGGGAAAAATCCATGAATTCTATGTGCAGTATTCCCCCTAGTGCCGGCGTTCTTCTGTTCTCATTGATCGGTAAACTTGGTCTTGGCTGGCTGTTCTTGCTGATCTTCTGGGGGAGGGGCCTGTTGCTGTGGTTCTCAAATGTCTTTGCCAGAGGCAGAACTGCACCGCCCTTGCCCGGGGCCGGGCTAAGCAATCCACTTGGGTTTGCTCTCAGGAGCTTTTGTTCCCTGCAAGGTTTCCGTACAGCTTTGGAGGATGAGCGTGAAAATGGCTGCCTCCCAAACTCCGCCCCGGAGAAGCCGAGAACTCGGGGCCCCACTCCACAGTAAGCCCCCAGAGAAAAGCAGTCAATTACTCCTGTCTCCCTGGTCTCCAGCCGCACTCCGGGCTCACCCGGCATGTGACTGAGCATTTCTATCTCTGCAACATGAACCCGTTTGGAGTCTCCAAACCCAGCAGATCCCTGCATTGCCCTCCCGTGACGCTCCTCCCGGGGGAAGAAGGGGAGTGTCCCTGGATCTGCCGCTTGTTGGTCCCTGGTGGAAGAGCAGTGGCCCGTCTGTGCCGCGGATCACGGTTTATGGCAACCCCAAGCTGAAAGCCCACTCCTCGGCTCTGTCTTTGCAGCCGGCTTCTCTGCTCCGATACCTTGGAGCTCTGCCACACTCAGGCACCTCTGGCCTTTCTGTGACCCCGAGGGTCCAGAGATCACACTGTCCCAGGGAGGTTCACCCCCTGCTTAGCCACTGGAGCGACGTCCCTCAGCAGAGCCAACTTCTAAAAGTTCCGATTTTGTGCTCCGCTGCTCTATCACTTGCCAGTAGCGGCTGACAGAGGCTCCCTCCCCAACCCAACTATCTTCCTGAATATTACCTCGGATTCACTTCTCCGCACGTCCTATCTTCCAGAAAGTGGTCGCTTTTCTGTTCATAGAGTTGCTGCTATTCTTTTCTTCAATCTCCTGTTGAGTTTGTAGGTGTTCAGAATGGCTTGATCCCTATCTAGCTGAATTCCTGGGATCAGACTACATTTAGATCTCCAACTCCTCTGCCATCTTGCTCCTTCCCCATAAGCTCTATTTTTAAATGTAAAAATCCGGTCAAGAACACAACTCACCTATCAAGATGGCATAAAATAACTAAGCATGACCTTGCTCAGGAAATTACTAGAGGCACAACACTTTGACCCACCAGTGTTAACTTGGACCATTAAAGAGCTTCCCCTGAGTTTCAGCTAATCCTGCAACTACTATGGCCCTGCCTATGAGAAGCAATGGACAGTGAGTTGAAAATCCAGCCCCTACACTTACAGGAACTTCAAAGAATTACAGAGCGAAATTTCTTGCCTTCAACACTAAAGCCTGAACCAATCAGGCATGAGTGAGTAAAAGAGCCCAAGCCAGGTAATCCAATAAAAGGAATGCATTACAGGAAACCTGGGTAGCATAGATATTTTAACAGTATTTATTCTTCTAATCCATGAGCATGGCATGTTTTTCCATTTCTTTGTGTCTTCCTCAATTTCTTTCATAAATATTCTGTAGTGTTTCGAGTACAGATCCTTTACCTCTTTGGTTACGTTTATTCCTAGGTATCTCATGGTTTTTGTTGCAACTGTAAATAGGATCGATTCCTTAGGCAATCTACACATTCAGTGTAATCCCTATCAAAATCCCCTCAACAATTTTCACAGAGCTGGAACACATAATCCTAAAATTTGTATGGAGTCAGAAAAGACCACGAATAGCCACAGGAATGTCGAAAAATAAAACCAAAGCTGGTGGCATCACAATGCTAGGTTTCAAGCTCTATTACAAAACTGTAATTATCAAGACGGTATGGTACTGACACAAAAACAGACACATGGATCAATGGAACAGAATAGAGATCCCTGAAATGTACTCTCAACTCTATGGTGAATAATCTTCGACAAAGCAGGAAAGAATATCTGATAGAAAAAAGAAAGTCTCTTCAATAAATGGTGCTGGGAAAATTGGACAGCCACATATAGAAGAATGAACCTGGACCACTTTCTTACACCATACACAAAGATAAACTCAAAATGGATGAAAAACCTAAATGTGAGATAGGAATCCATCAAAATCCTTGAGGAGAACACAGGCAGCAACCTCTTCAACCTCAGCCACAGCAACTTCTTGCTTGACGTGTCTCCAAAGGCAAGGGAAACAAAAGCAAAAAATGAACTACTGGGACTTCACCAAGATAAAAAGCTTCTGCAAAGCAAAGGAAACAGTCAACAAAATTAAAAGGCAACGTATGGAATGTGAGAAGATATTTGCAAATGACATATCAGATAGAGGGCTAATATCCAAAATCTATAAAGAACTTATCAAACTCAACACCCAAAAAACAAATAATCCAGTCAAGAAATTGGCAGAAGACATGAACAAACATTTCTGCAAAGAAGACATCCAAATGGCCAACAGACACATGAAAAAATACTCCAGGGGCGCCTGGGTGGCTCAGATTGTTAAGCGTCTGCTTTCAGCTCAGGTCATGATCCCAGGGTCCTGGGATCGAGCCCCACATCGGGTTCCTGGCTCAGCGGGGAACCTGCTTCTCCCTCTCCCTCTGTCTCTTCCCCTGCTCATTCTCTCTCTCTCTCTGTCTCAAATGAATAAATAAAATCTTTAAAAAAAAATACTCCATATAACTAGGCATCAGGGCAATACAAACAAAAACCACAATGAGATACCACCACACACCAGTCAGAATGGCTGAAATTAACAAAACAGGAAAGAACAAATGTTGGCCAGGATGCAGAGAAAGGGGAATGCTCTTACACTGTTGTGGGAATGCAAGCTAGTGCAGCCACTCCGGAAAACAGTATGGAGGTTCCTCAAGAAGTTAAAAATAGATCTACCCTATGACCCAGTAGTTACACTAGTAGATATGTACCCCAAAGATACAAATGTAGTGATCCGAAGGAGCACCTGCACCTCAATGTTCATAGTAGCTATGTCCATAATAGCCAAACTGTGGGAAGGGCCAAGATGGCCATTAACAGATGAATGGATAAAGAAGATATGGTATATATATACAATGGAATATTACTCAGCCATCAGAAAGGATGAATACTTACCATTTACATTGACATGGGTGGAACTGGAGGGTAATATGCTGAGCGAAATAAGTCAATCAGAGAAAGACAACTGTCATATGGTTTCACTCATATGAGAAATATAAGAAACAAGACAGAGGACTGTAGGGGAAGGGAGGGAAAGCAGAATGGGAAGTCACCTGAGAGGGAGAAAAACCATAAGAGACTCTTAACTATAAGAAACAAACTGAGGGTTGCTGGAAGTGAGATGGGTGAGGGAGTGGGGTATTTGGTGATGGGCATTAAAGGAGGTCATGTGATGTGAGGAGAACTGGGTATTATAGGAACCTGATAAATTATTGAATACTATATATGAAATTAATGATGTATATAAGTTGGCTAATTGAATTTAAATTTTTAAAAAAGGAAACCAGTTGCAGAAGTTTTGGGAGAGTTGAACGGTCAAACAGGTGAAACTAGGGCAACACAGGAATTAACAATAGCAGGAAGTCTCTCCTGTACCCACAGATAAAGGGCAAAGGCAGGAGGTGGTGATATCCTGGGAGTCAGGGCAATCCAACAAAGTTGGGATCACACGGAAGGGGCTATCTGGCAAAACCATGAAGGAAATATAGCCACTGCCAGAGATGCTGCCCAAAACAAAAAAGGGAGAAATATCCAGACTTCTCCTTTCTACCTGCCCTTCAATCTCCTGCTAGAATTTCCTATTAGCAAACCTAGCCAGAATCCAGATAACAATCCCCATCAGGGGATTGGCCCCGGCAATGAGAAGAATGGGCAAAGGATGAGAAATGAAACAAACTGCCAACAGGTGGCCTGTACAAAATATCTTCATACCTTCAAAAGGCAAGTCTATCTGAAAGCTGTATGACAACCCAGAATTTGTATGGATTTTTCAATACTGCAGTATACTATCGAAGCACAATTATTTTATGCAGAATAAAGCATAAAAACACAGACAACATTCCAGTTTTGCTAACTAATGTAATTTTTAAAATTTTTGTTTGCAAATGTAGATCAATAATAATAGAAAATTTTTTTCTTTTTTTTTAAGATTTTATTTATTTATTTGACAGAGAGAGACACAGCAAGAGAGGGAACACAAGCAGGGGGAGTGGGAGAGGGAGAAGCAGGCTTCCCTCAGAGCAGGGAGCCCGATGTAGGACTCGATCCCAGAACCCTGGGATCATGACCTGAGCTGAAAGCAGATGCTTAATGACTGAGCCACCCAGGCACCCCAATAATAGAAAATTTTTAAACATCCTAATTGAAAATGTATCATTTGGCTATCACTTGAAAAACTATTTATGTCTTAGACTTTAACTAATACATATGTATAATCATTCAAGTAGTAACTTAAATCTTCACTGAGAAGAGGAGAGCTATAAATAAACTCAATGAACCATATTTAATCAAGTGATATGTGTCCCCTTTTTTGAAGTTATTTTGCTACTAAAGCATAGAGGGTGTTTTATGTATACTGGAAGTCCCCTTCAAAACATTGTCTAGATAATTTAAAAAGAGCAGTTGAAAAGATGTGCAAATAAGATTTTATTAAACATACTTCATACTTCAACTGTTGTTTCCGAGGCCCTTAGGTTCAGTAATGTTACTACAGGAAATGTCATCATTCTTAGAGGAAAGTTATTTGGGAATGAAATGTTTTACTTCTTCCTCAAAGAGAAGGCAGACAAAATAAGAAAGAGAAAAATATACATGTAGATACATAACCATATATATGTAGAAATAATTCAGTAAAGAGGTCAGAAATTTAAAAAACAAATGAAAACCCTGCAATAACAGAAGTTCAGCTTTGTTTCAATTATGAGTCAGAAACAAACAACAGAATTAAATTATTCACCTACAGTTTCATAGCTGCCAGTATCTCTCCAACAGAATTTCTAGACATAGTGAAACAATTTATGTTACATAACCATGCTGTTTTCTCCAAAATGTGCTATTTTTTTTCTCTCTAAAAAATATATTGGCCTTGTAAGGTGGCACAATTGCCCAGCAAAGCATGAATTACCAAGAGTATCTCTCTCTTCAAATCCCTATCTAAATGTACAACCTTTACCTAAGTCCTTGTTTCAGGGTATGATTCTGGGGGGAACCCAATCTAAGTTTCCTATGTTGTAGTGTTGTTCTAAGGATTCATAATAACACATATGAATATACCCACAAAAGTGCCTGGCACATTTTAGCGCTCTTCAAATGATATTATACATGTGCCAGAATTATTACCTGAAGTTGATAGGCATATATTGTGCTGTCTCTTTTATATATCAACCTTATTTACATAATAGTTCTGCAATATAAATACTTGTTTTCCTAATTTTATAGATGAGTAAAAGTTAATACATGAAACAAGGTCTGTCTGAAACCAAAACCTGTATTTTTGGCATTATACTATACTGCTATTAAAAAAAATTTAGCTAACATAGGCCTTCCAGATTCATGTACGTTGTCACAAATAGATTTAGTTCTCTCTTTGATAGCTGAGTAATATTCCTCTGTATATACGTGTGTGTGTGCACATGGCATGTGTGTCACGTTTTCTTTGTCCATTCATATATGGAAGGATATTTTTGTTGTTTCAATATCTTGGTTATTTTGAATAATGCTGCAATAAAATCAATTTCACAGAAACAGGAAATAGAAAGGTGGTTGCCAGAGGCTGGGGGGGGAAGGGGAAATGGGGTGATGTAACTGAAAAGGTACAAATTTTCAGTTATGAATAAGTTCTGAGGATCTAACATACATACACCATGGTGACTATAGTTATTAATACAGCATAGTATACTTGAAAGTTGATAAAAGTAGACCTTAAGGGTTTTTACCACATAGAAAAGTTAACTATGGTAATTATGTGAGGTAATAGATGTGTTAATTATCTTAATCTTGGTAATTACTCTATATCATATTTGATTTATCTGTATATATATCAGACCATCACATTGGACACTTTAAATATATACAATTATATATGTCAACTTTCCTCAAAAAGTTAAAAAGAAAAAATATATCAACCATTTGGATGTCTAAAAAAATAAAAATGTGACATATTAGGCTAAACCCCCAAATTTCTATTGTAGTCATGGCACATTTTCAAACTGTGCCAAGAGTAAAAACTATTTTCTTTCAAAGGAAATAAAATATTAATTTTCAAAGATTACACAAATAAATGTGTAAAATTCCACTGGAGAAATTAAAAATAAAAGTTTTAAGTTTTTACTTCCATCATTTTGAAATGGTACATAAACAACTGAACTACATCTTTATTTCACTGACCCTTTTTCATGCCATAGTAATTTAAATATCATATTAAGTCTCTGAGGTTAACTAATTAATTTGTAGTGTAAATTATATTGTTCTTCTCATAGTCAATATACACACACTCATATCAATCATAAAACAATACTCATATTGCATATGATGGCCAAACAGTATTTATTTGGATGGCTTATTTTCAAACAAGTAGACAAATTTTTATTTTTCTTATCACAAAACCTATATTATCTTATCTTACTATATATATATTTCTATATATCTTATAACTTAATGAGAAATTTTCAACAATATATCTATTATTCATATGTCATAAACTGACCTATAATAAGGTAATATGTATATATAATGGTTAAAAGTATGGCCTTTTTAGCCAGGAAATCCTCAGTTTCAAATTCAGCTACACCTCTGTCAGTCATGCAATTCAAGGGAGATAACTTTACATCTCTGAGCATTAGTTGCCTCACCTACGTAGAAACATATAGTATCTCAGAAGATTTCTGTATTAAATGAGGTAAACTATGTATATCATTTATCATAGTGACTGCTGAGCAATAAATTAACTGGTTTTTTATTGGTTTTTCTTCTTAATGTTCTTGCTGTTATTAATGTTAAATTTTTATCTAAATGTAAAAATATTTTATATATCTTAAAATCTCACTTTATGTAAACCATTTTGTTCACTATCTATCCTCCCTACATTTATTGACCTCCTTGTTATATGACTGATAGCACACCAGGCACTGGAGAACCAAATAATAAACTATCCTTGATTTCAAGGTTTCAGTGAAAAGGAAAAAGAAAGAAATATAATAAAGGCCAGAATATAAGAGCCTAAGAGGTAGGTAGAGACACCAAACTTGCCTGAGAGGTACTGTTTCTCAGAAGAAGAAATGCTGGACTGAGTCTGAATTAATATTTTACCAGGAACAGAAAGGATCTAGGTCACAGAGAAAACAGTATCTACAAAAACATGGAGGTCTGAGAAAAGTTGGTAGATTGGGGAACAGCAAGCAATTATTCATGAGAGCTAGAAGAAAGTTAATCTCTCCCTACCTTTCTATTGCTCAAATTACTTCATTCAACAAATAAATACAGTATTAATTTAGAACTTAATTTCATAAGCACTCTACTTGGTTCTTTGGGAGAACAGGGATTAATCAGATTCAGATTCCGTCCTGAAGCAGGTAAAGTGTAGTAGAAGAGAACAAAGTTTTTAAAATCATGAAAAGTTTCAGGTATCTATAGAAGGATAAAATTAGGGTTGTCTTGCGGTTTTGCCAAGGGAAATATTACTTATACAGAGGGAGGTATGGAAAAAACAGACCAGGGATTCATTGGAGAGTTCATATTTGACCTGCAGAACTTATTTCTCATGAGAAAAACAGATTATCCCCCAGTTCAGGGCCAAGCAATATACAAAGCACTTTACATATTCTATAATTCAGAAAGAAAAAAATACTTATTGGGGCCTATCTTAAGGCAATATACTCCATCCACATGAAAAAAAATATTTCCCAATCATTGAATCTCTTAACCACCTTACTCTTCTGTAAGTTTGGATGCACCGACAGAATCCTGTTCAACACATCAGGCAGCCACAGTCAGTAGCTCAGAGTTAGCACATAAAAGAATACCCCTTTGACTTTCCTGTTTTAAATAATCTAAAATAAATCCCTGAATTCAAATTAGATCAGATGAAAGCTGCATATGTCAAACAAATTGTTTCAAGTGCCAACTAAATTGCTTTCACTAAGATGCCCTTTAGCATTATGCCCTCAGTCTACAATGAAGGATGTTACAAAATACACTCCCATAAAATATATTGTTATAAACACCATAGGGATATTATTGAGGATGATATTCATCACATTTAAGTATCTACTTTAGGTAACCTAATAGGAAGAATTTCTATAAGATCTCAATATTTGGTTTCATTTTATCTTATGGACATTCTTTTTCTCTTGGCACTGGCTACCAGAAAACTCTCAGTTAAATTTATTACCGACCTATAGCAAATTTATGGAAACTCATAGCATGCATTTTATGTACTCATCCAGCTGAATTTTCTTTTGCTATTTCCCCTTTCCGAGATTTTCTCACTTATTTATTTTTTAAATATTATTATTATCTTGTATATATTTTGGTAAGATGTTTTAGTTTTTTAAACAATGAAATACAATTTTTTTTCTCTAAGATATAGGGTAGGCATCATTCCCCATTAAACGATGAGGAAACTATGGCTGTTTTCAAGTAAGGATTTAAATTTTAGCCTGACTCCAAAGGGTATCCACTTAAGCACTCTACTATTACTGCAAGGTTTATGTACTACTAGCACAGATACAATTGATAGAAACCAATTGTTCACACACTGTTGGACAAATATGCATTATTATTTTGGATATTATGTGGTCAAATGGAGTAATTTCTTCTACTGAGCTTTTCAGTAAAGGATGGAAAAAAATAACTAAGGTTAAGGAAAATATGATCTAAGAAAGAAATCTGGATTATTTCAGACTGTAGGTAAACCAAAACAACACATGATCTTTAAAAGAATAATTCCAACCCTTATAGAGTTGTTTTATTATAAAGAGACTTCCTCTCTTTATCTGAGGTAAAAACAATTCAAAAGATATTTTCTAGATACCAAATACATACCAGACAAGGCAATAATGCAAAATTCAAGAAAACTAGAATAAATTGTTCTTAATTATGTGGACAGTGTTCAGGTCTGAATGGAAGAACAATGCTATAGTACTAATTATGGGTTGAATTATGTCCCCCAAAATTCATATCAAAGCCCAAACACCTGGTGGGGGTGGGAGGAATGAGGTGGCTGGGTGACAGACATTGGGAGGGTATGTGCTATGGTGAGCACTGTGAATTGTGTAAGACTGTTGAATCACAGACCTGTACCTCTGAAACAAATAATACATTATATGCTAAAAAAAAAAAAAGAAGAAGAAGATAGCAGGAAGGGAAAAATGAAGGGGAGGAAATCGGAGGGGGAGACGAACCATGAAAGACTATGAACTCTGAGAAACAAACTGAGGGTTCTAGAAGGGAGGGGGGTGGGGGGATGGATTAGCCTGCTGATGGGTTTTAAAGAGAGCACATACTGAATGGAGCACTGGGTGTTATACGCAAACAATGAATCACGGAACACTACAGCAAAAACTAATGATGTAATGTATGGTGATTAACGTAACATAATAAAAAAAAAAAAAAGTCCAAACACCCAAAACCTCAGAATGTGACCTCACTAGGAAATAGCATCTCTACAAAGGTAATCAAGTTAAAATGTGGTCATTAGATGGACTCTGAAAGACCAACTGAGGGTTCTAGAGGGGAGGGGGATGGGCGGATGGGTTAGCCTGGTGATGGGTATTAAAGAGGGCACGTTCTGCATGGAGCACTGGGTGTTATGAACAAACAATGAATTATGGAACACTACATCAAAAACTAATGATGTAATGTATAGTGATTAACGTAACAATAAAAAATTTTTTTTTAAATTTTTTTTAAAAAATGTGGTCATTAGAGTGGCCCCTGATCCAATATGACTGGCAGCCTCATAAAGAGGGAATATTTAGAGAAAGCCACGCATTCAGGGAGAATGCCAAGTGAAGATGAAGGCAGGGATCGGGGTGATGATTCTACAAACCAAAGAATACCAAAGACTGCTAGCAAATCACCAGAAGCTAGACAAAAGACATGGAATATATTCTTCACAATCCTTAGAAGGAACCAACCCTACTGACACCTTGATCTCAGATTTCCAGAACTATGAGATAATAAATTTCTGTTGTTGAAGCCACACATTTGTGGTTCTTTGTTATGGCAGCTGAAGCAAACTAAAATAGCATGGAATAAACCAGGAGAAGAATCTTACATAAACAAGTTTTCAATTGTTGATAAACAACCAATGTTCTTAGGGTTCAGAGAAGTGTCACATAACTGACACTGCCATGTCCCTCCAACCAATGACACACACGCATGCACACACACATTATGAAAACCAAAAATAATCAACAATTACTTATAAAACAAAATTATGTTTACCTCTCATTAAAATTTTCAAAATATTCTGAATATGTACTATGTGCCATTCAGAGTATGAGGTTCAGGGCACAAAAAAGTTAACAAGATTCAATCCCTACTGGATGGGAATTTATAATCAAGTTTCAATCTTCCAATACAAAATACCCACAGCATTTGATGATTGTGATACAATATTACTTTTGCTGTGTGGTTTGTGTTCAACTGAATCTGTTCCCTAATCATTTCTTTATAGGGAGACCTCTCGGACAAAAATTAAGTTCTGTGAGCATGTCATGCAGAACCAGGTACATGATAAACATTCAATAATTAATAATTTATCATATAGTCAAATTATATCTATTTTATCCCAAAAGAAATAACATCTGAAAAGTTATTTAATAAAATATAAGGTGCTATATCAATGCTCATTAATATTACCATTAAACCATTAAATAATCACTTATAGCAACAAAAACAGCATTTCCTTTTCAAGTATTTCCAAGGTAATTCTTTGAAAATTGGTTTTTCCCTGACAACTTAGTCCATTATGATGAAATATTAAATGGGTTGCATCACACTGAATGGTCAGATGAATTGAGATTTTGAAAAAATCTAAGACAAATTCAAAAGTATTGGTCTTCAATACACTCACCACTTTCAAAGCAAGCATCAAAGATAAGATGTCCTTTCTTGGACTGTCCACAGTATCCAGACGGAAACACCATATATTTGCTCACATTCCCTCCGATGGCATCATCATTTCCCATATCATTGCCTATTGTTAAAAAAAAGGCTCATGTTTAACAAAAATCAAAATATATTTAAGAATATAAATCCAATAAGATTTTTATTATTAATTTCCCCCATCATTTATTGCTTATCAAACAGTAAGAAATGAATTGCATAATGTAGAGTAGAAACAAGATATATTTTGGAATCAGAAACATAAGGTCTGAAATCTCACCTCTACTAAATATTAATTCTGTGATACAAAGCAATCAACTTAATCCCCTTAAGCCTGAGTTTTTCTCATCCATAATTAAGGAATGGCAAAAGCAATTCTTCAAAATTATGTTATGAGAATTAGATATGAAAATATCTAGCACAACTACTAAAACCCAAAAGATGTTCATTAAATTCAACCAAGTATTTAATAAGTAGCTAATATATTTAAATTCTCAGAAATGTTCATTTAGGGGAGCCTGGGTGGCTCAGTTAAGCATCTGCTTTTGGCTCAGGTCATGATCCCAGGGTCCTGGGATTGAGTGCCACATCAAGCTTACTCCTCAGTGGGGAGTCTGCTTGTCCCTCACCCTCTGCCTCTCCCCGCAAACACGTGCGCTCTCTCTCTCTCACTCTTTCTTGCACGTGTGCTCTCTCTCTCTTTCTCAAATAAATAAAATCTTAAAAAAAAGGAACTGTTTACTTAATTATTTTAATTCAAATAAAACAATAATTATATAACTAGCATTATAAATTGCTAATGTTCCACAGCCAGAAATAATTTGAGAACCACTGAATTAACATAGACGTTATATTACACTGTTGGTGGGAATGCAAGCTGAAACAGCCACTCTGGAAAATAGTATGGAGATTCCGCAAAAAGTTGAAAATAAAGCTACCCTATGACCCAGCAGTTGCACTGCTAGGTATTTACCCACAAGATACAAATGTAGTGTTCCGAAGGGGCACCTGCACTCCAATGTTCATAGCAGCAAAGTCCACAAAACCCAAAATGTAGCAAGAACCAAGATGTCCAGACAGATGAATGGATAGAGAAGATGTAGTATATATATACAATGGAATATTACTCAACCATCAGGAAGGATGAATACTGACCATTTACCTTGACATAGATGGAACTGGAGGGTAATATGCTGAGTGAAATAAGTCAGTCACAAACAGACAATTATCATATAGTTTCACTCATATTTGGAATATAAGAAACCGTACAGAGAATCATAGGGAAAGGGAGGGAAATTGGATGGGAGTCATCAGAGAGGGAGAAAAACTATGAGAGACTCCTAACTATAGGAAACAATCTGAGGGTTGCTGAAGGGGAGCTGCGGGGAGGGATGGGGTTATTAGGTGATGAGTATTAAGGAGGTCACATGATGTGATGAGCATTGAGTGTTATACACAACTTATGGATTACTGAACACTACATCTGAAAGTAAAGATGTACTATATGTTGGCTAATTGAATTTAAATTTAAAGAAAAAGTTATATTTCTTTTTTTTAATTTTTTATTGTTATGTTAATCACCATACATTACATCATTAGTTTTTGAGGTAGTGTTCCATGATTCATTGTTTGTGCATAACACCGAGTACTACACCCAGAACGGGCCCTCTTTAATACCCATCATCAGGCTAATCCATCCCGCCAACCCTCTCCCCTCTAGAAACCTCAGTTTGTTTTTCAGAGTCCATCGACTCTCATGCTTCGTCTTCCCCTCCGACTTACTCCCCTTCATTCTTCCGCTCTTGCTATCTTCTTCTCCTTTCTTTTTTTCTTAACATATATAGCATTATTTGTTTCAGAAGTACAGATCTGTGATTCAACAGTCTTGCACAATTCACAGCGCTCACCATAGCACATAACCACACCAATGTCTATCACCCAGCCACCCCATCCCTCCCACCCCCCACCACTCCAGCAACCCTCAGTTTGTTTCCTGAGGTTAAAAATTCCTCATGTCAGCGAGGTTATATGATACATGTCTTTCACTGATTGACTTATTTCACTCAGCATAACACCCTCCAGTTCCATCCATGTCGTTGCAAATGACAACATCTTATTCCTTTTTAAGGCTGCATAACATTCCATTGTGTATATATGCCGCACCTTCGTTATCCATTCATCTGTCGATGGACATCTTGGCTCTTTCCACAGTTTAGCTATTGTGGACATTACTGCTATAACCATCGGGGTGCACGAAACCGTTCAGAACCCTACATTTATATCTTTGGGGTAAATACCCAGTAGCGCAATTGCTGGATCGTATGATAGCTCTATTTTCAACTGTTTGAGGAACCTCCATACTGTTTTCCAGAGTGGTTGCACCAGCTTGCATTCCCACCAACAATGTAGGAGGGTTCCCCTTTCTCCGCATCCCCGCCAACATCTGTCGTTTCCTGATTTGTTAATTTTAGCCATTCTGACTGGTGTGAGGTGGTATCTCATTGAGGTTTTGATTTGGATTTCCCTAATGCCGAGTGACGTTGAGCACTTTTTCATGGGTCTGTTGGCCATTTGGATGTCTTCATTGAAAAAAATGTCTGTTCATGTCTTCTGCCCATTTCTTGATTGGATTATTTGTTCTTTGGGTGTTGAGTTTGATAAGTTCTTTATAGATTATGAATACTAGCCCTTTATCTGATATGTCATTTGCAAATATTTTCTCCCATTCTGTCAGTTGTCTTTTGGTTTTGTGGACTGTTTCTTTTGCTATGCAAAAGCTTTTTATCTTGATGAAATCCCAATAGTTCATTTTTGCCCTTGCTTCCCTTGCCTTTGGTGATGTTTCTAAGAAGAAGTTACTGCGGCTGAGGTTGAAGAAGTTGCTGCCTGTGTTCTCCTTTAAGATTTTAATAGATTGCTGTCTCACGTTTAGGTCTTTCAACCATCTTGAGTTTGTTTTTGTGTGTGGTGTAAGGAAATGGTCCAGTTTCATTCTTCTGCATGTGGCTGTCCAATTTTCCCAACACCATTTGTTGAAGAGACTATCTTTATTCCCTTGGACATTCTTTCCTGTTTTGTCAAAGATTAGTTGACCATACAGTTGAGGGTCCATTTCTAGGCCTCTATTCTGTTCCATTCATCTATGTGTCTGTTTTTGTGCCAGTACCATACTGTCTTGATGATGACAGCTTTGTAATAGAGCTGGAAGTCGGGAATTGTGATGCCGCCAGCTTTGCTTTTCTTTTTCAAGATTCCTCTGGCTATTCGGGGTCTCTATTGCTTCCATACAAATTTTGGATTATTTGTTCCATTTTTTGAAAAAAGTGGATGGTATTTTGATGGGAATTGCATTGAATGTGTAGATTGCTCTAGGTAGCATTGACATCTTCACAATGTTGATTCTCCCAATCCATGAGCATGGAACATTTTTCCATTTCTTTGTGTCTTCTTCCATTCCTTTCATGAGTATTTTATAGTTTTCTGAGTACAGATCCTTTCCCTCTTTGGATAAATTTATTCCTAGATATCTTAGGGTTTTTGGTGCAATTCTAAATGGGATGGACTCCTTGATTTGTCTCTCTTCTCTCTTGTTGTTGGTGTATATTAATGCCACTGATTTCTGTGCATTGATTTTATATCCTCCTACTTTACTGAATTCCTGTATGAGTTCTAGCAGTTTAGGGGTGGAGTCTTTTGGGTTTTCCACATACAGTATCATATCATCTGCAAAGAGTGAGAGTTTGACTTCCTCTTTGCCGATTTGGATGCCTTTGATTTCTTTTTGTTGTCTGATTACTGTGGCTAGGACTTCTAATACTATGTCAAATAGCAGTGGTGAGAGTGGACATCCCTGCCGTGTTCCTGACCTTAGGAGGAAAGCTCTCAACTTTTCCCCATTGAGAATGATATTCGCTTAGATTTTTCATAGATGGCTTTTATGATATTGAGGTATGTACCCTCTATCCCTATATTCTGAAAAGTTTTGATAAAGGAGGCTGTACTTTGTCAAATGCTTTTTCTGCATCTATTGAGAGGATCATATGACTCTTGTTCTTTCTTTTGTTAATGTATTGTGTCACGTTGATTGATTTGTGGGTGTTGAACCAACCTTGCAGCCCAAGGATAAATCCCACTTGGTCATGGTGAATAATCCTTTTAATGTACTATTGGATCCTATTGGCTAGTATTTTGGTGAGAATTTTTGCATCCATGTTCATCAAGGATATTGATCTGTAATTCTCCTTTTTGATGGGGTCTTTGGTTTTGGGATCAAGGTAATGATGGCCTCATAAAATGAGTTTGGAAGTTTTTCTTCCATTTCTATTTTTTGGAACAGGTTCAGGAGAATAAGTATTAATTCTTTTTTAAATGTTTCATAGAATTCCCCTAGGAAGCCATCTGGCCCTGGACTTTTGTTTGTTGGGAGATTTTTGATGACTGCTTCAATTTCCTTAGTGGTTATAAGTCTGTTCAGGTTTTCTATTTCTTCCTAGTTCAGTTTTGGTAGTTGATACATCTCTAGGAATGAACCCATTTCTTCCAGGTTATCTCATTTGCTGGCATAGAGTTGCTCATAATATGTCTTAAAATTGTTTTCATTTCCTTGGTGTTGGTTGTGATCTCTCCTCTTTCATTCATGATTTTGTTGATTTGGGTCATTTCTCTTTTCTTTTTGATAAGTCTGGCCAGGGGTTTATCAATCTTGTGAATTCTTTCAAAGAACCACCTCCTACTTTCGTTGATCTGTTCTACTGTTCTTTCGGTTTCTATTTCATTGATTTCTGCTCTGATCGTTATTATTTTTCTACTCCTGCTGGGTTTAGGCTTTATTTGCTGTTCTTTCTTTAGCTCCTTTAGGTGTAGGGTTAGGTTGTGTATATGAGACCTTCCTTGTTTCTTGAGAAAGGCGTGTATTGCTATATACTTTCCTCTTAGGATTGCCTTTGCTGTATCCCAAAGATTTTGAACCGTTGTGTTTTCATTTTCATTGGTTTCCATGAATTTTTTTAATTCTTCTTTAATTTCCTGGTTGACCCATTCATTCTTTAGTAGGATGCGCTTTCACCACCATGTATTTGAGTTCTTTCCGACTTTCCTCTTGTTATTGAGTTCTAGTTTCAAAGCATTGTGGTCTGAAAATATGCAGAGAATAATCCCAATCTTTTGGTATTGGTTGAGACCTGATTTGTGACCTAGGATGGGATCAATTCTGGAGAATGTTCCATGGGCACTAGAGAAGAACGTGTATTCCGTTGCTTTGGGATGGAATGTTCTGAATATCTCTGTGAAGTCCATTTGGTCCAGTGTATCATTTAAACTCTTTATTTCCTTGTTGATCTTTTGCTTAGATGATCTGACCATTTCAGTGCAGGGGGGGTGTTAAAGTCCCCCACTATTATTGTATTGTTGTCCATATGTTTCTTTGCTTTTGTTATTAATTGTCTTATATAATTGGCTGCTCCCATGTTAGGGGCATACATATTTACAATTGTTAGATCTTCTTGTTGGATAGACCCTTTAAGTAAGATATAGTGTCCTCCTTCATCTCTTATTACAGTCTTTCTTTTAAAATCTAATTTGTCTGATATAAAGATTGCCACCCCAGCTTTCTTTTTGTGTCCATTACCATGGTAAATGGTTTTCCACCCCCTCACTTTCAATCTGGGGGTGTCTTTGGGTCTAAAATGAGTCTCTTGCAGACAGCATATTGATGGGTCTTGTTTTTTAATCCAATCTGATAGCCTGTGTCTTTTGAATGGGGCATTTAGCCCATTTACATTCAGGGTAACGATTGAAAGATATGAATTTAGTGCCATTGTGTTCCCTGTAAGGTGACTGTTACTGTATATTGTCTGTGTTCCTTTTGATCTATGCTGTTTTAGGCTCTCTCTTTGCTTAGAGGACCCCTTTCAATATTTCTTTTAGGGCTGGTTTTGTGTTTGCAAATTCCTTTAGTTTTTGTTTGTCCTGGAAGCTTTTTTCCTCTCCTTCTATTTTCAATGACAGCCTAGCTGGATATAGTATTCTTGGCTGCATATTTTTCTTGTTTAGTGCTCTGAAGATATGCCAGTCCTTTGTGGCCTGCCAGGTCTCTGTGGATAGGTCTGTTGCCAATCTAATGTTTCTACCATTGTAGGTTACATATCTCTTCTCCCGAGCTGCTTTCAGGATTTTCTCTTTGTCTCTGAGACTCCTAAGTTTTACTATTAGATGTCGGGGTGTTGACCTATTTTTATTGATTTTGAGAGGGGTTCTCTCTGCCTCCTGGATTTAGATGCCTGCTTCCTTCCCCACATTAGGGAAGTTCTCTGCTATAATTTGCTCCAATATACCTTCTGCCCCTCTCTCTCTTTCTTCTTCTTCTGCGATCCCAATTATTCTAATGTTTCGTCTTATCGTATCGCTTATCTCTCGAATTCTGCCCTCATGATCCTGTAGTTGTTTATCTCTCTTTTTCTCAGCCTCTTTATTTACCATCATTTGGTCTTCTATATCGCTAATTCTCTCTTCTGCCTCACTTATCCTAGCAGTTAGTGCCCCCATTTTTTATTGCACTTCATTCATAGCCTTTTTGATTTCGACTTGGTTAGATTTTAGTTCTTTTATTTCTCCAGAAACGGTTTCTCTAATAACTTCCATGTTTTTTTCAAGCCCAGCTAGTATATTTAAAGTCATGATTCTTAACTCTAGGTCCAACATTGTACTAATGTCCGTATTGAGTAGGTCCCTGGCAGACGGTACTACCTCTTGTTCTTTTTGCTGAGGTGATTTTTTTCGTCTTGTCATTTTGTCCAGAGGAGAATAGATGAATGAGAGAACAAAATACTAACAGGTTAACAATGTACCCAACAAATATACTCTATACAAATCAGAAAAGACCTGAAACCAGGGGAAAAGAAAGGGAAAGAAAGAAAAAAGAAAGGGAAAAAAAGAAAAAGATAAAGATAAAAACAAACAAAAAGAGAACAAAAAAAAACAGAATATGATCAGATATGATCAGGCTAGTGCATAGATCAGTGCCACACACCAGATTTTGGGTGTATTTTGGGCTGTTAGAATAAAGTGCCTCCTGAAATTTTAAAGGAAGAAAGACTTATATATGTACAAAATAAGGGTTGATACAATGAAGGGATGGAAGATGACTGTAAAGGTGAAAATTATAAAAGGTTTTATAAACGGAATTGATAAGAAGTTGTTTGAAAGAAGAAAGAAGAAGTTTCAAAAAAAAAGGAAAAGAAAAAAAAATGGGAGAGACTGTGATCAGGCAGGAGAGTTCAACAAAGCCAAACACTAGTGATTTAGGGTATATTTTGATCTGTTAGAAGAAACTGTATATCAAAATTTTAAAGAGAGAAGAACTTATATATATATGCCAAAAATAAGGGTAACTACTATGAAGGGATAAAATATGACTCTAAAAATCAAAAATAAAAGATTCTTTTTTTTAAAAAAGGGATTGATAAGATGTTGGTTGAAAAAGGGAAAAAGAAAAATTCAAAAAAAAACAAAAAAGTTAAAAAAATTAACTTTGAAAACCTAATGAATCATGGTAAAAAAGCCATGAATTCTATGTGCAGTATTCCCCTAGCACTGGAGTTCTCCCATTCTCCTTGATCGGTAAACTTGGCCTTGGCTTACTGGCTGTTTGTGCTGATCTTCTGGGGGAGGGGCCTGTTGCCGTGGTTCCCAAATGTCTTTGCCGGAGACAGAATTGCCCCACCCTTGTCGGTCCGGGCTAAGCAAGCTGCTCGGGTTTGCTCTCAGGAGCTTTTGTTCCCTGCAAGCTCTCGGTACAGCTTTGTAGGACCAGGGTGAAAATGTTGGCCTCCCACTCTCTGTCCGGAGGAGCTGCGAACTTGTGGCCCCGCTCTTCAGTGCGCCCCCAGAGAAAAGCAGTCAATTACTCCCGTCTCCCCGGTCTCCAGCCACACTCCGTGCTCACCCGGCCTGTGACCGAGCGTTTCTATCTCTGGCACCCGACCCCATGTGGAGTCTCCAAACCAAGCAGATCCCTGCGGTGCACTCCCGCCCCGCTCCTCCTGGGGGAGGAGGGAGAGTCTCCCCAGTTCTGCTGCTTGTTGGGTCCCTGCTGGAGGCGCAGTGGCCCAACTGGGCCGCGGATCACAGTTTATGGCAACCCCGAGCTGAGAGCCCGTGCCTCGGCTCCATCTCTGCAGCCGGCTTCCCCGCTCTGATACCTGGGAGCTCTGCCGCACTCAGGCACCCCCAGTCTTTCTGTGACCCCGAGGGTCCTGAGTCCACACTGTCCTGCGAGGTTTTCACCTCCCGCTTAGCCACTGGAGTGACGTCCCTCAGCGGAATCGACTTCTAAAAGTTCCAATTTTGTGCTCCGTGGCTCTAGCACTTGCCAGAAGCGGCCGACGGAGTCCCCCTCCCCCGCCGTCTATCCTCCTGAATATTGCCTCTGATTCACTTCTCCGCACGTCCTACCTTCCAGTAAGCGGTCGCTTCTCTGTTCAGAATTGTTGCTACTCTCTTCTTCGATCTCCTGTTGAGTTCGTAGGTGTTCAGAATGGTTTGATCCCTATTCAGCTGAATTCCTGAGACCAGATGAAATCCAGGTCTCCTACTCCTCCGCCATCTTGCTCCGCCCCAAAAGTTATATTTCTTAATAGGAACTTTAATTTTTTTTATTTTAGAAGTTTCACTTCTAGTTGGATGTAGAAAGTTGAAAAAAATCATTGCTTCCACCTTAATAAGATATATCCCAACAAGGAACAAAATCATAACTTATAAAAATCTATTGGAAAATGGAAATTGCAGGGCAACAATAATCTGATATCCAAGGAAAGTCAGGCCCCGCCCAAAATGGAGGAAAGCAAGCACTTTATGGCAGAGCACAGGAGAAAGAAATGCTTGGTGCCATACAAGTGAATAAAAAGAATTAAGCTAAAAAAAATTTTTAACTATTAAAAATCAAGTATAGGAAATAGGAGAGTATAGAATCTCTGAGAGTCATGGACACAAAGGGAATTCATACTCCCTGGCAGACTCTTCTGTACATGCCTCCATCAGATATTTAGGAGAAAGATTAGGGGCAGGGCAGAAAACTAAAAAATGCCTTTCATTGTAATGCAGGAATGGAGAAAAGGGATGGGCTTCTGTTATAGAAAAGGCATGAAACCCAACCAATATCCTTTTCCCTTATGGACAAGAAAAAGACCTTAAGCCACTAGGGGATAAATAGCAAGCCATAAAACCCGAGTGCACAAATAAGACTCCAAACAGGAGGAGGCACACCAAAAGAAAATATCCTCTATACCTGGAGGAGGGGAAGAAAAGACTGTCTCACACAAGACCCATCAATGATTCAAGGCAGAGGTGAAAAGAGGGAAGACAGATGGGATCATTGAAAAAACTCCACCCCAAGATCACAGCATATAGGACGATCTTCCTAAGGTTAGGTCCTCGTCTTAGGCTAGACCAAGACAACAGAAATACTCTTGCTCCCTCAATTCTAAAATAGCAAGCATTAAAAAACAACTGTCATCTACTGCTAGAGATGAGACAAAAGCATGGAAATAAACCCTGTCTGTGGCAGGAGTACCCAGCAAAGGACAAAAGTTTAGGGTGGGGCAGATGAATGAGGAAAACTCTCAATCACTCTACCCCTTTCCCTCAGGAATAAGGTAATCCTAAAGACTCCACCAACTACTAGAACTGATGAATGAATTCAGTGAGGTCACAGGATACAAAATCAATATACAGAAACCTGTTGCATTTCCATACAATATTTATAAAGTAGCAGAAAAAGAAATTAAGAAAACAACCTGAATTCACAATTCCACCAAAAATAATAAGATACCTGGAAATAAAATTAACCAAGGAGTTGTAAGACCTGTACTGTGAAAACTATAAAACACTGATGAAAAAAATTAAAGATGATACAAACAAATGGAAAGATATTCCATGCTCATGGATTGGAAAAACAACTATTGTTAAAATGCCTATACTACCCAAAGCAATCTACTGATTTAATGCAATCCCTACCAAAATACCAACAACATTTTTCACAGTACTAGAACAAATAATTCTAAAATTTGTATGAAACCACCAAACACCCTGAACAGCCAAAGCAATCTTGAAAAAGGAAAACAAAACTAGAAGTATCACAACTTCAAGATACACTGCAAAGCTGTAGTAATCAAAACACTATGGTACTGGCACAAAAAGAGATACATAGATCAAGAGAACAGAAAAAAGAGTCCAGAAATAAATCCATGATTATTTGGTCAATTAATCTTTGACAAAGGAGGCAAGAATATGCAATGGGAAAAAGACAGTCTCTTCAACAAAGGGGGTTAAGAAAACTGGACAGCTATATATAAAAGAATGAAATTGTATCACTTTCTTACACACTACACAAAAATAAACTCAAAATGGACTTAGGACCTAAATGTGAGATCCGGAGCCATAAAAATCCTAGAAGACGGCACAGGCAGCAATTTCTCTGACATCAGCCATAGCAACATTTTTCTAGGTATGTCTGATCAGGCATGAGAAATAAAAGCCAAAACAAACCTTTGGGACTACATCAAAATAAAAAGCTTCTACACAGCAAAGGAAATCATCAACAAAACTAAAAGTGTACTGAATGGGTAAAGATATTGGCACATAACATATATGATAAAGGGTTAGTATTAAAATATATAAAGAACTTATAGAACAACACCCAAAAAACAAATAATCCAATTTAAAAATGGGCACAAGACATGGAAAGACATTTCTCCAAGGAAGACATAAGATGACCACTAGACACATGAAAAGATGGCCCAACATCACTCATCATCAGGAAAATGCAAATCAAAACCACAATGAAATATCATCTCATACCTGTCGGAATGGTTAAATCAAAAACACAAGAAGCAAGTGTTCACAACGATGTGGAGAAAAAGGAACCATCACGCACTGTTGGTAAGAATACAAACTGGTATGGCCACTATGGAAAACAGTATGGCAGTTCCTCAAAAATTAAAAATAGAACTACCATATGATCTAGTAATTCCTCTAGTGGGTATTTCCCCAAAGAATACAAAACACTAATTCAAAAAGATATATACACTCCTATGTTTACTGTGGCATTATTTACAATAATGAAATTATGGAAGCAACCTAAGTGTCCATCAACAAATGAATGGATAAAGAAGATGTGACATATCTGGAATGGATAAAGAACATGTGATATATAGATATATAGATAAATAGATATATAGCTTTAATAGAACAGTACTCAGCCATATAAAGAATGAAATCTTACCATTTGCAACAACATAGATGGATCTAGAGTGTATAATGCTAAGCAAAGTAAATCAGAGAAAAAAGAATACCATATGATTTCACTTATATGTGGAATTTCAAAAACAAAACAAATGAATAAAGGAAAAAAGACACAAAAGAACAGACTCTTAAATACAGAGAACAAACTGATGATTACCAGAGGGAGGAAGGTGGAGGTGGGGGTGGATGAATCAGGTGAAGGGGATTAAGAGTACACTTACATGATGATGAGCACTGAGTAATGTATAGAATTGTTGAATCACTATATTGTATACCTGAAACTAATATAACATTACACATTAATTATACTGGAATATAATTTTTTTAATTTTAAAAATAAAGAAATAAATAAAATATTTTTTAAAAGTAACTCTAGAAGAATATGAAGCCAGTGATAAACTCAAGATAACCATAGCAACAATGAAACTTAACCCAGCTTAACTTTTGACTAGGTTGACATAAGCCCTCACACAAATGACCAGGAGAAGTGTATCCATTTCCAGTGACAAATAGTATTTCTATCATTGCCTACAGTTCTACACTAGAAGTCAAGTATACAACACAAAATTGTGGAACCTACAAAATAATCAAAAGAAAACAACCTACTGTCTATGAAGAGCAATTAATTGAAGTAGATTCAGAAATTACTAGACACTGGAATTATCAGACAATGAATTAAAATAACTACGACTGGGGTACCTAGGTGGCTCAGTTGGTTGAATGTCCAACCCTTGGTTTCAGCTCAGGTCATAATCTCGGGGTCATGAGATGGAGCACTGCAGTGGGCTCCGAGCTGGGCATGGAGCCTGATTGGGAGTCTCTTTCTCTCCCTATGCCCCACAACTCCTGAAAATAAGTCAATAAATCTTTTTTAAAAATTAAATAAAATAACTAAGATTAATATGCTGAAGCCTCTGGTGGAAAAGGAGGACAAAATGCATGAAAAATTGGGGAACTCAAGCAGAGAGATAGAAATTACAATAATAAGCCAAAAAGACATACTAAAACTAAAAAATAACAGAGATGAAAAATTTCTTTAATGTACTCATCAGTAAACTTGACAGAGATGAGGAAAGAATTAGTGAACTCTAGATCAATAGAAATAAGCTGAACATAAACACAAAGATAAAAAAAGAAAAAGAAAAAACATGGCATCCAAAATTGTGGAACAATATCAAATGATCTAACATATGTATAAGTAAAATTCCAGAAGGAGATGAGAGAATGGGGCAGAAGAAATATTTGAAGAGATAACACCAAAGACTTTCCACAATCCTGCTACAGATCCAAGAAGCGCCAAGCAAAATATTTATTTTTAAAACTTTATGTATCATATATGAAAATACAAATCACATGCAAAGAACTCAGATAAAAATTACAGAATTACAGTGTACTACTCATAAGAAACTGTGCAAACCAGAAGTCAAGGGGATGACATCTTTAAATTATTGAAAGAAAAACAGCTTTAAAAAAATTAATGCAGGTATTTTGAGGAAAACAAAAGATGAGAAAATTCATTATCAGCAGTCTGGTATTATAGGATATGTTAAAGAAATTTCTTCCGGCCTAAAGAAAATGATAACAGATATAAGCTAAGATCCACACAAAGAAATTAAAGACTCTAGAAATATTATAAATGAAGGTAAATACAAATATTCTTATCTTTAATACTCCAAAAAATAAATGACTATCTAAAGAAAAAATAATAGCAATGTAATATGACATTATACCACAGGTAGAAGTCAAATAAATAGCAAGAATAACACAAAAGATGGAGGGGGGTATCAGAAGTATAATGTTTTAAGTTTCTTAACTACATATAAAGCTGTATAATATGTTTGAAAGTAGATGAACTATAATAAATTAAAGATGTATACTGAAAAACAAAACACTAAAAAAAAAGTGAATTAACCAAAACTGAAGATAAAATGAAATTAAAACAAACAGCCAATCAATCTATAAGAAGACAGAAAACAGAGGAGAAAGGGAACAAAGACCAGATGAAACAAACAGACAAAAACTAGCACAATATTAGAGTTAATTTATCAATGTTAAATTGTATTTACCGATACTCTTCTTGGAAAGATAAAGAAATGGTTTATATACCTTATTCTCCACTTCTCTAAGAATTTTTGTTAGTTCTATTATTATAATTACTCTGTTGAGATGGTTATCAATGTGAGGAGTATTCTTAAAGGGAATTCTAGACATTTGTTGATGTGTTTCTTTGTTTTCATAATGATGAAAGAACAGTGATGTCATTTAGTTGGTGGAGAACAGAAATGCTAGATGTACTGCAAAGTAGAGGAGAGTCCAGTATAACTTTCAAATGTCCTATACAGATACTAATATATGTAAAAATCCTATTTGTAATTCTGTGAGCTTAGAATCTACCTGTTATACACATTTTGTATAGCTTTAATAAATACAGTTTTTTTCCAAGAATACAACTAACATATAAACCAAGAAAGGATTATATTTTATTTGTTCATAATTTTACCCAGAAGTATTACTATTTTTTTTTAAAGATTCTATTTATTTACTTGACAGGGAGAGACACAGCAAGAGAGGGAATACAAGCAGGGGGAGTGGGAGAGGGAGAAGCAGGCCTCCCGCGGAGCAGGGAGTCTGATGCGGGACTCGATGCAGGGCTTGTGTCTGGGATCATGACCCGAGCCGGAGGAAGACGCCCAATGACTGAGCCACCCAAGTGCCCCGAAGTATTATAATTTTAGAAAATCATGTCACCAAAAGCATCGCCACGTACTGTATTTTATTCACAAATATAATACTCCTATATCAGTTAGTATCAGTAGCAGTTGTGTTTATAGTGATTCTGCACACAAATGCAAACATTAGAACTCTATTGTGTTTTCCCAAAGCCTAGATATATGCATATCCCTGTTTCACCTTGTGGTAAATCCTACTCGCCCTGTAGACCTACATACAATATCATCTCTGGGAAGTCTTACCTGACCCTCCACAAAGTGATTGTTCCTCTCTGTTCCCACAGCATCTTGTTTATACCTTATAGCATTATTACCTTTTTATTATTAATTATGTGTGTTTTTTTACCCCTAGTAACTGTGGTTTCTCATCAGAAGAATCTAATGCCTTATCTTTTTATCACTACTTTCTCAACGTCTCCATCTCAGGTATGACACAATTCTTGGCATAATGTCAGTAAACTATAAATATTAATTGAATTACTAAAATACAAATTTAGGAGGTAAATTTGATTTCAACGTTGAATTTTATTTTTTGCATATCTCTTGAGAGCACAGAAAATATGTGATATATTTTAAATTCATCCAAAAAACAGCAAAAAAGAGAAAGGAAAACCAAAAAACAGACTCTTAACTCTCGAGAAAAAACTGAGGGTTGATGGAGAGAAGGTGGGTGGTGGGATAGGTTAAATGGGTGATGAGTATTAAGTATTAAGGGCACATGTGATGAGCACTGGGCAATGTATGTAAATGATGAATTACTAAATTCTATTCCTGAAATGAATATTACATTATATATTAACTGGAATTTAAATAAAAATTTGAAATTAAAAAAAAAGATAGGTTCTGGCATTTCATACAAAATATGATTCAAGGAGCACTGGGAAGTGTCAAACTAACAACCCCACCTACCTGAAGCACTATTTAGATTTTACCATAAATTTAATAACAATAGACATCATTGCTAATATTTGAAATGATATAGGCACATACATTGATATAGGCACTTACTGAATGAACCATGAGGTTCTTCTGGTTTTTGATCCTTGTTAACAAATCCTGACAATAACATGTTGATCTTAAATGATGGCACAAATGTTTAACATTTTACTTACCTTTTGGAAATTTTTTAAATTCAATTAATTAATATATAATATATTATTAGTTTCAGAGGTAGAGTTCAGTGATTCATCAATCTAACATAATACGCAGTGCTCATTACATCACATGCCCACCTTAATGTCCATCACCCAGTTACCCCATGCCCCCACCCAGCTCCCATCTAGCAAAACTCACTTTGATTCCTATGATTAAGAGTCTTATGGTTTGTCTTCCTCTGTGATTTTGTCTTGTTTTATTTTTCCCTCCCATCCTCTATGATCCTGTTTTGTTTCTTAAATTTCACATATGAGTGAGATCATATAACTATCTTTCTCTGAATGACTCTGAATGACTTTGCTTAGCATAATACCCTCTAGTTCCATCCATGTTGTTACAAATGGCAAAATTTCATTTTTCTGATGGCTGAGTAGTATTTCAGTGTATAGATGCATACCACATCTTTTTTTGGGGGGGCTTAGTTTTTTTATTATTATGTTAATCACCACACATTACATCATTGCTTTCTGATGTAGTGTTCCATGATTCATTGTTTGCTTAAAACACCCAGTGAAGTCCATGTATCTGTGAAGTCCATTTGGTTCAGTGTGTCATTTAAGTCTTTATTTCTTTGTTGATCTTTTGCTTAGATGATCTGTCCATTTCAATGAGGGGGGTGTTAAAGTCCCCCACTATTATTGTATTGTTGTCCATGTGTTTCCTTGCTTTTGTTATTAATTGGCTTATATAATCAGCTGCTCCAATGTTAGGGGCAAAGATATTTACAATTGTTAGATCTTCTTGTTGGATAGACCCTTTAAGTAGGATATACTGTCCTTCCTCATCTCTTATTAGAGTCTTTAGTTTAAAATCTAATTTGTCTGATATAAGGATTGCCACTCCAGCTTTCTTTTGGTGTCCATTAGCATGGTAAATGGTTTTCCACCCCCTCACTTTCAATCTGGGGGGTGTCTTTGGGGCTAAAATGAGTCTCTTGCAGACAGCATATCGATGGGTCTTGTTTTTTTATCAAATCTGATAGCCTGTGTCTTTTGATTGGGGCATTTAGCCCATTTACATTCAGGGTAGCTATTGAAAGATATGAATTTAGTGCCATTATATTGCCTTTAAGGTGACTGTAACTGTATATTGTCTCTGTTCCTTTCTGGTCTATGTTACTTTTAGGCTCTCTCTTTGCTTAGAGGACCCCTTTCAATATTTCTTGTAGGGCTGCTTTCGCGTTTGCAAATTCTTTTAGTTTTTGGTTGTCCTGGAAGCTTTTTATCTCTCCTTCTATTTTCAATGACACCTAGCTAAATATATTATTTTTGGCTCCATATTTTTCTCATTTAGTGCTCTGAATATATCATGCCAGTCCTTTATAGCCTGCCAGGTCTCTGTGGATAGGTCTGTTGCCAATCTAATGTTTCTACCATTGTAGTTTACAGATCTCTTGTCCTAAGCTGCTTTCAGGATTTCTCTTTGTCTCTGAGACTCGTAAGTTTTACTATAAGATGTTGGGATGCTGACCTATTTTTATTGATTTTGAGGGGAGTTCTCTGTGCCTCCTGGATTTTGATGCCCATTTCCTTCCCCAAATTAGGGAAGTTCTCTGCTATACTTTGCTCCAGTATACCTTCTGCCCCTCTCTTCCTTCTTCTGGGATCCCAATTATTCTAATGTTGTTTCATCTTATATTTTCACTTATCTCTTGAATTCTGCCCTTGTGATCCAGTCGTTGTTTATCCCTATTTTTCTCAGCTTCTATATTTTCCATCATTTGGTCTTCTATATCACTAATTCTCTCTTCTGCCTCATTTATCCTAGCAGTTAGAGCCTCCATTTTTTATTGCACCTCATTAAAGCCCCTTTTGATTTCAACTTGGTTAGATTTTAGTTCTTTTATTTCTCCAGAGAGGGTTTCTCTAATAACCTCCATGCTTTTTTCAAGCCCAGCCAGTATCTTTAAAATCGTCATTCTGAACTCTAGTTCTGACATCTTACTAATGTCCATATTGATCAGGTCCCTGGCAGTCGGTACTGCCTCTTTTCTTTTTTTTGTGGTGATTTTTCCCGCCTTGTCTTTTTGTCCAGAGGACAATAGATGAATGAGAGAACAAAATGCTAACAGTGTAAAACAATCCCAGAAAAATACACACTAAACAAATCAGAAGAGACCTGAAACCAGGGGGAAAGAAAGGGAAAGAAAGAAAAAAGAAAAAAAAAGAAAAAGATAAAAACAAACAAATACAAAACAAAACAAACAGAATATGATCAAATATGATCAGGTTGGTCCATAGATCAGTGCCACACACTAGATTTTGGGCATATTTTGGTCTGTTAGAAGAAAGTGTCTCCCAAAACTTTAAAGAAAGAAAAACTTATATATGTACAGAAAGAAGGGTAAATACAATGAAGGGATGGAATATGACTGTAAGGATGAAAATTCTAAAAGACTTTATAAAAGGAATTGATAAGATAAGAAGTTGGTTGAAAAAAGAAATAAGAGGATTAAAAAAAGGGGGGAAAGAGAATGTGATCAGGGAGGAGACTAGAACAAAGCCATACACTAGAAATTTAAGGTATATTTTGGTCTGTTAGAAGAAACTGTATTCCAAAACTTTAAGGAGAGAACAACTTATATATATACCAAAGATAAGGTTAACTACTATGAAGGGGTAGAATATGACTCTAAAAATGAAAAATAAAAAAGATTTTTTTAAAAAAGGGATTGATAAGATGTTGGTTGAAAAAGGGAAAATGAAAAACTCAAAAAAAAGAAATTAACTTTGAAAGACTAAAGAATCATGGGAAAAAAGCCATGAATTCTATGTGCAGTATTCCCCTAGCACTGGAGTTCTGCCATTCTCATTGATCGGTAATCTTGGTCTTGGCGGGCTGTTCTTGCTGATCTTCTGGGGGAAGGGCCTGTTGCCGTGGTTCCCAAATGTCTTTTCCCGGAGGTGGAATTTCCCCGCCCTTGCTGGTCTGGGCTAAGTAATCTGCTTGCGTTTGCTCTTGGGAGCTTTTGTTCCCTGCAAGCTTTCTGTACAGCTTTGGAGGACGAGAGTAAAAATGGCGGCATCCCAATCTCCGCCCCAGAGGAGTGGAGAACTCAGGGGCCCTACTCTTCAGTTGGCCCCCAGAGAAAAGCAGTCATCACTCCTGTCTCCCGTCTCCCGTCTCAAAGGCCGCACTCCGTGTTCACCCGGCCTGTGACTGAGCATTTCTATCTCTGGCACCCGACCCGGTGTGGAGTCTCCAAACCCAGCAGATCCCTGTGGTGCACTCCTGCGCTGCTCCTCCCAGGGAGGAAGGTGAGTTTCCCCGGATCTGCCGTTTGTTGGGTCCCTGCTGGAAGAGCAGTGGCCTGACTGTGCCGCAGATCACAGTTTATGGCAGCCCAAACTGACAGCCCACTCCTTGGCTCCATCTCTGCAGCCGGCTTCCCCACTCTGATCCCTGAGAGCTCTGCTGTACTCAGGCACCCCTGGTCTTTCTGTGACCCCGAGGGTCCTGAGACCACACTGTCCCAGCGAGGGTTCCATCCCCCGCTTAGCCACTGGAGTGATGTCCCTCAGTGGAGCAGACCTCTAAAAGTTCCGATTTTGTGCTCTGCTGCTCTATCACTTGCTGGAAGCGGCCAATGGAGGCCCCCTCCCCTGCCGTCTATCCTCCCAAATATCGCCTCAGATTCGCTTCTCCACACATCCTACCTTCCAGAAAGTGGTCGCTTTTCTGTTCAGAGAGTTGCTGCTATTCTTTTCTTCCATCTCCTGTAGTTCATAGGTGTTTAGAATGGTTTGATCCCTATCCAGCTGAATTCCTGGGACCAGACAAAATCCAGGTCTCTTACTCCTCCACCATCTTACTCCTTCCTCATACCACATCTTCTTTATCCATCCATCGTCGATGAACATCTGGGCTCTTTCCATAGTTTTGCTATTGTGGACATAGCTGCTATAAACATTGGGGTGCAGGTGCCCCTTAGGAAACACTACATTTGTATCTTTGGGGTAAATACCTAGCAGTGCAATTCCTGGGTTGTAGGGTAGCTCTATTTTCAACTTTTTGAGGAACCCCCATACTGTTTTCCAGAGTGGCTGTATCAGCTTGCACTCCCACTAACAGTGTAAGAGGGTTCCCCTTTCTCCATATCCTCGCCAACATCTGTTATTTCCTGGCTTGTTAATTTCATCCATTCTGACTGATGTGAGGTAGTATTTCATTGTGGTTTTGATTTGTATTTTCCTGATGCTGAGAGATGTTGAGCATTTTTTCATATGTCTGTTCTTTAAGATATGAAGTCGTTGGACATTGGCAGCTCTTATTAGCAGCATATTCTTAATCAGATAGTTTGCTTCCTTTGACATGATTGCTGTTTAATTGATTAATTTATAAAATATGGAGGGAAATTAAAAGATTAAAATAAAAATAAATAAATAAATAAATAAATAAATAAATAAATAAACAGTGCATTTACATTTACAGTTTACTAAAATAAACAGATGTTTTTCAGACCACAATGCTTTGAAACTTGAACTCAATCCCAAGAGGAAATTTGGAAAGAACTCAAATACATGGAGGTTAAAGAGCATCCTACTAAAGAATGAATGGGTCAAACAGGAAATTAAAGAAGAATTTTTAAAAATTCATGGAAACAAATGAAAATGAAAACACAACTGTTCAAAACCCTTGGGATGCAGCAAACGCAGTCCTGAGAGGGAAGTATACAGCAATATAAGCCTTCCTCAAGAAACAAGAAAGGTCTCAACTACAGAATCTGACTTACACCTAAGAGAGCTGGAGAAAGAGCAGCAAATGAAGCTTAAACCCAGCAGAAGAAGAGAATTAATAAAGATTAGACCAGAAATCAATGAAATAGAAACCAAAAGAACAATAGAACAGATCAATGAAACTAGGAGTTGGTTCTTTAAGAGAATTAAAATAAACAGTTGTGATAATAATGAGACCAAATAGTAAAAGAAAGCAAGATAACACAAAACATGTGGTATAGTAACACAAAGACCAAAAAGGGAATAGGGTGAACTATACAACATAATGTTAATGCAATTTATTGGTTTTTCATTTGAATACACAAGGCAGGAGATACAGTTATTTGCTCTCAGAAAAATATCTCAATTACATTCCACATGTATATAAAATGACTAAAATCATTTACAGTATTTACAGTAGCACAAAATAGTCCCAGGTGGCATGGAATAATGGAATAGTTGTTATAGAATAATAACTTGTAATTTCTTGACTTCTGTTCATTTTATTGTTCAGCCAAATAGCTGTTTTTTCCATATTTTTTAATCCAGACTCTTCATTCTTACTTAAAAAAAAAATTTTTTTTTATTTGACAGAGACACAGCGGGAGAGGGAACACAAGCAAGGGGAGTGTGGGAGGGAGAAGCAGGCTTCCCACTGGGCAGGGCGCCCAATGTGGGGCTCAATACGGGGCTCGATCCCAGGACCCTGGGATCACGACCTGAGCCAAAGGCAGACACTTAACGACTGAGCCATCCAGGCACCCCATTCATTCTTATTTTATAATACCCCCACATTTATTTAAGGCAGCATGAATTAGCAGTAAGAATTTGGATTTTAAAGTAACATAGACTTGAGATCGAATCCACCTAAATCAGATACATATGAAATGTAACCTTTGTTAAATAATTTAACCTAACCTCTGAGTCTGCTAAGAGTTTGCTTATGTTGTTCTAAAGTTACAGAAAATATATGTAAATCATCTAGAACACAGTATTTACTCAATAAGTAGTTGGCTATTATTCTCATCATCATTATTAAGATACATGTATTTGAAAGAAGTGTATTTAACAAAAAGAATAAAAGATTCAAACCTATAAAGTATAAGGGAGGATTCAGAAAGGAAGGGAATAATTTAAATTGAAATCCATAAAGTATGTCTCAGGGAAAGTCTTTTCTTTGAAGTAAACATTGGGTACTGTAGCATCTAGTTAAATTACATACTATAAAACACCCTTATTATAGTGTGTAAAATATTTGCCTCCAAACATAGAGCCAGAGTAACACAATGAATTTTCCTCTTTAAGAATGTTAGAGAGATAAGAGAAAATTAAAAAATTGAGGTTTAAGGAAAGAATGATCTGATCTTATTAATGTTATTATTATTTATGTGCCTTTTTAAAATACCCGATGGATAACAAATATTTAACAATAAAAATTATGAACATATTTTGTGGAGGGAAAAACAAAGAAAAATGTATATCTATCTAGCATGTACTTGAAGAAATAATACAATAATTATATTATTTTACTCTAATAAATAGGCTACTGAGACATTTAGAGATAGACTTTAGGGCTGCATAGAATTTTTGAAATTTAAGTGAGTTATGCAGATGCTGGATATGGCAAAGTCTAAATTTGTTTCATTTTTACATGGAAAATACTTTACAGTAATCCCCCCTTATCTGAGGAAAATATGTTCTAAAACCCCCAGTGGATGCCTATATATACCATGTTTTTTCCTATACATACATAAATAACTATGATAAAGCTAAATTTATAAGAGATTAATTAATAATAAAATACAATTATAACAATATACTGCAATAAAAGTTACCACAGATCTTGGCAACCTCAGCATGATTTTTTTTCTTTTTAAGTCAAGAACTTTCACCTTCTCACTTAAAGGAAGTTCTTTATAGCTTTTCTCTGGCATATCCAAATTGCCAGTACAATTACTCTTGAAATTTGAGGCCATTATTAAGTAAAATAAAGGTTACTTGAACACTAGCACCATGATACAGTGAATCTGGTAACTGATACTGCTACTAAATGACCAACAGGCAACCTATACAATGTAAATACACTAAAGGGATGATTCACATCCCCGGCAGGTTGGCAAGAGATTTCATCATGCTACTCAGAATGGCACACAATTTAAAGCTTATGAATTGTGTATTTCTGGAATTTTCCATTTTATGTTTTTTAGACCACAGTTGACCACAAATAACTAAAACCATAGAAAGCTAAACCAACAACAATGGGGAGAATGCTGTACACTAAAGTTACAATCAATTCATATCGGTCAAAAATAAGAAAAACAGCTTATTAATTAAAAACTGACCTTTATATAGAACATGTAATCCACCTCTCAGGCCAAAACACCTTCAAAGAGGTAACAAATTACCCCTGTGAATAAGTGACATGCAGTTAAAGGGATCTGTCAGAAGTTCCATTATAAAGTCATATTTCCAAGGCTTCATAATTTCGGGAAAAAAATTACATGAAAGATGAGACTAAAACCACAACCTCTGAGCCAAGAAAATAAATCTAAAATTCCTACTTGACGGGGTTTAAGGAAAGAGAATCTATTCATTTGAGGACTTTAGCCACCATAAACTAGTACCCATTACATAGCTTCTTCCTAGGATTTTATAAAACATTATCACCTTTGTTCTCATTATAAATATATAAGATACACTGCAAAAACTTAAAAAAAATTTAATAATTTCCTAAATATACATATCCTAATTTTTTCCAGGCACATATATCTATAATGCAAACAAGACATCTAGATTTGTTAAGCTACAATCTTACCTACTATGTACTGAAGATCAATTACTATACTCTATCTTGTGCCCAAAGCTAAGGAAAATATATAAGAAAAATAAGTTATAAATCTATCACTCATTAAAATAAGAATACACTAATGAATAATATTAATGCTCTCAAAAAGCTGACCTAGTTAAGACTACATGGAAAATAAAAATTTGTATAATTTTTAAAATGTTCTATTTCTGTAAAAGTAGAAAATTCAGTATCTACAGTATAGTTTGGTGCCATATGGTTTGGAGAAATGTGGACCTATGGCTGAATTCTTGCTTGGTTTGTTAAATGTATGACCATAAATGAGCCCCAATTCAGCAAAGCTATGGTCTTGGATTTCTCTATATTCATCTAACATCCTTTAAAGAAAAAAAATGGTTGGCCAATTTTTCCCTTACATGGTAGATTGCATCCAATTTCCCAACAATTTGCCATAAATTATCTCCCTCCGTTGATCTCACCAAAAATCTACTTATACCCTCTCTATTTTGTATTACACCAAGTTGCATTTGCCTTAATGTCCACTTCCAAACCAGTCACTTAACACTGACCTTCCATTTATGTACTAGTCATAGAGCAGAGAACCATACATTCCTTGATCTATATTAATAGAAACACCTGCATTCAATGCACTAAAAAATGTGATATAAAGCAATTTCAATAAATAATTATTGAATTGAATATTCAACTGAAAAATAATTTTTTAAAGTATATTCTTTTGGAGGAGGCCCAAGACAGCAGCATAGGAAGCTGCTGAACTCCCCTCTTCCCATGGATAGACACATCATTCCCTGATGAAAATAATCCAAAAACTAGATGAAATGCTGTCCACAACAAAGGAAAAAAGTACTACAATGAGACAGGTAGAAGAGGCAGAGACATATGTTCCAGTAATTCCACTGCCCAAAGAATACAAAACACTAATTCAAAAAGATATATGCTCCCCTGTGTTTACTGTAGCATTATTTACAATAGCCAAAATATGGAAGTTGCCCTGTGTCCATCAATGATTGGATGGATAAAGAAAATGTGGCATATATATATATATATATATATATATATACACATATATATGTATATATATATATATATATATATACACAATGGAATATTACTCAACCCTAAAAATGAATGAAATCTTGCCATTTACAAGATGGATGGATCTAGAGAGTATAATGCTAACAAAATAAGTCAGTCATAGAAAGACAAATACCACATGATTTCACTCATATGTGGAATTTCAGAAACAAAACAAAGGAGGAAAAAAGGACAAACCAAACACCAGACTGTTAAGTATAGAGAACAAACTGATGGTTACCAGAGGGGAGGTGGGCAGGGGGATGGGTGAAATAGGTGAAGAGGATTAAGAGTTCAGTTATCATGATGAGCTCTGAGTAGTGTATACAATTGTTGTATCACTGTATTGTACATCTGAAACTAACTGTATGTTAGTTCAGCAAAACTAACTGTACACTATATGTTTACTAGCATTAAAATAAAAATAAATAAATCTAAAAAAAGAGAATGGGATACAAGAGTTAGGAGAATAAGTATGTCTAATTATTTGGCAAACCCTGTGGATATCTCTCCTTTTCATCCTACTCTCTGCGTCTGTTGCTTTTACCTTCATCATCTCTCACCTAGACTACTGGTTCAGCCTCCTGAGCAGATTTTCTAGTCTCATCCCTTTCCAATCCATTCTCCATACTACTCCCAGAAGGGTCTTTCTCTTGTATACACCACATCTTGTAATTTCACTCTTTTTTTAATTATGTTATGTTAATCACCATACATTACATCATTAGTTTTTGATGCAGTGTTCCATGATTCATCGTTTGTGCACAACACCCAATGCTCCACACAGAACGTGACCTCTTTAATATCCATCACCAGGCTAACCCATTCCCCCCCCTTCCCCTCAAGAATCCTCAGTTTGTTTCTCAGAGTCCATAGTCTCTCATGGTTTGTCTCCCCATCCGATTTCCCCCCCTTCATTTCTCCCTTCCTACTATCTTTTTTTTTTTTAAATATAATGTATTATTTGTTTCAGAGGTACAGGTCTGTGATTCAACAGTCTTACACAATTCACTCTTAAGATCTGTCAATAATTTCAGTTGTTTATGGAATAAAGTACACATTTCTTAATAAACATACAGGGTTTTCGATAGTCTGACTTCTATGTGACTCTCCAGGCTTTTCTCTTAAATCTCTGGACCTTTTATTTTAGAGCAACCCATCTTCCAGAATTTCAGCTTCATACCTTGGTTGCCTGGTAGACACCCACTCAAGACTCAGTTTAAGTATTACTTGTAACCTATTCTCTACCTATTCCCTAGGCAAATATTATGGATTCTTCCTCTACCCTTCCTAAACACAGGCAGTTTAAGTCTCTATTATACAATGGGCATACATCTAGCAAAAAATGTAAAACATTTTATTACACTATTTTACTTGTCCACTTCCTCTGCCTACACTCCTTGAAGGATGTCCTATGTCTTACTCATCTCTGGATCGCCAGCACCTAGCACAGTGCCTGATACAGAGTAGATACCCTGTGAATGCTGAGATTAATAAGAAGCACCAGAAACCTTTGAAAGGCCAAAGTTTGGAGAACACTGTGCTAGAAATATTTGAATAATGAATCTGGTAGAAATAGATTAGGAAAACCAGCCAGATGTTGTTTTTTAAGGGTTCTGTTTTTAGCATGTAAGTTAAAATTTCATTTAGAAGTACAACTCTAATTTGGGAACCAGAATGCAGTTGTAGAGCTTGACAAGATTACATATGTAAATTCTCCAAAGGCTGATCTATCATCATGCCTTCCTGAAATAGTGCAATCTGTATGGAAGGAGAATGGTCTCTTGAGTCTGCATGCCAGATTCCTTACTGTTCTAGCCCTCCTGCCTACCTCATTCATCTCTGGGCTCTCAGCCCTAAGAGTAGATTGTACCCTGTTCTGCTTCAGATTTTTCACGGGCAAGATCTTACTGCTTTCAGGATAAAATCTAACCATCTTAGCATGCCTTACAAGGCCTTCCATGGTCTTATTCCTGTCTCTATGGCAGACTTCCACCTTGTTCCTCCATACATGGTCTTTCTGGAACATATTTTCTTTTTTTTTTTTTTATCTTTTTTCTTTTATTTATTCGACAGAGAAAGACAAAGCAAGAGAGGGAACACAAGCAGGGGGAGTGGGAGAGGGAGAAGCAGGTTTCCCGCCGAGCAGGGAGCCCAAAGTGGGGCTCAATCCCAGGACCCTGGAATCATGACCCAAGCTGAAGGCAGACGCCTAACGACTGAGCCACCCAGGTGCCTCTGGAACTTCTTTTCACAGTTCTTTACCTGCTTAATTCTTACACATATTTAAAGGTGTTTCAGAAAGCCTTCTGAGAGGAGAGTTTAGATGTTGCTTCTTTATGCTCTATGGAGTGCCTTAGCTTACCTCACATTTATAATATTTATCACTCCCACTAATAACCTTGATGGACAGGAGGTTTTAAGATTTATATTTGTATTACTAGAACCTAGTACAGTGGGTGCATAGTGGTCATGTACTGTGCTTTCTTAAATGAATTGACAACTCCGCATCAACAGCCCAAGAGTCAATTAAAAAAATTGCTCCCATTTGGTATGGCATATAAAAATATACTTTTATTTTTTGTAGAGCTACCCTATGACCCAGCAATTGCACTCCTGGGTATTTACCCCAAACATACACATGTAGTGAAAAGAAGGGCCACATGCACCAAAATGTTCATAGCAGCAATGTCCACAATAGCCAAACTATGGAAGGTGCCAAGATACCCTTCAACAGATGAATGAATAAAGAAGATGTGGTCCATACATATGATGGAATACTATTCAGCCATGAGAAAGAATGAATACCCACCATTTGCATTGACATGGACGGAACTGGAGGGGATTAGGCTAAGTGAAATAGGTCAAGCAGAGAAAAACAATTATCATATGGTTTCACTTATATGTGGAACATAAGGAATAGCATGGAGGACATTAGGAGAAGGAAGGGAAAAATGAAGGGGGGGAATCAGAGGGGAGACAAACCATGAGAGACTATGGACTACAGAAAACAAACTGAGGGTTTCAGAGAGCAAGGGCATGGGAGAATGGGTTAGCCCGGTGATGGGTATTAAGGAGGGCATGTATTACATGGAGCACTGGTGTTATATGCAAACAACGGATCATGAAACACTACATCAAAAACTAATGATGTGAAGGAAGGAAAGATGGCAGAGGAGTACGGGACCCTATTTCAACTGGACCCCGGAATTGAGCTGGATATCTACCAAACCACTCTGAGCACCCACAAAATCAACCTGAGACGTAAGAAGATATAGATCACCACAAACAGAATATCACAGGCGGTTGGTTTCGAGGTACAAAGCGGGGAGCCGGGATTCCACAGGCAGATATCGGAGGATAAACAGCAGCAGAAGGGAGCCTGGCCGTGGGGATCCAATCCCACCGGTGAGCGACAGCCTTGATTGAGGGGGCCTGGGCACAGACTCACAGACCAGTAGCGGCGGGGAAAGGAATTTAGGGCAGCCCGCGGGACGGAAACCCGGAGGAGCGGGGTCGGGCCTGCGAACTGGGACTGGCTGGCGGTTTTAGAAGCACAAAGGGCAGACATGTGTCCCGACCTGGAGGCAGGACTAGGAGTGCTGTGCAGGGGCGCATAACCCAGGACGCTGCAGTTTATAGCAGCACAGACAGAAATGGAGACAGTGTGGCCTGGAGAGCTCACTGAAGAAGACACTGTGATCTCCCTGCTCTGAGGCAGAGGATTGGAAATGGTCTGTTCTGCTCTGACTTGCGGAAGAGACACGGAAAGCTGCCACGGAAAGCCGCCAGAGAACAAAAGCCCCCAAAACTGATTCCCACTGAGCCCATCCCCCGCCACAGGGGGGGGAGGGCAACTCCGCCCAAACAGGGTTGCTTGAGTAACAGCACGGCAGGCCCCTCCCACAAAAGACAGGCTGGGAAAACAAGAGGCCAGCAACCCTGAGGTCCCAAGAAAACAGGTGCATCTTGCTTGGGTTCTGGTCAATAGTTTGGACTCTATACATTCCCTCAAACACTCATCAACAGAATGACTAGGAGGAGGAACCCCCAAAATAGAAAAGCCTCAGAGATCATGACTTATGCTGCAGATTTACAAATGGATGCAGATATAACCAAGATGTCAGAGATGGATTTCAGGCTAGCAATTGTGAAGACAATGGCTAGAATGGAGAAATCAATTAATGGCAACATAGAGTCTCTAAGGGCAGAAATGAAAGCTTAATTGGCAGAACTTAAAAATGCTATCAATGAGATCCAATCCAATCTAGATAATCTAACGACTAGGGTAAGTGAGGCAGAAGAACAAATAAGCGACCTGGAAGACAATATAATAGATAAAATGGGAAAAGAGGAGGCCAGGGAAAAACAACTCACAATCCATGAAAATAGAATCAGAGAAATAAGTGACACCATGAAGCATTCCACTGTCAGAATAATTGGAATCCAGAAGGGAGTGGAGAGAGAGAGAGGACTAGAAGATATATTTGAGAAAGTCATAGCTGAGAACTTCCCTAATCTGGGGAGTGAAACAAACATTCGCATTCTAGAGGCAGAGAGGACCCCTCCCAAGATCAAGGAAAACAGGCCAACACCCTGGCATGTAATAGCAAAACTTGCAAATCTTAGAACCAAGGAAACCATCTTAAGGGAAGTTAAGGGGAAGAGATTCCTTACGTACAGAGGGAGGAACGTCAGAATAACGTGAGACCTATCCACAGAGAACTGGCAAGCCAGAAAGGCCTCGCAAGATATATTCAGGGTACTAAATGAGAAGAACATGCAGCCAAGAATACTTTATCCGGCAAGGCTGTCATTTAGAATGGATGGAGACATGCAGAGCTTCCATGACTGGCAGAAACTGAAAGAATATGTGACCACTAAGCCGGCCTGCAAGAAATATTAAGGGGGGTTCTATAAAAGGAGAAAGACCTCAAGAGTGATATACAACAGAAATTTACAGGGAAAATCTATAAAAACACGTCTTCACAGGCAACATGATGACAATTAATTCATATCTTTCAATAATCACTCTCAACGTGAATGACTTAAATGCTCCCATAAAACGGCACAGGGTTGCAGATTGGATAAAAAGACAGGACCCATCCATATGCTGCCTTCAAGAGACTCATTTTGAATCTAAAGATACATCCAGACTAAATGTGAAGGGATGGAGATCTATCTTCCATGCCAGCGGACCTCAAAAGAAAGCTGGGGTAGCAATTCTTCTATCATACAAATTAGATTTTAAACTAAAGTCTATCCAACAAAAAGATCTAACAATTGTAAATATCTATGCCCCCAACATGGAAGCAGCCATCTATCTACATAAGCCAACTGTTAACCAAAATAAAGAGTCATATTAATAACAATACATTAATTGTAGGAGACCTCAATACTCCACTCTCAGCAATGGACAGATCATCTAAGCAGAAAATCAACAAGGAAACAAGAGCTTTGAATGCCACACTGGACCAGATGGACCTCATAGATATATACAGAACATTCCATCCTAAAACAACAGAATACTCATTCTTCTCGAGCGTATATGGAACTTTCTCCAGAAGAGACCACATACTGGGTCACAACTCAGGTCTCAACTGATACCAGAAGATTGAGATTATTCCCTGCATATTCTCAGACCACAATGCTTTAAAACTGGAACTTGATCACAAGAAAAAATTTGGCAGAAATTCAAACACTTGGAAGCTAAAGACCACTCTGCTCAACAATGTTTGGGTCAACCAGGAAATCAAAGAAGAACTTAAATAATTCGTGGAAATCAATGAGAACGAAAACACATTGGTCCAAAACCTATGGGATACTGCAAAGGCGGTCTGAAGGGGGAAATACATAGCCATCCAAGCCTCACCCCAAAAAAATAGAAAAATCCCGAATTCACCAACTAACTCTAGACCTTAAAGAACTAGAGAAAAAGCAACAAATGATGCCTAAGCCACGCATTAGAAGAGAAATAATTAAAATTAGAGCAGAAATCAATGAATTAGAAACCAGAAACACAGTAGATCAGATCAACGGAACTGGAAGTTGGTTCTTTGAAAGAATTAATAAGATCGATAAACCACTGTCCAGAATTATCCAAAAGAAAAGAGAAAGGACCCAAATTAATAAACTTATGAATGAAAGGGGAGAGATCACGACTAACACCAAGGAAATAGAAAGAATTATTAGAAATTATTATCAACAACTATATGCCAATAAACTGAGTAATCTGGATGAAATGGGGGCCTTCCTGGAAACCTATAAGCTGCCAAGACTGAAAAAGGAAGAAATTGACCACCTGAATAGGCCAATAACCAGTAACGAGATTGAAGCAGTGATCAAAAACCTCCCAAAAAACAAGAGTCCAGGGCCTGATGGATTCCCTGGGGAATTCTACCAAACATTCAAAGAAGAAATAAGACCTATTCTCCTGAAGCTGTTTCAAAAAATAGAAACAGAAGGAAAACTTCCAAACTCATTCTATGAGGCCAGCATTACCTGAATCCCCAAACCAGGCAAGCACCCCATCAAAAAGGAGAATTTCAGACCAATATCCCTCATGAATATGGATTCCAAAATCATCAACAAAACCCTAGCTAATAGGATCCAACAATACATTAAAAGGATCATCCATCATGACCAACTGGGATTTATCCCTGGGATGCAAGGCTGGTTCAACATTCGCAAATCAATCAATGTGATAGAACACATTAATAAGAGGAGGGAGAAGAATCATATGGTCCTCTCAATTGATGCAGAAAAAGCATTTGACAAAATACAACATTCTTTCCTGATTAAAACTCTTCAGAGTATAGGGATAGAGGGAACATTCCTCAAGTTCATAAAATCCATCTATGAAAAACCCACAGCGAATATCATCCTCAATGGGGAAAAGCTGAGAGCCTTTCCCTTAAGATCAGGAACACGTCAAGGATGCCCACTCTCACCACTATTGTTCAACATAGTACTAGAAGTCCTAGCAACAGGAATCAGACAACAAAAAGAAATAAAAGGTATTAAAACTGGCAAAGAAGAAGTCAAACTCTCTTTTCGCAGACAACATGATTCTTTATGTGGAAAACCCGAAAGACTCCACCCCCAAATTACTAGAACTCATACAGCAATTTAGTAATGTGGCAGGATACAAAATCAATGCACAGAAATCAGTTGCTTTCTTATACACTAACAATGCAACTGTAGAAAGAGAAATTAGAGAAACGATTCCATTTACAATAGCACCAAAAACCATAAGATACCTCAGAATAAACCTAAGCAAAGAGGTAAAGGATCTATACTCTAGGAACTACAGAACACTTATGAAAGAATTTGAAGACACAAATAGATGGAAAAACAATCCATGCTCACGGATCGGAGGAATAAACATTGTTAAAATGTCTATGCTACCCAGAGCAAGCTATACCTTCAATGCCATACTGATCAAAATTCCAATGACATTTTTCAAAGTGCTGGAACAAACAATCCTAAAATGGAATCAGAAAAGACCCCGAATCTCCAAGGAAATGTTGAAAAAGAAAAACAAAGCTGGGGGCATCACGTTGCCCGATTTCAAGCTATATTACAAAGCTGTGATCACCAAGACAGCATGATCTTGCACAAAAACAGACATATAGTCCAATGGAACAGAATAGAGAACCGAGATATGGACCCTCAACTCTATGGTCAAATAATCTCTGACAAAGCAGGAAAAAACATACAATGGAAAAAAGACAGTCTCTTCAATAAATGGTGCTGTGAAAATTGGACAGCCACATGCAGAAGAATGAAACTCGACCATTCTCTAACACCATTCACAAAGATAAACTCAAAATGGATAAAAGACCTCATTGTGAGACGAATCCATCAAAATCCTAGAGGAGAACATAAGCAATAACCTCTTTGACATCGCCCACAGCAACTTCTTTCAAGATACATTTCCAAAAGCTAGTGAAACAAAAGCAAAAATGAACTTTTGGGACTTTATCAAGATAAAGAGCTTCTGCACAGCAAAGGAAACAGTCAACAAAACAAAGAGACAACCCACAGAATGGGAGAAGATATTTGCAAATGACACTACAGATAAAGGGCTGGTATCCAAGATCTATGAAGAACTTCTCAAACTCAACACCCAAAAAACAAATAATCAAGTCAAAAAGTGGGCGGAAGATATGAAAAGATACTTCTCTAAAGAAGATATACAAATGGCTAACAGACACATGAAAAAATGTTCATCATCATTAGCCATCAGGGAAATTCAAATCAAAACCACATTGAGATACCACCTTACACCAGTTAGAATGGCAAAAATTGACAGGAAAAGAAACAACAAATGTTGGAGAGGTTGTGCAGAAAGGGGAACCCCCTTACAGTGTTGGTGGGAATGCAAGTTGGTACAGCCACTTTGGAAAACAGTGTGGAGGTGTCTCAAAAATTTAAAACTAGAGCTACCCTATGACCCAGCAATTGCACTCCTGGGCATTTACCCCAAAGACACAGATGTAGTGAAAAGAAGGGCCATATGCACCCCAATGTTCAAAGCAGCAATGTCCCCAATAGCCAAACTGTGGAAAGAGCCGAGATGCCCTTCAACAGATGAATGGATAAAGAAGATGTGGTCCATATATACAATGGAATATTACTCAGCCATCAGAAAGGATGAATACCCAACTTTTACATCAACATGGATGGGACTGGAGGAGATTATGCTAAGTGAAATAAATCAAGCAGAGAAAGTCAGTTATCATATGGTTTCACTTATTTGTGGAACATAAGGAATAGCATGGAGGACATTAGGAGAAGGAAGGGAAAAATGAAGGGAGGGAAATCGGAGGGGGAGATGAACCACGAGAGACTATGGACTCTGAGAAACAGGGTTTTAGAAGGGAGGAGGGAGGGGGGCGCCTGGGTGGCTCAGTTGGTTAAGCGACTGCCTTCGGCTCAGGTCATGATCCTGGAGTCCCGGGATCGAGTCCCGCATCGGGCTCCCCGCTCAGCGGGGAGTCTGCTTCTCCCTCTGACCCTCCCCCCTCTCATGTGCTCTCTCTCTCTCATTCTCTCTGTCTCAAATAAATAAATAAAATCTTTAAAAAAAAAAAATAAAAATAATAAAAAAAATAAAAAAAAAAGAAGGGAGGAGGGAGGGGGGATTTTTAGCCCAGTGATGGGTATTAAGGAGGGCACGTACTGCATGGAGCACTAAGTGTTATATGAAAACAATGGATCGTGGATTACCACATCCAAAACTAATGATGTATTGTATGGTGACTAACATAACATAATAAAATTAAAAAAAAAAAACTAATGATGTACTGTATGGTGGCTAACATAACATAATAAAATAAAAAATATAAATAAAAAATTTAAAAATATGCAAAAAAATAGATGAAAGACATTAATGTAAGACAGGAAATCATCAAAATCCTAGAGGAGAAAACAGGCAGCAATCTCATTAACCTAGAACAAATACTTCTAAAATTTGTATGGAACCACAAAAGACCGCAAAGATCCAACACAATCTTTAGAAAGAACAAACCCAGAGGTATCACACTCCCTGATTTGAAACTATACTAATATAAATACCATATTACTAGGGTAATCAAACTACTCTGATCTTTCCATAAAAACAGTTATATAGATCAATGGAACAGAAGAGAAATGAGAAACCATACCTGTATAGTCAAGTAACATACAACAAAGGACTCATGTATTTACAATGACGAAAAGGTAGTCTTTTCATTAAATGGTGATGGAAAAACCAGACTGCTACATGTTAAGAATGAAACTGTATCACTATCTTATACTACATACAAAAATCAAAATGGATTAAAAACTTGAATGTAAGCCCTGAAACCATAAAACTCCTAGAAAAGAAACATAGGACATCAGTCTTGGTAATGCTTTTTTTGGAACTGACTCCAAAAGCAAGGAAAACAAAAGCAAAAATAAACAAATGGGTAAACAAAATTATATCAAACTAAAAAGCTTTTGCAGAGTGAAGGCAACCACCAACAAAATAAAAAGGTAACCTCCTGAATGGGAGAAGATATTTGCAAATGACATATCCCATAAGGGATTAATGCCCAAAATATATAAAGTCCTCATTCAACTCAACAAGAAAACAAACAACTCATTTAAAAATTGTAGAGGATCTGAATAGACATATTTCCAAAGAAGACATATAGATGGTCTACAGGCACAAGAAAAGATACTCAGCATCACTAATCATCAGGAGAATGCAGATCAAAACCACAATGAGATATCACCTTACACCTGTCAGAATGGCTATTATTAAACAGGGCAAGAAGTAACAAATGTTGATAGCATGTAGAGAAAAGGGAAATGTTATGGACAGTTGGTGGGAATGCAAACGTATGTGGCCACTATGGAAAGCAGTATGGATGTCCCTCAAAAACTTCAAACTAGAGCTACCATACAATCCAGCAATTCCACCACTGGGTATCTGTGTAGAGAAAATAAAAACACTAATTCAAAAAAGATATATGCACCTCTATGTTTACTGCAGTATTATTTATAATAGACAAGATATGAAAACAATATAGGTGTCCATCAAAGGATGAGTGGATAAAGAATATGTGGTATACACACACACAATACACGTCCACACAATGGAATACTACTCAGACATAAAAATGAATCAAATCATCCGTTGCAACAACATGGATAGACTTTGAGGGTATTAAGCTAAGTGAAATAAATCAGACAGAGAAAGACCAATACCACATGATTTCACTTATATATGGAATCTAAAAAACAAAACAAAGCAAAACCTAAACTCATAGATACAAAGAACAGATTGATGGTTGCCAGAGAGGAGGGGTTCTGAGGGGTGAAAAGGGTGAAGATTAAGAAGTACAAATTTCCAGTTATAAAATAAATCAAAGATGGAGATGAATTGTACAACATGGGGAACACAGTCAATAATATCGTATTGTTTGTAAGGTGACAGATCGTAACTAGACTTATTGTGGTGAGCATTTCAAATATACAAATGTCAAATCATTGTAATATAATGATTATATGGACATTTACCCCAATATTACAGATGTAGTGAAAAGCTTACTCTTTTAAAAACATACATGACAGGTAGTGGTAAGTGCTATGAAGAAAAATAGATAAATGGGATTGAGAGAGAAGGCAGTACTGTTTTAGACAAAGTGCTCAGAAAAGACCTTCCTAAAAGAAGTGACATTTTATCTGGGACCAGAGCAAAGTCATGCAGTGATTCCTATAAAGATCTAAGGGAAGAACATCATAAGTAGAAAAAAGAACAAGTGTAAAGACCCTGAAGCAGAAACAAACTTGTAATGTTCAAGGAACAGAAAGAAATAACGGAAACTGAGAGCACTATCCTACTGTGAGTTTAACTGTAGGCTTTTGATCCAAAATGGAAAAAATAAGCAAATAAGCTAACTTCCCTCCTTCCAAAATATCACGAAATGAAATGAAGATGTGTAAGGAAAGTTCTTATTTTTTAGCCTATATCAGTGGTTCTAAATCCTGGTCAATTTTGTACCCCAGGATACATTTGACAAAACCTAGAGAGATTTTTGGTTGTCACAACTATGGGAGATGCTAACAGCATCTAGAAAGTTGAGGCCAGGGATGCTGCTAATAAGCCCATAATGCAAAGAAGAGACCCCAGCAACAAAGAATAATCCAACCCAAAATGTCCATAGTACCAAGGTGGAGATGTAACCTAACCTACTAAGCCAAGACAGGCTGCTTGGAAGTAAAACCTGATATAAACCCTAAAAGGTGAAGAGGAGAAGATGGCACAAGCTGATGGACTTCCAGCCCAAAGGCCAGCAGGAAGATACAGTAGAAACCGCAAGAGAATTAGAAACCACTCCAGTAATGGTCTCATTTATTCCCATGCCACTGCTCATGTTGTTTTCATTAAAAAAAAAAAAAAAAAAAGTCTCCTAACTTGAGATTAAGAGAAAAACAAATTTTAAGTTTAATCCCCTGCCTCAGGAGCTACATCATCCATTCCAAAACATTTCATTTTCAACTTGCTGGGTCAGATGTTTCCATAAACATACACCAAAATCAGCTAACAAGACAGCAGCAAATGCCAAAACAACCTCCTTCGTGAAGTTCACCCAAAAGCATCAGCAAGTAGTCTCTTCTCAACCCAGCAACTAAGTATCTACTTTGAGTTTGGCAAAGACAAATGTTTTTTCTACTCACTATATGAGAAATCTGTAGAATCTGTCAATTTTTCTGTACACGTCCTCTATAAAATCTGCCTCTCTCTGACCTCCTAAAGCTGAAAAAAAAGTGTACTAAGCAGCTCTCAAATGGCTGATATAAGTTCCCTCCTTAATTCCAATCACTCCACTACTAACCACTATGCCACATTAACATATCCAAAGTATTCATTCCTTCCAGTGTTTTTCATTTCTTGCATAAATGTATTTAATTTTTTCTTTTAATATATGTCTTATATCCTCTTAGGTACCAATGCTTTTTACAAATCACTATACTTTCTATGCTTACACAATCTCCTTGCCATCTCTTTCCTTTCTACCACATACTTAACGACTACCATCTTCTTCAAGCATCATCTCCTAAATAGTACACTATGCTAAAGAGGTTTCAAGATTCTTTCTCCCTGAGGTCCTTAGAAAAGTACTATAAGACAAACATAATAAGTATTATTATTCTTATTTTATAGATGAGTAGACAAGATATCACCTACACCTCAAATTTTTTTTGCTTAAAATTTGCCTCTTACCTTCAACTTCAATATTTTACCCTTTTCCTTCTCTACCTCTTATCTCCAGCTCACTCCATTGTGCACACTAGTCTGCCACTGACAACTCCTCTCCGAATCACTGCAGTCCCTGTTCCCTTCTTTTTTTCCAAATACTTCATAGTTTTGTCTAGTTCCTCAGAGTCTCAGAAATACCACAAGTAAGGAATCCACCCAGGAAATACTAGATGGAATATACTAGAAGCATTCCCATTCCAGGATCTTCAAAGAAGCTCCCTGAGACAAACGTCCACCAAGGTCAAAGACATGAAAGAGTCAACAATTCTACAACAACGAGGAAGCAGGTATAAAAATCCATGACATTAGGGGCTCCCCCTCACCCACTCTCCCTGCTTGTGTTCCCTCTCTAGCTGTCTCTCTCTCTCTCTTAAAATCTTTTTTTAAGATTTTAGTTATTTATTTGTCAGAGAGAGAGAGCACAAGCAGGGAGAGCAGCAGGCAGAGGGAGAAGCAGGCTCCCTGCTGAGCAAGGAGCCCGATGCGGGACTCGATCCCAGGACCCTGGAATCATGACCTGAGCTGAAGGCAGATGCTTAACCGACTGAGCCACCCAAGTGTCCCAATAAAATCTTTAAAAAAGAAAAATCCATGACATTATGTCTTTCTTTCCATTGTTATATGTTTTTGAATATAGCTGAGAGGCAGCAGGGTATACAGGAAAAGCCCTGATGTAGAAATAAAACTTAGGTTCGTATCCCTGTATGCCACTTATTTTACCATCTTAAAGAAAGTCATTCACCTGAATGGACTTATGTTTGTAAAATAAAGGACATTGTTTTATTTTTTTTTTTAAAGATTTTATTTATTTATTTGAGAGAGAGAGAATGAGAGATAGAGAGCATGAGAGGGAAGAGGGTCAGAGGGAGAAGCAGACTCCCTGCTGAGCAGGGAGCCCGATGCGGGACTCGATCCCAGGACTCCAGGATCATGACCTGAGCCGAAGGCAGTCACTTAACCAACTGAGCCACCCAGGCACCCAAGGACATTGTTTTAAATGACCACTTAATAACTTCTGCCTATAAGAATCACAATGGCTAATAAAAAATAGACTTGAGTAAAATAGGACTTGCTTGCATCCTGGTTTTATTTAATTGGCTTGGTACATATAATGTGTATAATAAATGTTTACTCAACAACTGGGGATGGGGAATGGGTCACATAAATAACCAAAAACTGCCAAGATCAAATGGAGTGATTCCAATGAATGTGAATTGTTCACATATTGGTTCTAAATGCAAAAGCCAGCAACTGCTAATGTCAAGAGGTTTTAGAAATTCAAGGAATAAAATGGCAGAGTTCTTCATATTCCCAACACTGTTCCTACTTCTGACATGCAGAAAATATCACACTGATGCCTAAAGCCACATTCTGATTCCCAGAGAACAGAGCAGAGCAGATCCAGAAGATGAAACAGAGGACCTGAAAGCTCATGTCAGAATGTGCTTGTGGTCTCCTGGGAAACTCCTCCAATTCAACAGGCTAAGAATATCATTCTATTTCCCAGATACACTGCTCTGATATACACTATTAGAGGCTTACAGATGCTCTCTAAACACATATGCAAATGGTTAGGTAACCTTCTGCAGAATCTTTGGCTGTAGTACAAACCTAAAGAAACCTTAGATTATGAATACTTTTGTAAAAAAGAGTTGCTGCTGGGACACCTGCATGTCTCAGTCAGTTAAGCATCTACCTTGGGCTCAGGTTATAATCCTGGAGTTCTGGGATCCAGCCCCACATTGGGCTCCCTGCTCAGTGGGGAGTTTGCTTCTCCCTCTGCACTCCCCCCTCCCAGCTTGTGTTCTCTCTCACTCACTCACTCTCTCTCACATAAATAAATAAAATCTTAAAAAAAAAAAAAAAGAGTCGCTGCTTTTCTAGCTACCATTTATGTGAGGTACTGTAACACAGCAGTACAGAAACACAACTTCCTACTTTCACCACTTTATAACTGTGTGACCTTTAGAAAGTTACTTAAGCTCTTTTAGTTCCAGTTTCTGACAATTATATAATAGGGATTAATACTCCCTATCTCATAGATTTTTATAAGAATTAAATGAATAATAGATGAAATACCCAGAACAGATACTGGCAAAAAACTGTACATATTTGGTGTTTAAGAAATACTCAGTCTTAAAATAATTATAATTGTGTTCACCATATATAATTTATTGAGCACTAAATAGAATTAGATAAATCAGAGTTGTGAAAAAGCTGAAGTATGTAGGTTGCACACAGGGCAATAGTAAGAAACAGAGACAGAGAGGTATAGTAGCATCTGATCAGAATGCCACGAAAAGTTTTAATTCCATATGAGGTCTGATTAGCAGTCTCAACCACCAAGTACATTCTGGAATGTGAGGAAATAGTCATTTTCACTACTGACCTTTCAAAGTCTATAGAGTTATACTGTCCTTTTTAGAGGTCAGAAAGTATTAAGAGAAGAAATGCAAGAAATTCCCAGTAAGTACCAGCTGCTCTGATAAATGCTAAGGATGCAATGGTAAATAGACACTGTTCCCATCCACAAAGATTTTACAGTTGTAATGTGAGAGATCTTATTTGACCTCCTCCCTGAAAATAGTCTCTTTCCTTGGACCCCTCTTCCCGTCAGCCTCTTGAGTCGACCTTTTTAGTCCTTCCTTATTGACTTCGTTTGTTCCTCCTCCACTGCCATCTGGGCCTTAAATATTGGGTACTTCAGACCCTTTTTCTCTTCTGTAAAGTCTCTCAAGCTTACTCTGGATTATGACCAAGCACAGGTATAATCCACACTCAAATTGGCAAAGGGTCAACAAGATTCTGGGTAATTAACACACTGTAGGCAATATTCAGCAGTATCTTCAGCAACAAGAATCATAGAATATCATATATACAACATACTAGGGCTAAAATATGGAGTAAAAGACTATTTGGGAACGAGTGGAGCAGAGAAGGCTTGAACACAGGACCACATACAGACAGTGCCTTTCCTTCCTCAAGTTCCTAAATACTTAGAACTGAAAGACAAAGGAAAAAAAACACATTTTTTAGTGGTTATTTATGCCAACCACTGTGTAAAGATTTTGTACTTTATTTCATTTAATCCTCACAACAATCCTATTATTCCCATTTTACAAATGGGAAATTTGAGACTTAAATAACTAGGCAAACATCACATGGCTATTAAATTTAACTTAGATCTGATTTCAAAGGCTCCTGCTCTTTCCACTAAATCTTATTAAATTCATTCATATGGAGTTCTTTTTCTGAGCCTTAGGAAAATATAAATTGAACTTATTCCATAAACTTGTCCCTAAAAACACAATCACAGAATGTTAGGGCTAAAAATGCCTGAGAGCTTATTTAGCCACCCAACACATTCTACAATGTTAGAGGTGATTAAATAGAGGCCACAGGTAAGTTAAGGGACATATCTAAATTCAAAAAACATCTTAGATCTCTCCCAGTGAATATGAATTTCTAACATTGGGGCAGAGTCATGTATTGAGACATTTGATACGGTTACTTCACAAATCTTTAAAATTCAACCTCAGTACAAAAATAACATATCAATTGAGAAAAATAATCTCTGCTCTCTGCCCACAATCCCTTCATCTTAAATTTTTCATCAAAATGGAAGCCAATTACAGAGACTTTTTTGTATGAAATGAGCTCTTCCAGGAGGTTAGTTGGAAACTTCTAATGCCATTTGTTCACAATCCAGGCTGCCTTCAATGGTAACTGCAGCAGTTGTCAAAATAAATGGCCACATCCATGTGCAGCATACTAAAATCATAAGTTCTATTTTTCAAAGTTGCAAAGATTTTCAAGGAAGTTGCATTTTTATAGAAAGAGCTAATCTCTTATATAGAAGGTAAATAATCAGTCTACTTCCAGCTGTGAAAAAGCTTGAGTTTCTACCAAGTAAACTGCCAAAGGCTATTCTCATGCCACATTAGGCAGAAGACAAGCATGGCTGCAATATTCCAAGTTAGCAACAGAGACACTAAAGAGATGATGAAATTGGCAGCTGTGGGGTTGGCCTTTGGAGAATTAGATTTCCAGAGACAACAGTGCCTATGAGAGATTTTTCTCTGCTAAACAAAACATAGGTTTAGCAACCAAATATTCTTTGATTTTGAAAACGTTTTTAACTGAATCTATTATAATAACTAGACAAAAAGAAATTTATTTTCAAGCAAAGCATCATATTATAATTTTTCTTAAAATATATATAGTTGTGCCTATCAGTTATGTTCATAATTCAAAATTTTAGTAAATAAACAAATGGTAGAACAGAGGCAAAGTTTATAAATATGCTTAAATCTTAAGAATTACAGGCTTCCCTTTGCCTGAAAACAAATTTCTTTTTTTTTTTAAAGATTTTATTTATTTGAGAGAGAGAATGAGATAGAGAGAGAGAGCATGAGAGGGGGGAGGGTCAGAGGGAGAAGCAGACTCCCTGCTGAGCAGGGAGCCTGATGCGGGACCAATCCCAGGACTCCAGAATCATGACCTGAGCCGACGGCAGTCGCTTAACCAACTGAGCCACCCAGGCGCCCTGAAAACAAATTTCTATGTATCCTTTGGAATTACCTTGTTTCAGAAAACTTCCCTACCTCCTCTATCTCATCTAATAATTATATACATATTCCTTTTCTATACTTCCACAGCATCTTATGCATGCTTTTATAATCATAATTACTACACTATATATATGTGTGTGTGTGTGTGTGTGTGTGTGGGTGGGTGGGTGGGTGTGTGTGTGTCTATCTCCCCTGATTATAAGTTGGGAACATATCTTCATCAACTTTGTAAATATAGTGACAAGCATAATCCTTGATATAAAATAGATGCTTAATATCTTAATATCTATTAAATGAATGATTAAATTGCTTTCTAATATTTATTAGACCCTGTTATGGGATATCTCCAGGTGACTGCCCAAAAGCTTAGCTTGTAATGACCATGCAACAATATTTCCTTCTCATTAGACTATGGTATACTAATATTATAATCATTATTGCTCATTAAAATAACTGAATGATTTTAGTGAGAGAAATAAAAACGATAGCAAAATTTCAGGTTGAAATTACTTTGTTTAGGAATCCTGTTTGCTTCTTGAATATTTCTTTAATCTTTTAGAAACAAGCTTGTAATTTGTTTAACATCTAATGGAATTTAGTGTGGAAGAGGTCCTCTGGGACCTTAACATGGCTTGACTAAACCATAGGGAGATTGTAAGTAGATTTCATCACCAGTCTATAACCTATGCCCTGAGATGAAGATAAAAAGCCCTTTCCCTCAAACAGTCATATGATTATCCCCATGGTGGCCTGGCCTGAGCTGCAAACAAAACCATTCTATGTTGACACCCAACATGCAACAAATCAAACTATGACCTGGGTCCAGGATGGTTTAGACTATGAAAGAAGGTCAGCCAGCACCAGAAAGCTATAAACAGAACAGATAATATCTAAATATTTGGGGGTACTGAATTTTATTAGAAATAAAAGGATGTAAGAATCCCTTCTTGTCTGTATCTTTTGACTAGACATTGTGATTAAAAGAATTAAAGTATAATCTGGCCCAAATAAGGGAGGCATCCCTAATTCCAACAAATTCTAAAACTGACCCACAGGTAGATACTATCTAGGTTAGGGAACACATTACACTATGATTATGAGAATTATTAATATGGCTACTAATTGAGCATGCTCTCAAAAAGAAATTGATCGCAGATGCAGAACTGGATATATTAAAATAAAAATAAACATCACTTATTTATTGAGCCTTCACATACTTAAGAGAACATAGCTATAAAATAGACCTATGGCCTAATTCCAACTCTCTTCCCTTAATATGACTATGACTTTGAGTTTGCTTTTAGAATCCTATCTAATAGAATTTTGTGAGAATTAAATAAGATAATGTCTATAAAATATTAAGCAGAGTATGCAGCAATTGTCACTATTATTTCGAATCTCAACAGGATTTACTTATTTTAAAATAAGGGGAAACGGGAGTATATATATGTGTGTGTGTATGTGTGTAACTTGATTTATAACCAGGCAACAGGACTGTTATGTAGAAAAGGTTTTCTTCACAACTTTTGGAAAGGAATACTTATTGCAGTTATTGTACTTACAAACATCTTTGCATATATATATATAACATATATATATGCAATCATTTATACATGCATAAATTAATAGACATATAAAAACAAATAAGTAAAGCTAAAAGTCACTATACCAGGAGGAGTCTTAAAGATAATGATTTCCTCTCTTCCTTCAATTTACATTAAAAAAACAAGGTCCATCATCATAATGACTAATTTATATTTTCATGATTATAATTTTACCCAAAGTTAAGCAGCTTATTCAATGTCAGAGATATTGATTTAACCACTCATCACTAAATCCATTTCTCTTACCTACTAATCCTAACCAATGTTTATAACAACACTTTATTAGCTAACAACCAATACATGCAAAAATCCCATAGTTATATAAAGTATATCTCAAATGCTAAACATTTTTGTTGTCAAGATATGGTAAGGATTAAGTAAAAAATATAGCTAGCCCATTTCCAACATTAAGATGTGTGTGTGTATGTGTGTGAACTGTATATGCCAGTGGACATGGGTAAAGAGAGAAAACACTACCTTGTGCCCCTTCTGACCCTTCTGCCCTTCAAACTGATAGAGATTAGCCTCCAATTTCCTTCAGCAGCACATAAAAGCTTGGGACACAGGCAATGGCAAAGAGAACCCACAAGGAACTATACCAAAATATATAAAACTCTTGTCTTAGAACTTCTTCATATCCACATTTTCTTACAAGGTGAGCAAAAGTGTCATCTTTAAATATAAGGCTCAGGATATTATACACTTTTCAACTTAAGCCAACAGCTATAAAATTTCTAGTCCTTTTCCATGTGAACAACTAAACAAGGACCTTTCTGCCCATACTGAAGTTTTTCTGAGAAGTAGTAAAACAACCACTAATAATAATAATATAATAATAATAAAAGTTCTTTGTTGAATTCTAAACAAGTACTTGACCAAACATGTAGAAGGCTTCAATTCATTTGACTTAATTGAGTGCCTAATTGGTATAAAACTGCACAATAGGTGCTATAAAGAAGAAAAGCAATATCTTCAGCTCTCAAGTTCTTTTTAATCTAATCTTTAAAGCCCACCCCTCAACTCCCCAGCAACCATGTATGACTTACATTTTTAATTATGAAGAAACACTAATTCTACCAATCTTTATTCCAAAAAGAATATAACTTTATTTGTAGGAAAATTACGGCAGGTATTCCCCTAGTTGTTCATTTATATTTCATCACTCAATTAACATGTACCAACAGCTGGTGCCAGACACTATGTTTTCATATATATTCTTTCCTTTAAATCCCACAAAATGCCCTCAGATAGGAATCATTATCCTCATTTACAAACTGATTATACTGAGAATTAGAGAATTAAGTAACTTGTCAAATGTAATTTAACTAGTAAATAGTGAGGTTAAAAAATAATAAACTTTGTTAAGAAAGTGTCTTAAACTGGACAATAATAGTTTATTATGCAATATCAGTTAATAGTCAATATTACATGAATGAATTTAAAAGTTTATACTTTTTATCTTATTACTAATCACTGAATTTTATCAATGACAATCACTGCATATGTATGTATGTATACATATATATACATATATATATGTATATATATATATATATACACACACACAGAAATACATGTGTATATGTTATCCTAACCAAAAGTCAGAGGGCATGCTGGTTAGATGCACAAAAGAAGAAGATGGCCTGGGTTCAGATCCCAGGTATGCCACTACCAGTTATTTGACCTTGGACAAGATACTTAACAATACTGTGCTTCAATTTGCCCATCTGTAAAGTAGTGATAATAATAGCACCTACTTCTTATGATCTTTATGAAGAATAAGCGAGTCAATATCTGTAATTTAAAAGTGTCTGACATATAGTAAGTCTTAAATAAATGCTTGTTAATAATACGTATATAAACATATACATATACATTGCTATTTTAATGGGGTGGTCAGGAAAGCCTTCAATGAAAGGAGTTTTGACCAAAAACCTGAAGAAAGTAAGGGAGTGAGAGCCATACAGATAACTGAAGAAAATGTGTCCCAAGAAGAAAGAATAGCAAAGGAAAAGGTCCTGAGGTACAAGTGTCTTCAACATGTTCAAAAAAAGCAGATCAGTATGGCTTGAACAGAGTGAACAGGAATAGACAGGTAACAGTGGAGGAGGTAGGGGATGTAGAGCTTTAAAAGACCAGTATAAGGACTTCAGGTTTATTCTAAGTCAGATGGGAAGCCATCAGAAGGTTTTGAACTGACATATTTTTAAAAGACCACTCTAGATACTGTCTGTAAAATTACTGAAGAAGTATGTAAGTAGTAGTAAGGAGAACAACTAACAATCAAGGTTTACATTTCTTAATGAATCTGACATGGGTTGTGAGAGAGAGTTAGGAAAGACTTCAAGGTTTCTGGCCTGAGTAGCATGAAGAGCTTTTATTTACTGAGAAACAGGTTTGAAAGGGTAGAAAATCAAGAGTTTATTTCTGGGTGTATAAGTTTGGTATGTGTACTGGATATCCAAATGGATAAATTGAGTAGGTAAGTATATACACAAGTGTGGAATTCAGGAAAGAGGTTGAGACTTGAGGTATGAATGTGGGAGACATCAGTATTTAGATGATGCTTAAAACAACTAAACTGAATGAGATGACTTACAGAAACAGTAGATAGGAAAGATTTCCAAGGACTAAATCCCAGGATACGTCACATGTCTTTTTAAAGAGCTTGAAAATGAGGAGGCACCAAGAAAAAAGAAACCAAAAAAGAATAACTAATAAGTTAGATGAGTCAAAAGGAAATTATATCCCAGAAGTCAAGCGATGAAATGTTTCAAAAGTAGAAGACATAATCAACTGTGTCAAATGCTGCCAAGTTCAAGTAAGATGAAGAGTGAGAAAAACTGACCATTGCACTGGTAGAAGGGAAGTCACTGATGAACCTGAGTAGAGTTTCAATGAAGTAGTAGGGGTAAAAGCTTGACTACGCAGAGAGAATAAGAGGACAAGTAGAAATATCATGTACAGATAATTTTGAGGAGTTTTTGCTGTAAAGAATAACAGAGGAATAAGGAAAAAGGTAGGAAAGTGTGTGTGACCAAGAGATGACAAATAGTTTAATCCAATATTGTAAGCTTCAAAGCTAATTTTTATGGGGAGGAGTTTAGAAAATTATCCGGAAGTGGCAATGAGATAAATGAAAGATGAGGAAAAGAAAACCAACTTTTGAGGGCAGGGGAAATTGTTCTCAAAGAAGATCTACGTTTCAATTATAATACACCAGTGGAAAGGATGTTCAGAGAGGACACTGAGATTATACATTTTCCTGATAAGCGTTCTTAACTCCCAGAGGACACAGTAGAGAAGTATGGGGAGTTAGAGAAAAGTGACAGAATGGCAGGGTGGCAATGGGGAGGTATTGTATGGAGCCATAAAGAAATCAGAGTCTGGGTTATAAAGAATGACCTGGATGAAGGATGTTCACTATTGTAGTAATTATTTTGCAATATACATGTGTATCAAATCATCATGTTCTATAACTTAAATTTATACAATGCTATATGTCAATTATATATCAATAAACCCAAGGAAAAAAGATGTGGTTCTATAACACACACATATACACATACACAAGAATAACCTGGAGTCAGTCAAAGGTCTTCTGTGACTAAAGAAAATGGAAAACTAAAGAATAAGTCCTTTCTATGACTGTTGAGAGGACAAAAAAGTGGAAATCTTGAGAGAAATACACAGCTCTCGGATCCCCTTTTAGCCCCTGAGAAAGGGAGGTGAAAACCAGGCAAGTTCCAAATCATATATTAGTCATTATCCCAACATAGTTCTATGGATACAGATATTCACATGAAATACAAATAATGCTTAAACATATATTGTGAATCTGTTGGGAATGGATCAAATGCCCACCACCACTTTTACATCACCTCAGTTCTCTTCTAGATTCCAGGTAAGCATTATTATCTCAAAAAATAAACACTTAAATGGTTCAGTTGAAACTACTCTGGCCTTAGAATCAAAAAACTTAAAACGGACTTCTAGTGCTGCCATTTACTATTATATGACATTATGCCAAATCACTTAAGACACAGGTTTTAACTCTGTGAAATGAAAATAATAATACCAACCTCAAAGGGATTCTACTGAAATGAATAAATGAGTTCAATTTGTAGAGGGCATTCAAGAGAACTAGGGTGATATAAAAATGTGGCTGGGAATCGATCCATCTATAACAGGTTGACAATATAAGGTTTAAGCCAGATAAGAAATTCATAAGATGGTTAACTCTAACACAAATTCTGCCACTTAAGATTAATTCAATAATTCTATAAAGAAACTAAAAATAGTACACAAGTAAATTCCCTAAATATAACCAGGTTTTAGGTCTTTTGAAAGGATATTATATAGATAGAATGAGTAAGATCTTAAAAATATATACCATATTTAATAAAATATTTTACTTTCTATTTGAAATAATAAGGACTAAATGAAAAATCCAATTAAAGCTACTACTAAGATGCCTGTTATATATCAGGTACTTTTTAATCATTCAACAACTATTTATGCAAGACATAAATGCTAGGGTTTAGAATGAAAACAAAATTAATAAGACACCTACTCTCATGGAATTTACATCTGGTGGTGAGAGACAAATAATTAATAGAGAATATATGATAAATATAGATAGATAAATATAATCCAGTAAAGAAATACTCAAACTCACAAGAATCAAATAGTAGTGAATAATGTAAGAAAGTATCTAGGTAGTCTAGGAGATTTCTCTGAAGAGAAATGAATGAAATGTAATAATGACAGGATCTAATATTTCATAGCACTTACCACTGCCAATATTATTCAAACCTAATTTATGCTAACACATCTGATCTTCACAACAACGCCATGAGGTGAATAATATGATAAAAATAAATAAATAAATAAATAAATAAATAAATAAATAAATCTCAATAAATTGAGATCAATTTTATCAGAACCTAGAGAACAGAGAAAGTATGTAATTTGTTCTAGTATAATAGGAAGTACAGAAGCTAGAATCTGAACCTCAATAACCTGAATCTCATGACATATGTTACAGACCATTATGCTACACTAAAAGGTTACTGATTAAATAACCGAAAGCTTATTGAACTGAAACAGAATTTCAGTTCAACTTTAAATTTACCTACCTAGGACCAGCTAGTTCAAGTAAAAATGGACTTGCATGCCCTAAATTCACTAAATGCAATGTAATTAGAGAAAACAAATAAAAATTTCATATTCATAAATAAAAACTTCAAATATCAACTCAGAATAAATAAACAGGATAATTTATTTACTAAGGAAAAACTTCCACCAAGTTAAAAGGAATAAATTACTAGCACATAAATGAATAGATGTTAACTCTCCCAAAGACATAATAAAAAAATGACTGATTCAGTCATAAATATTTATTTAGGACTTAGTATATAGCAGACATACTGGTCACAATATAGATGTATAAGTAATATCCAAATTTTATAGTGCTTGATATATGCCAGGCAACATTCTAGTAGCTTAACATATATTGTGTCATTTAATCCTCATGACTCTCCCTGCAATGAGGTATTTGCTATTATTATTTCAATTTTAATAAAAGAAATATAGAAACTGAGAATACTGTCTTCAAGATGGTAGTGCTGGACTTCTGCTTCTAACTAAGATGAAGTAACAGTGTTCAAATTAAACTCTTATCTGAAAGAACTAAAAATAAACTGAAGAAAGAAAGGAAGAAAAAAGGAAAAAAAGGAAGAAAGAAAAGGAAAGAAAAAAAGAAAAGAGAAGAAAGGAAATAATGGCTCTCAAGACAATGGACATCAGAAAAAGAAAGATCAGGCTTCCAGGGAGATGGGAAACAAACAAGGTAAACCCGATAATTACTCCATATTATTATATAGAGAAAGAGTACAGGCTTCAGGTCAAAGAGAGAGAATCCAGGTGGAACTTGCAAGTAACTCTGACATTAAGAGACTAAGCTGGGAATACACAAAAGCCAAGGCAATTCTAGAGTATAACAGTGCAGTACCAAAGAGGAGAGAGTTGCATAGCAAAAACCTAACATTTGCAAAGTATCCCCTGCAAGTCTTCAGCAGAGTACAGCTAGCATATATATAAAAGGAAATTTCTTAAGGCTGGATAAAGAAATACCTGAAAGGATTAGAGAGAAGAATGGTCAGAAATATAGGGCCAAGAATAGTGCCAGGTCACCTCAAGCAGAATGAAAAACCTCACACTTTATAGAAAATCAGATACTCAAAAATATTTTACCTCAGTAGACTAAACACTAATCTGATCCCAACTAAAAACCTTAAAAGCAAGATCTGAAGACATAACACTGTGTCTAAGTTATTTAGCTGTGTCCCAGAATAAACCTCAAGAATATCTATAGAAAATCAATGAAGAAAAAGCATTTGACAAAATTCAACAACCATTCATGATAAAACTCTCAACAAATTCAGTGTAAAGGGAATGTACTCCAGCACAACAATGGCCAAATATAACAAGCCCACAGCTAGCATCATCCTAAATAATGAAAAACTGAAAGTCTGTCTCTAATACCAAGAACAAAACAAGAATGCCCGCTCTTGCCACTTATATTCAACATAGTACTGAAAGTCTTAGACACAGCACCTAGGCAGGGAAAAGAAATAAAAGGCATCCAAAATGGAAAAGAAGAAAAACTCTCTATTTGCAGATAACATTATATTATATAAAGAAAACACTAAAGGCTCCACAAAAAAAAGTTAAAACTAATAAAACAATTCAACTAAGTTGCAAGATACAAAATAAATATACAAAATTTATTGTGTTTCTATACGCTATAATGAACAATCACAAAGAGAAATTAAGAAGACAATCCAACTCACAATTGCATCAAGAAGAATAAAATACCTAGGAATAGGATTCCAGGAAAGATGGCAGAGTAGGAGGATCCTAAGCTCACCTTGTCCCACAAATATAATTAGATAAAACCCACATCAGTGTATATAAACCAGAAAACAACTGGAATGCAGGCAGAATAGATTGTCCACAGCTAATTGTAAAAAAGAGGCCATATCTAAGAAGGTAGGAAGGATGGAGATATGGCTGGGAGCCAAAGGGACACACTGTACTCAACAGGCACAGAAAAGAGAAGTTCCCCACACCAGGCAACCCAGGCACAAGAGACCCACTGGAAAAGATGAATCCCCATGACATTTGGCTTAGAAAACCAGAGGAGTCTAACAATCAGTTTAACACATGAAATTTTAAAAATCAGCTGGCTAGGATCTGGAAGAGCCAAAAAGTAGAGTCCCCACCATTAAAGAGAGAGCAAAACAAACAGCCCTGAGATACAGCATAGAAGCAGCAGTTTGAAAAATGCCTGGGATATACACACAAAAAAATTTATTTACAAATCTCAGAGCTTGTGCTGGAGGGGCAGGGATCTTTGGGAGAATTTTCCAAGAACAAAAAATTTTCAGGAGCCATTTCTCTCCCTTGGCTCCCATCCCAGATACATGAACAATAATGGAAACCAGTGCAGCGGCTACACTCTCCACCTAGCGTGCTAACAGCATGCCCTGCCCCCAAACACTTCTACAAATCCGCTCCCTCCAACACAGAACACCTTAGCAGGAGTTTTCCCAGACAGCTGGAGATACCCTCCTGCAGCAGACCAGATAAGAAAATGCTGGTACAATGTATCCCTCCCCCACATTCACCTACAGACATACACCCTGCAAAAGCCTTGGCCAAAGTGCATCCCACTCAGTGACACAACCCTGGCAGTGTGCAAACAACCCCAAAAGGACCCAACAGCACACCAAAGTGACTCCTGCCTGGTGAGAAAGGAAGATAAACACATGCATTAGTATAAATGCAACCTTAGCAGGGGGCTGGGAGACAAAACTGGTCTGACTACAGGCCCCGCCCACCAATGAAAGCTTCTCAGGGGACAACACAGGGAAAGCACTCACCAGTACATTGCTGCTGCATCTATGGCAAATAACTGGTCTGACTCAACTCAAGCCTAAGGCAGCCCCAGATTGACCCACTAACAACACAGAGACCAAACACTACCCAAAACAGGCAAAGAGACTCATTGCAAACAACTGAACCAAAGGCACACTTAGCTCAGCCACAATAGCAGGGCACTCGAGGAAGACATAGGAGACATCCTTTTTGTAAAAAAGAAGAACAGAGCATGTTGTACTGCTGAACACTACAGGACCTCATCTTTATAAGGCCACTACTTTCAAGAGCAGGAGGCATGGCTGACTTTTCAAACACATAGAAACGGACACAGAGAGTTAGGCAAAATGAGGATGCACAGGAATATGTTCCAAATGATACAACAGGACAGGATCACAGCAAGACACCTAAACAAAACAAAGATATTTAACATGCCTAATAGAGAATTTAAACAAATGGTCATAAATATACCCACTGGACTTGAGAAAAGACTGTAGAACCTCAGTGAAACACTCAAAAAAGAGATAGGAAACATAAATAAGAATCAGAGATGAGGAACACAATAACTGAAATTAAAAATAAACTAGATTGAATGAAAAGCAAGCAGACTAGAGGAAGCAGAACAGATCAGTGACCTAGGGGATAGGGTAATGGAAAGCAGTCAAGCTCAACAGGAGGGAGAAAAAAATAATAAATGAAAATAGATAAAGGTAACTCAGCGGCACCACTAAGAAAAATAACATTTGCTTTATATGGATCCCACAAGGAAAAGAGAGAGAAAGGGGGCAGAATATATATTTGAAGAAATAATAGCTGAACTTCCCAAATCCGGGGAAGGAAACAGAAATCCAGACCTAGGAGGAACAGAGGGCCACCAACAAATCAACCCAAGGAGGTCCACACAAACAAACATAGCAATTAAAATGGAAAAAGTAATGATAAAGAGAGAATTTTAAAGGTATCAAGAAAAAAGAAAACAGATACATACAAGGGAAACCCCATAAGGCTATCAGTGGATTTTTCAGAAGAAACTTCATGGGCCAAAAAGGAGTGACATGATATATTCAAAGTGCAGAAATAAAACAATCTGTAACTTACTGTTAACTTACTGTATCCAGCAAGGATATCATTTCAAACAGAGGAGAGAGAGAGTTTCCCAGACAAAAAAAAACGTTGAGAATTCATCACCACAAACCAAAACTACAGTAAATGTTAAAGGGGACTCTTTGAGAGAAAAGGGAAGTCTAAAAGTAGGAGTAAGGAAAGTAGGAAGCAAAAAGCAGTAAAATTAAGTATATCTATAAAACTGAGTCAAAGGACTCACAAAAGAATGTAGAATATGACACCATATACCTAAAACATGAGGGGGAGAGGAGTAAAGAATGGGTTCAAACTTAAATGACTATCAACATAATATAGATTGCTATATGGACAAGATGTTACATATAAAGCTAATGGTAGCCACGAGTCAAAAACTGGTGATGCAAAAAAATTAAGAGAGTGGAATCCAAGTATATCATTAAGAAAGCCAGCAAAATGGGAGAGGAGAGAGTAAGAGAAGAAACAAACAAAGAATTTAAAAATAATAATAATAAAACAAATAACAAAAAGGCAATAAGCATATGCCAATCAATAATTAATTTGATAGTAAATAGACTAAATGCTCCAATTAAAAGACACAGGGTAAAGGATAGGATACAAAAACAAGACCCCACCTATATGCTGACTATAAGAGACTCATTTCAGACACAAGACACACACAAATTGAAAGTGAAGACATGGAATAACATTTATCATGCAAATGGACATGTAAAGAAAGCCAAGGCAGCAATACTTATATCTGACAAAACAGACTTTAAAACAAAGACCATAACAAGAGACAAAGAAGGACACCATATAATCATATAATCATAAACAATCAAACAAGACAGAACAATTATAAACATTTATGCATCCAAAATGGGAGCAGCCAAAAAAAAATAAAAATGGGAGCAGCCAAATACATAAGGCAGCTAATAACAACCACAAAGGAAGTAATAGAGAGTAACACAATAATAGTATGGGACATTAACACCCATATAGATCAATGGATAGATCATTCAAATAGAAAATGAACTGTGAAACAGTGACTTTGAATGACACATTGCACCAGATGGATCTAACAAATATATAAAGAACACTTCATCCTAAAACAGCAGGATAAACATCCTTTCAAGTGCACAAGCAATATTTTCCAGGATAGATCACATACCATGCCACAAAAACAAATCTCAACAATTTCAAAAAGATCAAAGTCATACAATGCATCTTTTACAACCACAAGGCTATGAAACTAGAAATCAACTACAAAAAAATATGGAAAGAACACAAATACATACAGGATAAATAACATGCTATTGAAGACAAATGAAAATGAAAACACAAAGGTCCAAAATCTTTGGGATCTAGCAAACACTGCTCTAAGAGGGAAGTTTATAGAAACAAAAGCCTACTTCAAGAATCAAGAAAAATATCAAATAAACAACCTAAGCTTACACATAAAGGAGCTACAAAAAGAGACCAAGAAAAACCCAAAGCCAGGGAATGGAAGGACATTAATATTAGAAGCAGAAATAAATGATATAGAAATGGAAAAAAAATTAAAAGACCATTGAAATCAGAAACTGGTTCTTTGAGAAGATCAACAAAATTGATAAAACCGTAGGTAAACTCATCAAAGAAAAAAAGAGAGAGGACTCAAGTAAACAAAACAGGAAATGAAAGAGGACAAACAACACCTGACACACAAAATACAAAAGATTATAAGAGAATATTATGAAAAATTATGCCAACAAATCTCACAATATAAAAGAAATGGATAAATTCCTAGAAACATAAAAACTCCCAAAATTAAACCAGGAAAAAAGAGAAAATTTGAACAAACTGATCACCAGCAAGGAAATGGGATCAGTAACCAAACAAAACAAAACAAAAACCTCCCAACAAACAAAAGTTCAGGACCAGATGGCTACACAAGTAAATTCTACCAAATAATTAAAGAAGAGTTTATACCTATTCTTTTCAAACTATACCAAAAAAGAGAAGACAAGGGAAAGCTTCCAAATTCATTATATGAGGCCAGCATTAGCCTGATACCACAACTAGATAAAGATGCAACCAAAAAAGGAGAACTATAGGCCAATAAATCTGATGAACATGCATACAACTCTCCAACGAAATATCAGCAAGCCATTAAAAGAATACATTAAACTCATTCACCATGATCAAGTGGCATTTATTCCTGGGATGGAAGGATGGTTCAACATTCACAAATCAATCATCATGATACATCACATCAATAAGAGAAAGGATAAAAATCACACGTTCATTTCACTAGATGTAGAAAAAGCATTTGACAAAGTACAACAACCATACATGATAAAAACCATCAACAAAGTAAGTTTAGTAGGCTTACAGGGAACATACATCAACATAAAACAGGCCAATATAAAAAAACCCTCAGCTAACATTATAGTTAATGGGGGAAAAACTTTCATCCAAAATCAGGAAAAAAAAAGGATATCCACTCTCAGTACTTTTATTCAATATAGTATTGAAAATCTTAGCCACAGCAACCAGACAAGAAAAAGGAATAAAAAGCATCCAAATTGGTAGGGAAGAAGTGAAACTTTATTTGCAGATGACATGATACAATATATAGAAAACACTATAGTCTCCACCAAAAAACAACTAGAACTGATAAATGAATTCAGTAAGGTTGAAGGATACAAAATCAATATACAGATATCCTTTGCATTTCATTTTTCTTTTTCAAATTTTTATTTAAATTCCAGTAAGTTAACATATCGTGTAATATTAGTACCAAATGTACAACTTAGTGATTCATCACTTACATTCAAAAACCCAGTGCTCATCACAACTGCCCTCCCCTTACTACCCATCATACATTTAACCCATCCCCTAACCCACTTCTCCTCCATCAACCCTCAGTTTATTAATAACTGAGTCTCTCTTATGGTTTACCTCTCTCTTGTTTTCCCCCCGTGCTCATCTGTTACATTTCTTGAATTCCACATATGAGTGAAATGATATGGTACTTGTTTTCTCTGACTGACTTATTTCACTTAGTATAATATTCTCTGATTCCACCCACACTGCTGCAAATGGCAAGATTTCATTTTTTATGGCAGAGGAATAGTCCATTGTGTATATATACCACAACTTCTTTATCCACTGCATTTCTATATCCTAATAATGAAGTAGCAGAAAGAGAAATGAAGTACCAATCCCATTTACAATTGCGCCAAAAATAATAAAGTACCTGTTTTTAAGCAAGAGGGAGAAAGACCCGTACTCTGAAAACTATAAAACACTGATTTAAAAATACTGAAGATGACATAAACACATGAAAAGCTATTCCATGCTTATGGATTAGAAGAACAAATAATTAAAATATCCACACCGCCAAAAGTCATCAACAGATTCAATGCACTCCCTATCAAAATACAACAGCATTTTTCACAAATCTAGAACAAATAATCCTATAATTTGTATGGAACTACAAAAGACCCCAAATAGCCAAAGCAATCTTGAAAAAGAAGAACAGAAGTGGAGAAATCACAACTCCAGATATCAAGATATAGCTAAAAAAGCTGCAATAATCAAAACACTATGATACTGGCACAAAAATAGACACATAGATCAATGGAACAGAATAGACAACCCAGAAATAAACCCATGACTATAAGATAAATTAATCCTCAAATGAGGCAGAATATGCAATAGGAAAAAAAATCTCTTCAACAAATGGTGTTGGGAAAACTGAACAGCTACATGCAAAAGAATGTAACTGGACCACATTCTCACACCGTACAAAAAACCAAACTCAAAGTGGATTAGACCTAAAGGTGAGACCTGAAACCATACAAATCCTAGAAGAGAGCACAATCAGCAAGTTCTCTGACACTGGCCTGAGCAACATTTTCTACATGTGTCCTTAGGCAAGGGAAACAAATGCCAAAAATAAACTATTGTAAACAAATAAATAAAATAAATTTTGGGGAATACATCAAAATAAAAAGCATCTGAACATCAAAGGAAACAATCAAAAGACTAAAAGAAAGCTGCCGAATGCAAGAAAATACTTGCAAATGACATATCCAATAAAGGGTTAGAATCCAAACTATATAAAGAATTTATACAACTCAACACACAAAAAAACCCACAATCAAATTAAAAACTGGGAAAAAGACATGAATGAACATCTCTCCAAAGAAGACATACAAATGGTTAACAGACACATGAAAAGCTGTTCAACATTACTAATCATCAGGGAAATTCAAATTAAAACTACAAGATATCACCTCACATCTGTCAGAATGGCTAAAACAAAAACACAAGAAACAACCCATGTTAGTGAGGATGTGGAGAAAAAGGAAACATTGTGTACTGTTGGTGGAAATGCAAACTACTGTGAAAAACAGCATGGAGGTTCTTGAAAAAATTAAAAATAAGAACCACCATATGATCCAGTAATTCCATTACCAGGTACTTACCAAAAAATACAAAATCACTATTTCAAAAAGATATATGTACCTCTGTTTACTGCAATAAATTGTTTACAAAAGCCAAGATATGAAAGCAACCTAAGTGTCCATCATTAGATGAACTGTTAAAGAAGATGGGGTACACATATATGAGTGTGTGTGTGTGTGTGTGTGTGTGTATTTACAATAGAATATTACTCAGCCATAAAAAAAGAATGAAATCTTCCTATTTGCAACAACATGGATGGATCTAGAGGGTTAGTGCTAAGTGACATGAGTCAGTCAGTGAAGGAAAGGCAAATAACATATGATTTCATCCCTATGTGGAACTTAAGATACAAAGCAAACAAAGAAAGAGAAAAAAAAGAGACGAAGCAAAAAACAGACTCTTAACTATAGAGAACAAACTGACGGCTACCAGATATGAGGTGGGTGGGCAAAGGGGTGAAATAGGTGAAGGGGATTAAGAGTATACTTACCGTAATGAGCACTTAGTAATGTATAGAATTGTTGAATCACTACCTTGTATACCTGAAACTAATGTAACACTGTATGTTAACTATACTGGAATAAAATTTTTTAAAAACTACCTAGGAATAAATTTAACCAAGAAGGTAAAAGACATGTACAATGAAAACCATAAAACAATGAGCCCTTTTGCGCTGTTGGTGGGAATGCAAACTAGTGCAGCCACTCTGGAAAACAGTAGGGAGGTTCCTCAAAGAGTTAAGAATAGAACCAGCTTATGACCCAACTGCACTACTAGGTATTTATCCAAAGGATACAAACATACTGAATCAAAGGGACAATGCACACCAATGTTTATAGCAGCATTATCAACAATAGCCAAATTATGGAAAGAGCCCAAATGCCCATCAACTGATGAATGAATAAAGATGTGGTATATGTATACAATGGAATATTACTCAGCCATCCAATAGAATGATATCCTGCCATTTGCAAAGACATGGATGGGGCTAGAGTGTATTATGCTAAGCAAAATAAGTCAGTCAGAGAAAAACAAATACCATATGATTTCACTCATATGTGGAACTTAATAAACAAAGCAGATGAACATAGGGGAAGGAAGAAAGAAAGGAGAGGCAAACCATAAGAGACTATGAGAAAAACCTGAGGATTGCTGTAGAACAAGTGGACAGGGGATGGGCTAAATGGGTGATGGATGTTAAGGAGGGCACTTGTGATGAGCCCTGGGTATTATATGTAAGTGATGAATCACTAAATACTACTCCTGAAACAAATACTACACTACATATTAACTAATTAGAATTTAAATAAAAACTTATGAAAGCATGAAAATACAAAATATTTAAGAATAAATTTGACAAAAGATGTGCAGGATCTGTACACATAAACTGCAAACAATATTACTGAGAAAAATTAAATCAGAATTAAATAAATGGAAATACATACCATTTTCAAGGATTGGAAGACTCACTATTGTAAACGAGGCAATTTTCCCAAAATTATGCTACAGGTTCAATAAAATTCTAGAGCTGAGCAGAAGCGATCATTTTTGATGAATAGAAAAATTTTGAAATTTCAATCACTTATTCACTCAGTTGAATTTAAAAGGCTTGACTATACATCATATGTTTTTTACATGTCATTGTGTATATATATTTACATTATCTCTCAGAGATAAAATTCTCATCCTCATTTTAAAAATGAAAAAAATTACACACAAAAAGTAGAATAGCCAATATGCAAATTCAATCTCACTGGCTCCAAAGCACTTTTTTTTTTAACTTCTGTGCACTTACTCCTCAAATATAAGTGAAAACAGGATAGACAGAATCCAACATTCTCAGTCTAAATCCAGAAAGATCTGCAGAAGACATTCCCAACAATAAATACAGTCAAATGATGGTAGAGATTTCCCTGGTGGATGAGAAAGGACTGCAGATCCAATCAGGGTTGTATGTATACATGTATACTGAGAGGCACCAATAGAAAGAGAATATTCTGGGAGGCCAAAAGCTATAACCAAAAAAAAAAAAAAACCTTGAAACTTTTTCTCCCACTGCTGCTTCTGCTACATTTTTCAGGATTTAGTAATCTCCATAGTAAGTCAATAAATGATCATCTCAGTAAATGAGAAGAATGCATCCTTCTCTGGGCTATCTGTGGAAACTAACCTCAATATTAGGGTAACACAGAATATGGCTAGCCAGTCTGCTTCTGAGTCAGGACTCATGAAAAAAGGCACACCGAGACAACTAATGAATTCAAGAAACAAGACAAATGAACACATAGAAGGGGGTGGGGGGAGAGGGAAATAAATCTTAAGAGACTCTTAATGATAGAGGAGAACAAATTGAGGGGTGTTGGAGGGAGGTGGGGGGATGGGCTAGATGGGTAATGGGTATTAAGAAGGGCACTTGTTATGATGAGCACTGGGTATTGTATATAAGGGATGAATCACTGAATTTTACTTCTGAAACCAATATTGCATTGTATGTTAACTAACTAGAATTTAATTTAAAATTTTAAAATAAATAAATGAATAAATTACAAGCTGTACTAGACACAAAATAAAAATCTGATATTGTTGCTACAGAAAAACTAAAATAAATAGAAATGCAAGGAGAAACAAGCCAAGAGACTGGAACAATATTAGAAAAATTATGATTCAAGTCTTCATCTACTACATCTAGGCTTTATGCACCTACAAAATATCCTCAAATGAAATGAAAATTCTAAAATGCACTTTTAAAAACTGTTTCTACTTCATAGATCTTTTCATATCCTAACATTTTCAAAATTATGACACTAATGGAAAATTCTAAAACTCAAGAGATCCCTGGCACTTCTACTCTCTAGTCAAGTGACCTTCAGAAAGTACTGTCCTTCCCCAATTAAATGGTACCTCAGTTTCTTCATTTGAAAAATGAAAGAGAAAACCAAATATATTTGGCACTTACATATTATTTTATTACAAATTTAATTACAAATATCCACTTTAAATAATTTAAAAAGTAATTTTATTATTAAGAATTATTAAGAATTACTAAGAACAAAAGATTGGCATATTATTAATGTCTAATTCCAGAGAACAGAATTGTTGAAACACTATAGTTAAACCATTAGAGTGCTAAAATTGCTACTTATCTGCTCAATATTCTTTCCCATCTTTATTCTTAGCAACAGAATCCCTACTTTTATGTGAGTAGCAATGTACATAGTATTTTTTTTAATTTTCATTTCCACTGAGAATGGCAATATAATATATGCTGAGTAGGGACATATGACTAATTTCTGGCCTGTTATACATAAATATAAGACTTTCTGGAAAGCTCTTAAGAGAAGCTGATTTGGCTAGAAGATACACTCTTCTTACCTCTCCTTTTCTCCTTTCTGCTGTCTGGCAGAGGATGGCTGGATCTCTAGCAATCCTGAACTCTGAAACATTTTATTCTCAAGAGAGAATAAAAATCATACATTAGGAATGGTGGAAAAGAAATATAGACATCTTGGGCTTTTATCGCTGTGGAGCTACCTCCTATATATGCCCTGGAATCCCTACCTCTAGGTTTCTTTCAGGTAGATAAGAAATAAATTCTACCCTCTTTAAACAACTATTACTTTTGGATTTCTACTACATACAATGGAACTCAATCCACATGTCAAAAGAAAGAGCCCTGTGTTATATTTATTAGATTCAGTTAACTGAAACATGTTTATCTATTCAACGTTTTATTACCTATATAAGTATACCAGACCCAAGTGCAGTTGTAACACACTTAAAGAACAATTTTAATGAGTTAACTTCTAAATTACTGAATCATATAAAAATATTCATACACTGAAACCAATACAGTCTTGAGGATTTTATCCAGTTCCAAGGTAGAGAAATCTTCATGGCTGTGTAGGCTTCCAAATCTACCATAGATGTTTCAACGAGTGCAATCAAATTAAGAACTCATTGACAAAAGTAAACTAAGTTTCATGGGAAGAATTCCACCTGTATTGTAATAAAAAAACTTAGGGACCACAGAATTTCATTTTGATGGTTCAACTCCTATACCAGAGCCAATATTCAACACTTTTCAATTCCCAGAGGCTGTGGCCTTCTCTTCCTAAAAGTATACAAATATGCCTACATAACAAAGTAATGCAGAAACAATAAGCACTCCATCTGTTAGCCACTCTAATGAGATCTACTTGGTTTATAAATAGTTGCAGACCCATTTCCACAATACTCCCCCCTTGACTTTGTGCCACTCCCTCACACATGTAGCCTTAAACTGTAACTTAATTAGATAAAAGAAGGATAGAGCCTCATTACCTAAACAAAGCTCTTAGTATAATCTAGAATGAGACCAAAGTCAACTATGGATAGTGGAAATGGTAATGAAAAATGAAGACACAACTATGACGCTAGTAGCCAAAAGTTGCTCTCCTAACCTCCACAAACTGCTTCCAGCTAGGTTTACCCTGAAAACAACAAAATTCAATCACTCTGTGCATATCTAAGAAAAATTTTATTACCTTCTGGCCTAATGGAAAAAATATTCCATGATGTACCAGGCAATATTTATTCCCATTATACAAATACTGTCTTTTATTCTCATTGAGAACCACATCCAGGGTTCCAAGCAAATGGATTCAACAAATGTATAATTGTATGCAATTTACTGCATAATTTGTCATGTATTCTTTTATCATTTTAAAGAAAAAATGTCATTATTGACTGTGATTTCTTTTTCTCTATTCTTCAAGGCACTGTCATTAATTAGAAACATGTGACAGAAGACAAACACATTTATTCTATATGTTATGAATGATGTGATGGAATAGAGAGACAAAATATGCCATAGAATCTGCCTTCAAGTTTACATTCTAATAGACAGAATATATCAGAATTCACAGGAAGGTTAAGTAAGATAAGAAGATATGCTAAAGAACACAACTTTCAATTTCTTGGGTCCAAAGTAATATGTATTTTTCTACCTATGCTGTAGATACCTGTTTTAGATCAATATTATCAATAATACTGAGTAAGTCAGCAAATACAAAGACTAAAAAGAGTCCTAAATAAACAACTATTTAGGGGTGCCTGAGAGGCTCAGTAAGTTAAACGTCGGAATCTTCGTTTCAGTGCAGGTCATGATCTCAGGGTCATGGGATCAAGCCCCAGGATCATGAGATCATGCTCTGTATTTGGCTCCATGCTCAGTGAGGAGTCTGCTTAAGATTATCTCTCTCCCTCTCTTTCTGCCCCTACCTTGCTCTCTCTCTCTCTCTAATACATAAACAAATCCTTTAAAAAATAAAAAAAACTTAACTATTTAATTAACAACCATTTATTATGTGTTGTGCCACATACTTTATACTATACAAAAAAGTACAGTTTCTCTTCCTTAAGAAACTCATAATTTAAAAAAGAAACTTAGTGTGCTAGAAAGCAAACTGGCATCAAAGGACCTTGTTTTGCAAATTACAACTTATTGACAAACTATCTTTACTGACCTTCATCCTTATTTGTAAGATGCAAATAGCAAAGTCTGTTAAAGACAGTTGAAATGAGATAAGTCTTCAAGTTACACGTCATGAGCCCTAGAGTTTGGAATCCCATGAGGTGTCAAAGGGAATAGGGAGACAAATAACTTTTGAACCAATATTTCTGTACTTTAAAAAATTAACAATAAGTTTGAAAACCACTAGTAGTATGAGCAGGACATCTTTGGAAAGGAGAGCTTACCATTTTCTCAAAAGCAAAAAGTTCCTCCAGGAGGAGAAATGGTAAATTAATCCTAGACTATGTGGTCAAGGATTTTGATCTATGAAGTCTCAGTTATAAGGAACTGGAAATGACCTGATGGAAGCAAAAATTTTAGGAATATTAATTCTGCATTAATGTATACGATCAAGTAGAGATAACAAGTGAAAGTGGGAAAGTCATTAGAAAGGTATTACAATGATCCAAGTGTGGTTTAATAAGGGCTTTCACAGAATGGACACAGTGAAAATACAAAGCAAAGAATATGTCAAAGGAAATCGGAGGTCATGCAGGGATTCTGAAAAACAAGAGGGAAAAACTCAAATCCCATCTCAGAAGAAAGGCAAGTGATAAAAGAAAAAGGCAAAGTCACTTAACAAATTCTTTTATTTTTAAGATTTTATTTACTTATTTATTTTATGGAGAGAGAGAGCATACACACTAGTGGGGAGGAGGGGCAGAAGGGAAGAGAGAGGCTGGGGCTTGATCCCATGACCCTGAGATCATGACCTGCGCTGAAACCAAGAGTCCGACATTTATATATACACACACACTATATTTTTTAGATCCATTCATCTCTCAATAAACACTTAGGTTATTTCCATGGCTGGGCTATTTTTCTAAGATTTATTGATTAAATATAGACAGAGAACACAAGTGGTGGGGGGGTGGGCAGAGGGAGAGGGAGAGAGACTCTCAAGCAGACTCCATGCTGAGCACAGAGCCTGACATGGGGGTCAATCTCATGACCCTGAGATCATGACAGAAGCCAAAACCAAGAGCCAGGCGCTTAAATGACTGCTAACCAAGTGCCCCTCCATGGCTGGGCTATTTTATTTTTTAAAGATTTCATAAATTTTATTTTATTTTATTTGAGGGAGGAGGAGCAAAGGGAGAGGGAGAGAATCCCAAGCAGACTCCATGCTGAGCACAGAGCCCAACATGGGGCTCAATCTCAGAACCCTGAGATCATGACCCAAGCCAAAACCAAGAGTCAGACACTTAACCAACTGAGCCACCCAGGCACCCCCATGACTGGGCTATTTTAAATAACTTCTCAGTGAACATGAGGATGCATGCATCCCTTCAATTCAGTGTTTTTATTTGCTTGAATAAATACACAGAAGTGGAAATGCTGAATCATATGCCAGTTTTATTTTTAACTTTTTGAGGAATCTCCATACAGTTTTCCATATGGCTGCACCAGTTTATAATCCAACCAATCGTGAAGAAGCGTTCTCTTTTCTCCACATCCTCCCCAGTATTTGTTATTTCTTGTCTGTTTTTTATGACAGCCATTCTAATAGATGTGAAAATACATCTCATTATAGTTTTGATTTGCATTTCCCTGATAATTAGTGAGTTGAGCACCTTTTCATGTCCATGTTGGCCATTTGTATGTCTTGAGAAAAAATGTCTATTCAGATACTCTGCCCATATTTTTTTTTAAGATTTTATTTATTTGTCAGAGAGAGAGAACACAAGCAGGGAGAGTGGCAGGCAGAGGGAGAAGCAGCCTCCTCACTGAGCAAGGAGCCTGATGCGGGACTCTATCCCAGGACCCTGGAATCACAACCTGAGCCAAAGACAGACGCTCAACCGACTGAGCCACCCAGGCATCCCCTCTGCCCATGTGTTAATTTTTTTTTTACTACTAATTTCTAAGTATGAGATCTTTCTATGTTTTGGATATTAATCCCTTATCAGATACATGATTTGAAAATATTTTTCCCATTCCATAGGCTCCCTTTTCATTTGGTCAATGATTTCCTTTGCTGTGCAGAAGCTTTATGATATATTCCCATTTGTTTATTTTTCCTTTTGTTGCCTTTGTTTTTGCTGTCATTAGCAAGATAGATATCAAGGAGCTATATTTTCTACCAGCAGTTTTATGGGTTCCAATCTTACATTCAAGTCTTTAATTCATTTTGAGTTAATTTTTTTGTAAAGCATAATATAGTGATCCAGTATCATTCTTTTTGCATGTGACTGTCCAGTTTTCCCAACACCATTTATTCAAGAGACTATCCTTTTCCCATTATATATTCCTGACTACTTTTTTATATATTAATTGACCATACATGCATGGGTTCATTTCTGAGCCATCTATTATGTTCCATGCATCTATGTGTCCTTTTTATGCCAATAGTATACTGTTTTGATTACTGTTCTTTGTGACACATTTTGAAATTAGGGAGCATGACATCTCAACCTTTGTTCCTTTTTAAGACTGCTTTGGCTATTCAGGGATTTTTGTGCTTACAAACAAATTTTAGGATTGTTCCATTATTGTGAAATATGTCACTGGAATTTTGATAGGAATTACAATGAAGCTGTAGATTTCTTTGGGTACTACATGTAATTTTAATAAAATTAATCTTTCCAATCCATGATCATGGACTATCTTTCCATTTATTTATGTCTGCTTCAATTTATTTCTTCAATATCTTGTGGTTTCATTGTTCAGATGTTCCCATCTCCTGGGTTAAATTTATTCTTAAGTATTTTATTCTTTTTGATGTAATTATAAGTGGAATTGTTTTCTTAATTTTTCTTTCTGATATTTCATTATTAGTGCATACAAATGCAATCAATTATGGTATATTGATCTTTTATCCTGCAACACTACTAAATTTATTGTTTAGTTATAATACTTTTTTGGTGGAGTCTTTACAGTTTTCTATATATAATATCATATCTGCAAATAGTGAAAGTTTTACTTCTTCTTTTCCAACTTGGATGCCTTTTTTCTCCCTTGCCAAAGACCTGAATCTTTTTGTCATTCATCTTTTCTATTGCCTTTTTCACTTTTTTATTTGTTCAGATATTCATTAATATGTTGTCAATTTCAGTTTCTTGTACACTATTGTGTTTATTGTTTTCTGTACTATTAGGTACACATTTTTTTAAATATTTAACTTATTTTTAAGAAGAAATCATCCAACTCAACTAACTCATTTAAATACCTTTGTTCCATAGCATTATGCTAAGTGAAATAAGAGTCATAGAAAGACAGTGTATGACTCTATTTACATGAGGTAGATTAGAGTAGTCAAAATCATGAAGACACAAAGTATAATGGTGGTTGCCAGGACCTGGGGGAAGGGGAAAATTGGGAGTTACTGTTTAACAGATAGAATTTCAGTCTTATTAGAAGAAAGGAGTTATGGGGATAGATGGTGGTGATGGTTGCACAACAACGTGAATGTACTTAATACCACTGGACCATATACTTAAAAATGATAAAGATAATGAATTTTGTTATATTTATTTCACTGCAATAAAAAAATTTGAAAGTAAAAAATGCCCTTCTAAGGTCCTACTTTTATCATTTGATAGTATCAAAAGCTCACAATGATACACATGAATCTTTTCCTCTACTGGAATATCAAGAAGACAAAAAGATAGCAATCAAATCTAAATGTACACCTTAGTCCACAGATTTATTTCTCTACACAAGCAGAAAACAGCTTAGTATGAATTTCATAATATCATACCTGTGTAATATAGACTGAGTAAATTCAATGCTTGAGTAAAAGAAAAAGTTGTAATAAATCACTAGTCTAGCAACCAACCAAAAAATGTCACAGCCCAGGGGTGCCTGGGTGGCTAAGTAGTTAAGCATCTGCCTTCGGGCTCAGGTCATGACCCCAGGGTCCTGGGATCGAGCCCTGCATCAGGCTCCCTGCTGGGCAGGGAAGCCTGCTTCTCCCTCTCCCACTCCCCCTGCTTGTGTTCCTGCTCTCACTGTGTCTCTATCAAATAAATAAATAAAATCTTAAAAAAAAAAAAGTCACAGCCCAAATGTGGATTGGCTGATGAATGGACAAGGAAGATTTGGTATTATATACAATGGAATATTACTCATCCATAAAAATTAATAAATTTTTGCCATCTGCATTGACGTGTATTGAACTAGAAAATATGCTAAGCAAAATAAGTCAGTCAGAGAAAGACAAATACCATATGATTTCACTCATATGTGGAATTTAAGAAACAAAACAAATGATCATAGATGGAAAAGAGAGAGAGGGAGGCAAACCAAGAAACAGACTCTTAACTGTAGAGAACAAACTGATAGTTACAAGAAGGGAGGTAGGGGGGTGGTAAACAGTTGATGGGGATTAAGAACTGCACTTATTGTGATGAGCACTGGGTATTGCATGGAAGTGTTGAATCACTAAATTGTACCCCTAAAACTAATATACTGTATGTTAACTAACTAGAATTTAAATAAAAAATTTTTTTCAAGATTTTATCCATTTATTTGACAGAGATAGATACAGCAGGAAAGGGAACACTAGCAGGGGGAGTGGGAGAGGGAAAGGCAGGTCCCCCGTGGAGCGGGGAGCCTGACGCAGGGCTCAATCCCAGGACCCTGGGATCATGACCTGAGCCGAAGGCAGACACTTAACAACTGAGCCACCCAGGCGCCCCTAAATAAATTTTTTTTAATTCCACTCTTAGAATCACTTAAAGAATAAAATGGCATCTCTCATCTCAAAAATTTCAAATACATTATTTTATTCATCCCCTAATTTATTCATCAAACACTTACTGAGAACTGCTAGGTGCCCACCTTTATGCTAGATATTGAGATAAGATAACTAAGATAGTCCTTACCCTTGTAATGAGGAAAACAAGAGTATAAACAAAAAATAACAATGCAATATGTTAACTGATCCAACAAAGACCTATGCAGATCACTAGAAGGTCACAGATGAAGAAGTGCCTAACTTCACTGTAAAAATGACAAACAGTGTCAGGAAGAACTACACAGAACACTTAAATTTTAGTTGGAAAGTTCACCAGGCAGACAAGTTGAGGAAAGCAATGTGGGCAAAGGGAAAATATGTACAGTAGCATGGATATAATGAACCATGATATACTTGAGGAATTGCAAATTGTTGGGTGTGATTAGAATGTGGGACCTGTGAGGGGAAGAATAGTAGAAAATGAGGTTGGAAATTAGATAAGGGTCAATCCAAGGGTGGTAGGTAGAAGGGAAGTGAAGAACAGCTACCATGTTATGAATGACTTCTACAACCTACTTGCTATGACCCCTCATAATAACCTCAAAAGTTGGTATTATCCCCATTTTATTGGTGACAAATATAAAGTTCAGAAAAGGAAAGTAAATTTCAGGTCAGGTAGTTAATAAGTAGGTTTGTACTTAAGATGCTTCCTTTTAGCCACTCTTGCAGTATAGAAATCTAAAAGGTCACAGTATGAGTAGAGAACTTAAAGTAGTCCCAGTATTTACCATAGTATAAAGTTTAAGATGGAAAGGCAGGTGCTGAACTTGAAAAATACTTTTGAAATAATGGAGCACCTTCCATGCCATGCTCAGGAACATAGGTTACACTGAAATTGATGAGGTGTCATTAAAGGGTTTACAGACCATAGGAAGATATGCATTTTAGAAAGATGCCTATAGGAGCACCAGGATGGCTCAGTCAGTTAAGCGACTGCCTTCAGCTCGGGTCATGACCCTGAAGTCCCAGGATTGAGTCCCGCATCGGGCTCCCTGCTCAGCAGGGAGTCTGCTTCTCCCTCTGACCCTTCCCCCTCTCATGTGCTCTCTCTCTCTCTCTCTCTCATTCTCGCTCTCTCAAATAAATAAATAAATAAAATCTTTTTTAAAAAAAGATGCCTATAGTAGGATGGGATCAAAATTTAAAGCAGGTAGCTTTTATAACCATTTATCCTTCTATGTACACTTATTTTTAAACTTGCTCCTTAGGATTATTTCTAATAGTTTAGAAAAAATAATTTTCTTAAAAAGTATACCAATCTCTATTTCAGTTAGATTCCAGAAGAACTGTCATTGTTGGGATGATAAATAACAGTTTAGTCTTTAACTAAAACCTATGCATTCTCAGGAGGAACAGCAGAATATCTTAATGACAGGCAAAGAACAACTTCTGCCCACAAAAAAATAAAATTCATTCCATAAATGAATGGAAGAAATTATGTGTATCTGTGTACAGCTCCTTTGAAATGTTAAAAATCGACCCTACTGGAAGAGATGGAAATACTTCACTCTCATTCTCTGAAATTCTTTTACAGATCAAGTACTAATTATATTTTGTGTAAAAGCTTCTAAACCTCTTCTTCTTCAGTGACCTCAATTTAGACTACATTAAAGGCATGTAAAAAAAAGAAGCTAATATGTTGCTTCATGAAATACAGAAAAGAGAAAGGAAACAACTAGTAATTTCAACATTCATTAATCATCTTAATATTCTAGAGATTATATATAATGTAGAAAATACCAGATGCTGTCCCCAAAGAGTTCCCCAAGATGATACCATACCGTGTAACATGGAGTGTGTGAATTCCATGATCATGATTCCCTTCATTAGGATGACAAAAATAATCTCACGAAGGAGTTAAGATGGCAAACTAGTAAGGGGACCCTGAGCTTGCCTCCTCCCTCAAACATAGCTAGATCAACATCAAATCATTTTGAAAATCTAGGAAATCGATCTGAGGATTAAGAAAACAATCTGCACCAATTGGAGGGAAACTGTGGCAGATGAAAGGTTCAGAGATGTGAATTGGGGGAGGGGAGGCCTACAGTGCAGCAAAAGGGAAGGAGACCTTCTACAGAGAGAAGTCAGGGAGAAAAGGGAAAAAGCGGTAGGAAGAACAGCACATAGGAGTCACACAAAACACACCACTGTGAAGGGTCCCCCTGGGAGAGAACACTCCCCTTCCTGGAGTACATTTGGAAGAGGGTATTTTCCCTCTCCAAGGACAAAAAGCCCGCTGGGCACCACTGAGCAGCCATTCAACAGCAAGGGACAGAGGCACACACAGAGGGCAGATAACCTGGTTGCAGCTATTTGCTGTGCTTCATCATAGACTCCAGGCACCAATGCAGACGTGCAACAGCTTTTCTGGCACAGAACATCAGGTGCAGTGTTGCCAGGTTCTCCTTCAGGGGAGGGAAGGTGTCCACGCCTTGCTGGATCTCTTAAGATCTGGAGTTTTGAATCCCAGCCCATGGCCAGAGATAAAACAAAGGACAACTGTGGCACTGGGCATGCCAAGAGCCAGGCACAGACAGGTAGAGAGCAGTGATCTGACAAAAGCCTGGGACACAGGAAGGGAGATTGTTCACGTTTTTATAAGGGTCTCCTGAACAGCAGTGGCCACGAATGACACCATATTTTCCTCCACCCTCCACAAGCACAGTCAGACTTCAGAGAGAAAGAAATACAGCACCTCCACTGGAGGCTAGAGTCACTTACACCAAACCCCACACCCCTGCACCAGGCAAGGACATATTTCCTAGGGCAGGTCTGACTGTGAGCCAACACAGCAGGCCTCTACCTCAGAATACCAACACAGGCCCCCTGCATGTACAACTCTACTGATCACAGAGTGCTCCAAAGCAACAGCTTCAGTTCTGGTATAAATAGGACCAAGCTTTCTTTCTTTCTTTTTTTTTTTTTTTTGTTTGTTTGTTTGTTTGTTTGTTTCCATTGGAATCAGGCTTATACTTCTTGGTTGGTTGGTTTCCTTTCCTTTTCTTTCTTTTTTTTTTTCTTTTTTCTTTCTTTCTTATTCTTTGGAATTAGGCTTATAGTTTTTTGTCTGTTTGTTTGCCTTTTTGTTCCTTTTCCTTTTGTCTTTTCTTGGACCAGGGTTTTTTCTTCTGTATTTTTTCATTCTACTTTTTTTTTTTAATCAGGCTTATCTTAACAAACAAATCAAAACAAACCTATTTAAAGGTCCAAACACTCCCAACTACAAGCAAGAGGGAACACTCTAGAGGACTGACCTGTGGGAAAGAGCAGTCAAAACACAACACCAGAGTGCACAAAGAATACACCAGAAACACTTCCTGAAGTGCCAGGCCCTGGACAGGGTGGGACACTTCTTGGTATAGTATTACCCTAAGGAACAGAAACTATAACAAGCTTTTATAATATGCAAAAGACAGAAACCTAGACATAATGACAAGATGGAGAATTCTACCCAAAAGAAAGAACAAGAAGAAATCAAAGCCAGGGATTTACTCAAAACAGATATAAGCAACACATCTGAAGAAGAATTTAGAACAACAGTCATGAAAATACCAACTTGGGCTTGAAAGAAGCATAGAAGACACCAGAAAAACCCTTGCTGCAGAGGTAAAAGACCAAAAACTAGTCTGGCCAAAATAAAAAATGCTAAAACTGAGATGCAAAACTGACTGGATATAATCACAATGAGGATTGAAGCAGAGGATCAAATAGGTCATACAGAAGATAAAATTATGGAAAATAATGAAGCTGAAAAGAAGAGGGAAAGAAAACTATTAGATCACGAGGGCAGACATAGGGAACTCAGTGATTCCAAAAAGTGAAACAATATGCATATCATACGAGTCCCAAAAAAGGAGAGGGTAAAAAATGTGGAGAAGGTTTCTTTGGACAAATTATAGCTGAGAACATCCCTAATCTAGGGAAGGAAATAGACATTCCAGTCCAAGAGGCACAGAGAGTTCCCTTCAAAATAAAAAAAATAAAAAAAAAAACAAGTCAACCCCAAGACATATCATAGTGAAACTTTCAAAATACAAAAATAAATGGAGAATTCTGAAAGCATCTAGGGACTAAAGATCCTTAACCTACAAGGGTAGACACCTAAGGTTAGCAGCAGATCTGTCCACAGGAACTTGGCAGGCCAGAAGACAATGGCATTATATATTCAACATGATGAATGGGACAAATACGCAGCAAAGAATACTTTATCCAGCAAGGCTGTCATTCAGAATAGGAGAGATAAAGAGTTTCCAAGACAAGAAAAACTAAAAGAATTTGTGAACACTAAGCCAGCTCTGCAAGACATATTAAAGGGGACCCTTTGAGTGGGAAAGAGACCAAAAGCAACAAAGACTAGAAAGGAACAGAGACAATCTACATTAACAGCAACATTACAGGTAATAAAGTGGCACTAAATCAATATCTATCAATAATTACTCTGAATGTAAATGGATTAAATGGTCCAATCAAAAGACATAGAGCATCAGAATGAGTAAAAAGAACAATGCCCATCAATATGCTCCTTACAAGAGACTCAATTTAGACCCAAAGACACCTCCAGATTGAAAGAGGGGGGTGGAGAACCATTTATCATGCTAATGGACATGAGCATACAAAAGAAAACTAGAGTAGCTATATTTATATCAAACACACTAAATTTTAAACCAAAGACTGTAATAAGAGATGAAGACAGTCACTATATCATGATAAATGGGTCTATCCAACAAGAATATTGAACAATTGTAAATATTTATGCCCCCAACTCAGGAGCAGCCAAACGTATAAATCAATTAATAACAAACATAAACTAATTGATAATAATACAATAATAGTAGGGGATTTTAACACCCCCTCACAGCAATGGACTTATCATCTAAGCAGAAAATCAACAAGGAAAAAATAGCTTTGAATGACACACTGGACCAGATGGACTGCACAAATATATTCAGAGCATTTCATCCTAAAGCAGCAGAATACACATTCTTTTCTAGTGCACATGGAACAGTCTCCAGAATAGATCACATACTGGGTCACAAATCAAGACTCAACCAGTACAAAAAGATTGAGATCCTACCATGTGTATTTTCAGACCACAATGCTATGAAACTTTAAGTCAACCACAAGAAAAAATTTGGAAAGACCAAAATACATGGAGATTAAAGAATATCCCACTAAAGAATGAATGGATTAACCAGGAAATTAAAGAAGAAATTTAAATTAAAGAAGAAATTTAAAATACAAGGAAGAAAGTGAAAACATGACATCCTAAAACCTTTGGGATACAGCAAAGGCAGTCATAAGAGGGAAGTATATAGCAATACAGGCCTTCTGAAAGAAGCAAGAAAAGTCTCAAATACGTAACCTAACCTTACACCTAAAGGAGATGGAAAAAGAAGAGCAAACAAAGACTTAAACCAGCAGAAAAGGGAAATAATTATGACTAGAGGAGAAATAAATGATACAGAAATTAAAAAAAAAACAGCAGAAAAGATCAATAAAACCAGGAGCTGGCATTTTGCAAGAATTAAAAAAAATGATAAATCCCTATTCAGACTTATCAAAAAGAAAAAGGACCCAAATAAATAAAATCATGAATGAAGGAGAGATCACAACCAACACCACAAAAATACAAACAATTATAAAAGAATATTATAAGCAATTACATGCCAACAAATTAAGCAATCTGAAAGAAACAGATAAATTCTTAGAAACATACAACCTACCAAAACTGAAACAGGAAAAAATAGAAAATTTAAATAGACCTACAACCAGCAAAGAAGTTGAATCAGTAATCAAAAATCTCCCAACAAACACAAGTTCAGGGCCAGATGGCTTCCCACGAGAATTCTCCCAAAGTTTAGAGAAGAATTAATACTACCTTCTGAAGTGTTTCCAAAAATTACAAATGGAAGGAAAACTTCCATACTCGTTTTATGAGGCCACCATTACCTGGATTCCAAAACCAAAGACCCCACTAAAAAGGAGAATTAGAGACCAATATCCCTGATGAACATGGATGCAAAAATTCTCAACAAGATACTAGCTAATCAAATCCAAACGTACATGAAAAGTCTTATTCACAGTGATCAAGTGTGAATAATCAATAAATCAGAATAAATCAAGATTTATTCCTGGGCTTCAGGGTGGTTCAATATTTGCAAATCAATCAACATGATACACCACATTAATAAAAGAAAAGATAAGAACCATATGAGCCTCTCAATAGATGCAGAAAAAGCATTTGACAAAACACAGCATCCGTTCTTGATAAAAACACTCAACACAGTAGGGATAGAAGAGACATACCTCAATATCATAAAAGCCATATATGGAAGACCCACAGCTAATATCATCCTCAATGGGGAAAAACAGAGCTTTTCCTCTATGGTCCAGACACAAGACAGGGATGTCCACTCTCGCCATTACTATTTAACATAGTACTGGAAGTCTTAGCCACAGCAATCAGACAACAAAAAGAAAATAAAAGGCATCCAAATCAGCAAGGAAGAAGTCAAACTGTTCACTATTTACAGACGACATGACACTCTATGTAGAAAGCCCAAAAGACTCCACCAAAAAATTGCTAGAACTAATACATGAATTCAGCCAAGTCGTAGGATGTAAAATCAATGTACAGAAATCTGTTGCATTTCTATACACCAATAATGAAGCAGCAGAAAAAGAAATCAAGGAATCGATCCCATTCACAATTGCACCAAAACTCATAAGATACCTAGGAATAAACCTAACCAAAGAGGTAAAAGATCTGAACTCTGAAAACTGTAGAACACTTAATGAAAGAAGTTGAAGAGGACACAAAGAAATGGGAAAACATTTCATCCTCATGGATTGGAAGAACAAACATTGTTAAAAATGTCTATATTACCCAAAGCAATTTACACATTCAATGCAATTCTGATCAAAATACCACCAGCATTTTTCACAGAACTAGAACAAACAATCCTAAAATTTGTATGGAACCAGAAAAGACCCCACCCAAATAGTCAAAGTAATGTTGAAAAAGAAAAGCAAACCTGGAGGCATCAAGATTTCAGACTTCAAGCTGTATTACAAAGCTGTAGTGATCAAGACAGTATGGTACTGGCACAAAAACAGACACATAGATCAGTGGAAGACAAGAGAGGACTCAGAAATGGACCCACAACTTTATGGTCAACTAATCTTCAACAAAGCAGGAAAGAATATCCAATGAGAAAAAGACAGTCTCTTCAACAAATGGTAGTGGGAAAACTCGACAGCAAAATGGAGAAGAACAAAACTGGACCACTTTCTTACACCACACAAAAATAAATTCAAAATGGATGAAAGACCAAATGTGAAACAGGAAACCGTCAAAATCCTAGAGGAGAACACAGGCAACAACTTCTTTGACCTCGCTGCAGCAACTTCTTACTAGACACATCACCAGAGCCAAAGGAAACAAAAGCAAAAATGAATTAGTGGGACTTCACCAAGATAAAATGCTTCTGCACAGCAAAGGAAACAATCAACAAAACTGAAAGGCAACCTACAGAATTGGAGAAGATATTTGCAAATGACATATCAGATAAAGAGCTAGTATCCAGAATCTATAAAGAACTCATCAAAATCAATACCCCAAAAATAAATAATCCATTTAATAAATGGGCAGAAGACATGAACAGACATTTCTCCAAAGAAGACATAAAAATGTCTAATAGACACAAGAAAAGATGCTCAATATCACTCACCATCAGGGATATACAAATCAAAATCACAATGAGATACCACCTCACACCGCCTGGAATGGCTAAAATTAACAACTCAGAAAACAACAGATGTTGGCAAGGATGCAGAGAAAGGAGAACCCTTTTGTACTGTTGGTGGGAATGCAAACTGGTACAGCCACTCTGGGAAACAGTATGGAGTTTCCTCAAAAAGTTAAAAATAGAACTACCATATGATCCAGCAATTGCACTACTAGGTATTTATCCAAAGGATACAAAAATACTGATTCGAAGGGGCACATGCACCCCAACGTTTATAGCAGCACTATCAACTATAGCCAAATTATGTAAAGAGCCCAAGTATCAATTGACTGATGAATGAATAAAGAAGATGTGATATATATTTACAATGGAATATTACTCGGCCATCAGAAAGAATGAAATCTTGTCATTTGCAACAATGTGGATGGAACTACAGAGCATTATGCTAAGGGAAAAAAAGTCAGAGAAAGACAAATACCATATGATTTCATTCATTCATATGTGGAATTTAAGAAACAAAACAGATGAACATAGGGGAAGGGAAGGAAAAATAAGATAAAAACAGAGGGAAGCAAACCACGAGACTCAACTACCAAAAACTGAGGGTTGCTGGAGGGGAGGAGAGTGGGGGGATGCACTAAATATATGATGGGCATTAAGGATGGACTTGGGATGCGCACTGGGTGTGATAGGTAAGTGATGAATCATTAAATTTTCCTTCTGGAACAAATAGTACGTTACATGTTAACTAAAAAAAAGAATCTCATACTCATTTTGCTCTGACTTCCCAATAGGCTAATTTTATGATATTTTATCATAATTTTCTCCTTTACTAGAGCAGTATAAAAAAGCTCCCAATTCTAGTAACTGCAACTCTCATCAGGATGAATAAACTACTTTTTGTAAATGTGTGACACATTTGAAAAATGGACTCTAGGGGCATGATTTCATGAACTGCTTCATGTTCAATTACCTCTGAGAGAGCCCAGGTCATCGGTGTGAAATTGTCTTAGGGAATCTTATATTTTACCCAACCTTCCATTACATGAAGTCTAATGTAATAAAATAAATTAATCATTTATTACTTCAGTAAGTATACAGTGATATCTTACTATGTTCCAGGTAGTATACTAGATACCATGGTAAGTAAAAACAAATAGTTTTTAACTCATGGAACTCATAATCTAGTGGATCATACTCACTTTTAGAAACAAAGATTTTTAAAATATAATAATTTATATCTATCACATGAATATTTGTGAACCACCTTAAAATCAGAATTTTAGAGTTAATGGAGATCTTAAGAGATATTCCAATCTCACTCCCTATTCTGACAAAACAAGGTAATTCTCAGAGAGATGAATTAACTAAATCAAAGTCATAAAAGTGGTTACTGGTTGAAACAAGATTAAAACCCAGACTTCCTGACCATCTAGTCAGTACTCATTGAATCAAATCATGATACCTCCCTTCTCCTGTTCATCCACCAAAGTGACTGCTTATCTTCTGGTTTCATCTTCCCACAACAAGCTTCTCCGAATTAAGACCATAAAACTGAACATATGCACACCTCCTAAGCTAATGAGTGCCGGGCTTTCTCACAGATATAATTGTAGACCACACTGTAACAAGTACCAAAAAGTATTTTATTAGAAAATTGAACTGCTTATTTTTTTTAACATAAAATATGGAAGACAAAGGAGGATCCAGTTTCCAATACAGCTTCTTCCCATCATCTTATTAAGACTGCAGTCATCTAGTAAAGCCATGTGGCACAGGGACAATAGGCACCCACTAGCTATCATTATATCTGCTCATGCTCCTACTCCAGAGCCTAGGGATTGAACAGGAAACATCAGAGAAGTAAAACCCAATTCTTTTTTTGGGTCTCAGCATTAATGTGGTATTTTGCAACTACTTGAACTGTCCTGGTATTCCTAAATCATCAAGTTCCCAACAAAACAACTTATCATCTTCATTCAGCTCTAGTTTCAGTGGAATAAAGAATTCCACATAGGCCCACCTCAAAACCAAATTCAAAGCTAAAGGCTTCTCTCTGTGTTGAATATGTACTGCGATATCTGAGACATCTGAAAATAACTCTGATTCAGCATTCTGGATGTTGCACTTTATTTTTCCATCAACTACAAAGAAAAAAACAAAAGGTTACAAAAGAATGCCTGACTGCCAATGCATATTTGGTACATAACTAAACCTGGCAATTTGACCATGTACTCCAGGAAATGGCAGAAATTCAATATAGACTTTATTGGTCACCTAGGTAAAAAGTACATAATTTTTTTTAGATTAAAACTCCCTAATTCCCCCCCCAAAAAAACTGTTTTTAAGAATGCAATGGAATGGAGGTGCCTGGGTGGCTCAGTCATTGGGCGTCTGCCTTCAGCTCAAGTCATGGTCCCAGGGTCCTGGGATCGAGTCCCGCATCGGGCTCCCTGCTTGGCGGGGAGCCTGCTTCTCCCTCTCCCACTCCCCCTGCTTGTGTTCCCTCTCTCGCTGTGTCTCTCTCTGTGTCAAATAAATAAATAAAATCTTTAAAAAAAAAAAAGAATGCAGTGGAATGATTAACAATGGAATGGAAAGCTCAGTACAGTTAAGTATAATAAGTACAGCCTTTTGTTTCTCATGCAAAATTAACTACAAAGGAAACTCCGAATTAAAGAAAGAAGACTCACTTTAAGGGTCTAAAGAACATTTACATCATATTCTACATTAAAACTTAATCTCTTCTTGGTTCAAGTAGGATCCTGCCAGGATTTAGGATTCTTCCTTCCCAGCCTGTGATCCTATCCTTGGGAATCTACACTACAAATGAGATACCACCTATGCATAATGTAATGGTTAGATTGGGAACATAGGTTTTGAATTAAGACAGACCTGGATTTATGTCCTTCATCTGCCACTTACTAAGTGTGTGTTCTTGAGCAAGTTAAGTAATCTTACTGAGCTTCAGATACTTGTCTGTAAAGTGGAAATAATAATACCAACTCCATAGGGTTGCTATGAGTATTAAATAATATAATGTATATGGAAGGTTTAACACAATACCAAAGACACTATAAATGTTCAAGAAATTTAGCTATAAGCAAGAGCAGTAGAAGAAGGAATAATAGTGGTAATAGTAGTGACTTTTGCTAAGATTTTTATCTCTAAGACCAATTTCCTAGGTGGCTAAATATTATAAACATTGATGTCAGGAGTGTAATGAACTTGGAGTTAAACAATGCTTTCCCTCTATGCTTTATTAAATTAAAATTATAACAGTTATTTATTAAACAATTCTTATAGAAATTTTCCATTTCAATACTATTTGAAGTTTAGATAATAAGATATCTATTATATTTTAAAAGAACATATTATGTTATGATAAATTAATAAGATACTCTTCATTTCTTCAATATAGAATCAGATTTCAAAATTGATGTTCAAATTCAGGGAAAAAAAACGTTCTGGAAAAAAATTCTAACATTCAAAATGGTTATGACTGACTATTGGCAAAAATGATTTAGATCCAACTGTTCTTTCTCACAAATTAATGTGGGACATTTGTCTTTGTTTTTATTTATAATTTAAAAGAAAAGCCTAAACAATGGAGTATGTATAAAACATTTTATTATAAAACATAAATAATTATGTAATTATTGATGAGGTATTAGAGCAAAAGTTTTGGACCCAGACAACCTGAATTCAAAACCCAGCTGAGTACTTACTATGTACATATCACTGGGCAAGTTATTTAACCAATTTATACTCTCATTATTGCAATTTCTACATTTTCAGACTAAGAAAATCCAACTCCATGGAAAGAACAGCTGCCTCCTATCAATTATCTTCAATCCCATGCTCTCTAGGTGAGCAACTACATGTATGTAACATATGTATATGTGGCATAGACCATTCTATACTGCTATTGAGAATTTGAATTAACTTCAGTGTGACCCAGGACAGAGATGCTTCATCTTACTTATACTCCTTCTTGTCTTCTCATCAAAGAAGGCCATCCAGGCCTTGATTTTTAGTTACAGGAAAGCCAGGAAGCTAAGAAGATTCATGCGTAGAAAGATCACACCCATTTTACGACACAAGACTATAGGGCAAGCCAGCCCTAGGATCCATTTCATATAACTTCATTATGATGGTCTCTTTCTCCTATGTATGTGTATTGAATGATATGTTCTGAAAAATCCAGGCAGGAAAATAAAAATCAAAATATACTCAAAATAATGACTTCGATCTCCACTCTGAGTCTTCTTTTCAGAAGGTGGGTCCAATGAGCCACTGGATTACCAAGTCACCTATTACACAAATATTAATGTAAATATCAAAAGTTATACATTTCCTATGATAACTATAATGTCAATGTCCAATCTTTCCAATAAAAATATACTGGCAAATTGCAAAGCAGTCATAAGATGACAAAAAAGGTCAGTATAACAAAGAATCTGGGTGGGCTTCTCTGACAGCTTATTTAGCAACTGATCAATTCTACAAGGCTGAAAAAGTAACAACTTATATAGGTTCCCTCTATTCCTGGATGTAGTTTTCCTTTCTTTTTTTTCTTTTTCAACTTTTTATTTAAATTCCAGTTAGTTAACCTTCAGTATAATATTAGTTTCAGGTGTAGAATTTAGTGATGCATCACTTACATACACCAGTTGCTCTTCACAACAAGTGCCCTACTTACTACTTATCACCAATTTAACCCAACCCCCCCACCCACCACCCCTCCAGTAACCCTCAATTTGTTCTCTATTGCTAAGAGTCTGTTTTCTGGTTTGCCCCTCTTTTTCCTTTTTTCCCCTATGTTCATCTGTTTTGTTTCTTAAATCACTTCTTACTAGATATATCTCCTGAGGCAAGGGAAACAAAAGCAAAAATAAAGAATTGGGACTTCATCAAGAGAAAAAGCTTCTGCACAGCAAACGAAACTATCAACAAAACTGTAAGACAGTGGGGGCACCAAGGTGACTTAGTCGGTTGAGCCTCTGACTCTTGATTTTGGCTCAGGTCGTGATCTTGGGGTCGTGGGATCGAGCCCCTGCATCCAGCTCCAAGCTTGGCAGGAAGTTAGTTTGGGATTCTCTCCCTCTCCCTCTGCCACTCCTCTCTCTCTTCCCCAAATAAATAAATAAATCTTTAAAAAAAAAAACACTAAAAGGCAACCTTCTAAATGAGAGAAGATATTTGCAAAGACATATCTGATAAAGGGTTAATATCCAAAAGATATAAAGAACTTTTAAAACTCAACACCCAAAAAGCAATTAGTCCTGGATGTAGTCTTCTTAAATTTTTTTTTCAATACAGGGTGCATGGGTGGCTCAGATGGTTAAGCGTCTGCCTTCAACTGGGGTCATGATCCCGGGGTCCTGGGGATCGAGTCCTGCATCAGGCTCCCTGCTCCTTGGGGATCCTGCTTCTCCCTCTGCCTCTCTCTCTCTGTCTCTCATGAATAAATAAATTAAAAATCTTTAAAAATTTTTTTCAATATAGAAGCTATACATGCTCACTAAAGGCAATTTGGAAAGCAGAGAAAGAAAACTGAACCAAAGACCTATTAGTCCATTACAGATACTATTAGTACTTTCGATATATTCCTTTCCCATTTTCTTTAAATTCTAAGCAAAGAGTTATATTTTTACATAATTTTTATTATTCTACATAAACAAAATTATATCCTATTTCTGTCTCTACCATAGCATGAGCATATTTCACATTAACCCAAAGTCTTTAAAATTGAAAATTTTAACAAATGCATAAAACTCAGGGGCAAGTTCTAGTTTTAACTATCCTGCTACTCTGACTCCCTGCTATAAATGATGCTGCAGAAACTCAAAACAATGCACAGAGACAGCAAACATGTTAATTAAAAATGCCCATACCGGTGCAAAATTTCAGGGCTCAAACCCTAACATCACCACTTAAAATTGCAATAGTGAGAAAATTTTTTAAGCTTTCTGCTCAGTTTCCTCCATTTTAAAAGAGAATGAGGAGGATGATATACTACCTATCTCATAAGGATCTTGTGAGGATTAGGTAAAGGATTTAGAACAATACTAGCACAGAGTACCCACTCAGTAAGTATTAGCTATTATCATAATTTCATAATATTTCCTCCTGCCTCCTTCTACTTCCAGCTTTTACTTATTCTGGATTATTTCCTTTAAAGTAAATTCTCAGAAGTGTAATTACTGAGCCGATGGGTATAAACAATTTTAAGATTCTTGACAGAATTGCCAAACTGCTCTCTAAAAGAAACTATACAACTAATTTATACTACAATAAGAAATACATGAAACTATCTTAACTAACCTAAGTACTGACTTTTATTTCATTTTTCTTAGCTCCATAAGGTAAAAATTATAACTTGGTTTTGGTTTAAATTACACTTATTTTATTACAAATAAGGCAGAGTATTTTACCACACTGTAAACTACTTATATTTATTCTTTTAAGGATTGCTGGTTGTAGACTTTTCAAGAATCTTTCAAGAACATGGAACATATTTTATTTCCAAGATCTTCCATGAATTACTTGAAAGACTCTATCATGGATCAAACAAGAGTATTTTTAAAAACTGAAAATGATTTAGTCTTACGCGTGTACACACCACACACACACACACACACACACACACACACACACACACCACTACTTCTCCAGGTTGTGAGCGGGTCAATGCATACATACAGAAGAATGACACTGGGCATAACATGTTTTCAAATATTTATCCATACAGAGTAAAAGTCAGTTTTATGACTCTCACCAGAGTGCCCTGTGATTTTTACAAAGATTATTAACTCTCATTTACTCATTGTAACAGTATTTTGCAGAGAATACTAATTGCCTCCCAATAGGTATTTTTTACCTTCTTCCCTAATTATCATAATCTTGAATAGCAAGCAAACTAAAATACTCCATTTCCAAGCCTCCCTTACAGCTAAATTTCCCCAGGTAATTAAGTTCTGGCCAATGAGATATAAACAGAAGTTTTGGGTAGAATTCCTAGAAAGCTCCTATAAAGGTACCCAGAATCTCTGATGAAAAAGTTACAGTATCAAACTGGCCCTCAGCTGGCTAACTCGGACTTCTTTTATATGAGAGAGAAGTAAATTTATATGTTTTTAACCATTTTTTAAAAATGTTCTGCCATATACACCCAAAACATAACCCAAACTTATACACATGACCAAAATGCATTTATTTTTTTTAAGATTTTATTTATTTATTTATTGGAGAGAGTAAAAGGGAGCAAGAGAGCACAAGCAGGGGTAGTGGCAGGACAGGGAGAAGCAGGCTCCCTAGTCAGCAGGGAGCCCCATGTGGGGCTCGATCCCAGGACCCTGGATCAGGACCTGTGCCCAAGGCAGACGCTTAAACGACTGAGCCACCCAGGCACCCCCCAAAATGCATTTATATTTAATTCTGGGTATCATGATTTATCTTTCCAACACTGTAACAGTACTCAGAAATATGAACTGTTGGAGCGCCTGGGTGGCTCAGTCGTTAAGCATCTGCCTTCAGCTCAGGTCATGATCCCGGGGTCCTGGGATCGAGCCCCACATCAGGCTTCTTGCTCAGCAGGAAGCCTGCTTCTCCCTCTCCCTCACTTGTGTTCCCTCTCTCGCTGTGTCTCTGTCAAATTAAATAAAATCTTAAAAAAAAAAAGAAATGTAAACTGTTTACACTAGTAACAGCATTTGAATTCAGTGAGCACACATTCATTAAACTGCAATAAGAAAAAGGCTGAGAAATTTCTTGGTTAACAGAAGAACAGTAAGAACAGTATTATTTTATGTGTTTTCGTTAAGAAGAAAGATGGAGCAATTAATTGCATTCATTTAATTTATTAATAATTTTAAGTCTACTGGGTGTCTGGGACTATGCTTACCATCAGGGTAAAATTACAGGAGTGGGTTTTGAGTTCTTGAAGAAGAATATAGCTAAGAATTATGTATTTTGGAAACTAGCCCATTACTGGATATATCATTTACAATTATCTTCACCCAGTCAGTAGGTTATCTTTTAGCTTTATTGGTTGTTTCTTTTGCTGTACAGAAGCTTTTTATTATTATGCAATCCCAATAGTTTATTTTTTGCTTTGGCTGCCCTTGCCTAAGGAGACATATCTAGCAAGACGTCATTAAAACCAATGTCAGAGAAATTCTGACGTGGCTTTCTTCTATTATTTTTATGGATTCAGATATCATATTTAAATCCTAAATCCATTTTGAGTTTATTTTTGTGTATGATATAAGAAAGTGGTCCAGTTTCATTCTTTTACATGTAGGTGTCCACTTTTCCCAACACCATATGTTGAAGAGATTGTCTTCATCCCATTACATATTCTTTCTTCCTTTGCCAAAAATTAATTGGCCATGTAATTGTGGGTTTATTTCTGGGCTTTCTATTCTGTTCCATTGGTCCATATATCTGTTTTTGTGCCAGTACCATACTGTTTTGATTCCTACAGCTTTTTAATGTAACTCCAAGTCTGGAATTGTGATACCTCCAGTTTTGTTTTTCTTTTCCAAGATTGCATTGGCTATTCAAGATCATTTGTGGATCCATACAAATTTTAGAACTGTTTGTTTTCATTCTGTGAAAAATGCTGTTGGTCTTTTGATAGGGATTGCATTAAATGTGTAGATTGCTTTGTGTAATATACACATTTTAACAACTGTCCTTCCTACCCATGAGCATGGAATGTCTTTCCATTTGTTTGTGTCATCTTCAATTTCTTTCATCAATATTTTATAGTTTTCAGAGTACAGGTCTTTCACCTCTTTAGCTAAGTACATTCCTATTATTTTTGATGCAATTTTAAATGGGATTGTTTTCTTAATGTCTCTTTCTACTGCTTCATTATTGGTATAAAGAAATGCAAGGTATTGTTATACATTGACTTTGTATCCTGTGACCTCAGTTAATTCATTTATCAATTCTCATAGTTTGTTTTTTTTTAATTCTCATAGTTTTTTGGTGGAGTCTTTAGGGTTTTCTATATATAGCATCATGTCATCTGGAAACAGTGAAGTTTTACTTTTTCCTTACTAATTTGGATGGCATTTATTCCTTTCTCTTGTCCAACTGCTGTGGGAGGGACTTCCAGTACTATGTTGAATAAAAGTGGTGAGAGTAGACATTCTTGTCTTATTCCTGATCTTATGGGGAAAGCTCTCATTTATTCCTTTATGAGTATGATGTTAATTGCAGTTTTTCATATAAGGTCTGTATTATGTTGAGGTATGTTCCTTCTAAACCTATTTTGTTGAGGGTTTTTATCATAAATAGATATTATACTTTGTCAAATGCTTTTTCTGAATCTATTAAAAGGATGGTTTTTATCCTTTCAGCTATTGAAGTGATGTATCCCACTGACTGATTTGTGAATACTGAACCACCATTACATCCCAGTAATAAATCCTTCTTGATCATAGTGAATGATTTTTTTAATGTATTATTAGATTCAGTTTGCTATTTTGTTCAGGATTTTTGCATCTATGTTCACCAGAGATTTTGTCCTGTAATTCTCTTTCTGTTGTGTCTTTATTTGGCTTTGGAATCAGGGTAATGCTGGCCTTATAAACGAATTTGGAAGTTTCCCTTCCTCTTCTATCTTTTGGAATAGTTTGAGAAGAATAAGATAACTCTTCTTTCAGTGTTTGGTAGAATTCACCTCTGATGCCATCTGGCTTGGGACTTTTGTTTGTTGGGAGTTTTTTTCATTACTGATTCCATTTCATTGATTCCATTTCATCGGTCTGTTCAAATTTTCTATTTTTTCCTATTTCAGTTTTGGGAGATTATGTTTAGAGGAATTTATCCATTTCTTCTAGGTTGTCCAAATTGTTGGCATATAATTTTCATAATATTCTTTTAGAATCCTTCATATTTCTGTGGTGTCCTCAGGACCTAGAACCTGCAAAGCATGCAGTCAGGAGACTCAGTGTTGGCAATGTTTGCACTGGTGGTCTGGGGGAGAGGACCTGCACCATGGGAGTCAGGCAGCCCTTGCTGGAGGGTAGCAGGGCATGGTGTAAGCAAATTAGGTGGTGAATGTGGGTGTCCTGCTGGTTCCAGCAGGTGGCCAAGTGTTTATGCTGGGGGGGAAGGGAGAGAAATGGCCCAAGCCCACTCCCTTGTTCCTGGAGATGTCCCTCAGTGAACTCTGAGATTAGTAAATAACTATTGCTCCCATATGCCTCAGGGTTTTTCAAACTGCTGCTTCTATACTGTTTGTTGTGCTGTCTCTTTTAAGGGCTGGGACTCAGCTTCCTACTACCCTCTAAGCTCCCCCAGAGCAGAGAGGGCTGATAGTTAAATTTTGAGGGCTTAAATCCTGCTGGTTATAATAAATTATGAAATCCAATCCCTCTGATTTTCAAAGCCAAATGCTATGGGGATTCACCTTCCCCATGCAGGCTCCCTGGTATGGCAGTTTTTTTCTCACCCTTCTCCAAGGCCACAGCTCCCTCCTTCCAGTGGCCAGACCCATGGTGTTTAGCTCCCCACTACATCTGTCTCCACCCTTCCTACCCTCTTCATTGTGGTCTCTTCTCTACATTTAGCTGTGGGGTTTGCTTTGCCAATCTTCGGGTCATCTTCTGAGTTATTTACACTGATATGAGTGTTATCTAGTAGCGTCTGTGAGATGAGGAGAGTTTATAGTCCTCCTACACCGCCTTCTTCCCCACAAGTCTCGGATCACATGAAATTTGAATAGCTGAGAGTCAGAAGGGGTGAAAGATATAGTTAAAAGCTGAGATAATCACTAGCTGAAATGAACTCTCTCAGTCAGTTCCTAAGCTATAATGTGATAGTAAGCTAATTTTTAAAGCTACCTAACTCCTTGGAACTATTCACCTCTACTCAGTTATAAGCCTCTAGAGGGCAGGTACTGACTACTGTCTTTTATTTCTTTGTCTGGTACTAGGCAGAGTTGAATGAATATAAAAATGCTGCAGAAATTTACAACATAAGGTACTATATTATTTAATCATAATAGATAAAAGTTTTGAGCACTTTATATTCTAAATACTTTACATGTATCATGTCAGTCTTCATAATAACTCCATAAGGTAAGTAATATTGTCTCCATTTTATAGAGGGGGAAACCAAGGCCCAAAGAAGTCAACTACATATCCCAAGATCACCTGGACATTAAGTGGCAGAACCAAGCTATGAAGGAAAAACACAATCTGGTAGTGGTGTACAATGCTGTTGCCAGCCCTTTGTATGAATTAGAAAGAGCAGTCTCTTTGGATGACTAGAGCTCTTTGCCAGGGTGCACAGCTTGGCAAGCCAAACAAAGGCTAGATTTTAAACTCTACTCCCCCCTTGCTGTGAATCCTTATAAAGTAAACCACCTGCACAACTCTAAACAGCAGCCCTGATGTAACAGCCCAGCAGATGAACTGATAATGGTTCATCCAGTCATTTAGAGCTCTGTTGTCCAATATGGTAGCTACTACCCACATATGTTATTTAAATTTAATATTCAGTTCCTCAGTCTCACTGGTTCATTAGCTACATGTGGGTGGCAGGTACCAGTGCAGATATCATAGAACATTTCCATCATTACAGAAAATTACTTTGAACAGCACAGATGTAGAATATACATGCAGGGGTATTAGAATGTTTATAGATATTAGGCTTGAATTTTCTATTATACATATACTTATATATGATCTATCCCAATCATCTCCATTTACACCTTGCATTCCTAAGATTATTACAAAAAGTATGTGCATAGGACAAGAATTTTTTAATGATACTTTAACCTTATTTTACTGAATTTTCACTATAGTGTGGATCTGAAGGAATTGTGGGAAGGGAGCAAGAGATATAAAAATTCTTCATAGTACAGAAATAATGATTATTTATAGGAAGACTGAAAAAAGTGAGTAGAACAAAACTACGCATAGAAGAAAGACAATTTTCTTACAAGTATTGTTACATCATCAAAACTTTTTAACTTCTTTATATTACTTGCAAGAAAATGTCTTATTAAGGCATCTTAGGCAGACTCTTTAAAACACATTTGGGACATTTTCCTGGACTCTTAAAAGAATATTAGAAAGGAGAACTATGATACATAAGAAACTTTCACTGCTTTTAATTTAGTGCTCCAAAGCACCAGAAACATGTAGACAGGTTAGAAGAAGCTCAATAAGGAGAAATAGAATTGTTAGACAAAGATAGGGATTTATGAGAAAATATTAATATATAAATGTATATAGTGAAAACAAGTGATTTTAAAAGATCATAACTAAATACAAATAAATGAAGAATATAAACTTTAAGTTCTTTTTAATTTTATTTATTTGAGAGAGAGAGAGAACAAGCAGTGGAGAGGGGCAGAGGGAGAGAGAGAGAAGCAGACTTCCTGCTGAGCAGGAAGGCCGATGAGGCGGGGCTCGATCCCAGGACCCAGAGATCATGACCTGAGTTGAAGGCAGAGGCTTAACCGACTGAGCCACGCAGGCACCCTAGAATATAAACTTTAAAGAAAATATTTAGCAACGATGTAAGGGTGTAACTTGGACAAATCCGATAATAAAAATGAGGCCAAATTTAAGAGAACTTGAAAGAATAGATTTCAGAAAGCACTATTTATTTCCAAGTGTTGAAATAGCCTTTCTTCAGCTGATAAGTGGCAAGAACAGTGCACATTACTTAGCACTGAACTTTTTTTAATTCAAAGTACTAAAAAAAACTTGGAACAGCAATCTGGTACTGATGATCTAGCATTCTATTTTCTCTTAATTTTGGTTCCCATAATGCCATAATATATCATCTTTTTCTAGAAATGGTTTTTATGACCCTAATAGGATATATCCAAAGAGACAAACTAACAGGTTTCCTCCTAGAAGGAAGTAACATGTGTGCTGATGGAGTTCATTCAGAAAGGAGTTCACACTTACTCCTACTATCCTCTCCAATATCCACCTCCTCATTGAATTCTTGTGACATATTTTTAAATACATATGGTTTAAAATTTTAAAGGGAAAAAATACCAAAGTAAAAGAAAAAAGAATAAACTTGGTAAAAACTAAGAAAAATATATATACAAGAAATACTTTTCTTAAACATTTAAACCTGTACAGAAGTCTACATGGTAAACTGGGTACATTTGTTTTTTAATAAGTGTTTCATATCTCAGAGATTCCAAAGATATCAAATGATGTGGTAGTTGCTATAGAAACTATTCTCTTTTAATGAAACTCAGATTAAATAACCGCATAGAACAAATTCAAATTTGAAATGCAATTACTATTCTAAAGCATATTTACATATTTGATTTTATAATGGTTACAGAAAATAAGATAAAATATTAAGAATATCTTTTATGTGTGCAAAACCAATGGCAGTTACAAACTTAATTGCGACTCTACCCTTAAATACAATAGTGCTGGAAATAATGGAATTCTATTTTATAATAAAAACTCATACAAACTCTGTACCATTCTACTGCTACTTGGAAAAGTGCTCATTTGCATGCAGCGAAACATTTCTTGAAATTTAACATTTTGCATAAATGGTATAAATTCAGGGTAAGTATAAAAGATTCTCAAAAGCCTTGTCTATAAGATCAATACTAAGAAAATGGTCAGCAAGTAACCACTGAAATTCCACAGTAGATGATGTGACAGAATGTGCAAGAAAGGGTCTACTTATCTAGTACTTTCTGTTAACCTGCAAAACCAAAATCCAGACTCCCAGGGGCTGCACACTCCTGTCTTCCACTTGCCATACTGGAAATATCATGGACTTCAGAATCAAACAAACCAAGCTTCAAATCCCAGCTCTAACATTGACAAACTATGATATTTTGTGCAAGACTTAACCTCTCTAAACCTGTAAAACAAAGATAATACCTGTCTTACAGGATCAATACAAAGATTAATAATATCTTGTGTAATCAGGCTCCCTGCTCAGCAGGGAGTCGGCTTCTCCCTCTGACCCTCTTCCCTCTCATGCTCTCTATCTCTCATTCTCTCTCTCTCAAATAAATAAATAAAATCTTTAAAAAAAAAAAAAGAAAATAATAATATCTTGTGTATAATGTCTAGCATGGTTTCTGCACATATTTGGTGTTCATTGCCTGACAGCTTATATTATTATTGCTATTACTACTACGATAATTACTGTTACTACTGCTGCTGTTCCAAATGCTACAACAACAAAGCAAAGCCATAGTAACCTTTTTAATTTGTTTCTTTTTTTTTTTAAACACATCTGTACAATCTTCCCAATGGATGCATTGAAATCAGGCAGGGTAAGGGATGCCAACTGTGGCTGTGTAATAGAACTGGCTAGAATCTGGCTGTGGAGCTAACCTGCATGACTTCACTTAAGTACCCCGGTTATCTCACCAACTCCTTCTGTCAGACACATTAGAGGAGATAGGCTTCACTCTGTAAGAGCTCCCCAAAACAGAGACAACTAACAATTAGAAATGCTCATTATTTAATTAATCTTTTCAGTTTGAATTGGAGAATTTTTGTTTATTCATTCTTTCCTCAGACACACCTTCCCTGACCACCTGAGTGTAGTATGTAACCTAGAACATAAGAGCTGCCCAAATACTTGTTAAATAACTAAAACGAAACCTATTAGTACATGAAAGGTATGGTATCTTTTGAAGACATGACAATATATAAACATAACACGACAAAGACAACCTTGCTCTTATGTAATAGAGTCTAGTCTAGGAGGTAACTGGGGAGTTAAAATGTTATCTACATGATACCTATATTAGATAGATATTAACTTTCCTAGTGGAGATGCAGATAAATTACCATTACAGTTCAATGGAGGGAAACGACCTCTAACAAGGACAATCACTGGGAGGCTCATTCTTCTCATCTTTGTAATTCAAGCAAAACTATCCTCAATTTTGGAAACCCTCAGCCATTTTCTGATTAAATGCTGTTTCAAAAACTCAAAATAATACAGTCTTAGATTCACTTAAGCTTATGCTACAAAATGGCATCAGTATCACAGAGTTTTACAGTGACTTTAAATAGTCTTTCAAACAATAGATGATTCCTATACTACTTTTTTCTTTTAACAATACACATAGTTTAAAAATATGATATACTGCTCCATTCTTCTTCATCCTTGGTCCCAGTCCTCTTTTAACCACTTCGGACAAATCTTCTACACTAGATACTCCATATCTCTAAATAGTATGTATACATTTCAATATCTTATCAATTTAGGAGCTATATTGTAATATCCTTCTGTAAAAGACTAGGCTTTAGTTCACTTAATACATACATATACCTCTCTTTGCCAATATTTTTTGTAATTATAGGATACCTTTATAAACTTGTATAATAAACTCACATTTCATATTTCTTATTTTCTTAACACTAGTTTTCTTCTCAACTATCTTCACTGTCAGATGAAGATATTGTCCCTACTCTTCCCTCATTCTGTCATCTACTTCACTACCTCCTGTCTTCCATAAGCTATATTTTCAAACTGTCAGAGTTTTACATTCTATAACTTTTATCTTATTTTCTGTAAACATAATTATAATTTCTATGCTTTTTCTAAAAGTTGACTATTAATCCATCAACACCATTTGAAACAGCAAAACAAGGACCACAGGATATGTTAGGATAGCATTTCCTTTTTTATGGGTCCAATGCCATAAGCCATAGACCATTTGAAGGAGAACATTCTTGACATTATAATAAAACATGTTCTCTTTTCTCACACTCCATCAATTGCTTTAAATTGTATCACATTTTATTTTACTTCATTTTAAAAAAAGTACTTGTGATGTGCTTTATTTCTTCCTATTGTTTTTTTAATAGGCTTCCTGTTTTTTCTTACTGACAAATGAGTAAGTATCTTCAGGAACCTATCGCATAGGAACCCCTTATTCTTCCAAGAATCTTCTCTTTCCACTCTAATCTGGACTGATTCATTCTCTAAGCTTGCTGCTTAGCTATCAATTTCTGATTTTCCTTCACTATGTTCTGGGATTGGATCTGCTTTTCTCTTTCATCACATTCTCCTTAATTTTGCTGATATATATACATATATCCTCAAGCAACTTGCTGAGATAGGAAAACTTAAAGATACAAATTCTGACTTCCTATAAGTCTGAACATAACCTTAATCTAACCTTACATTTACTGAAAATTTGGCTGGACATAGAATTCTAGGTTGGAAATAAATTCTTTCATAATTTCAAAGGCATTCCACTACTTTCTGGTTGAAGATACATAAAAAGAATTTCACTGCAGTGTTGTTTACATTAGGCAAAATTAGAAAAACTAAATGCCCATCAATAGGAAAAAATTAAATAAATTATAGTATATCTAGACTATAAACTATTCAGTCATAAAACATGACTAACTGTGAAAATATGAGAAGAGAGTTAAGACGGCAGAGGACTAGGGGGACCCACAGTTAGATAAATATAAAATCATTTTGAACACCAAAAATATCAATCTGAGTACTGAGAGAGCAAAACTGCACAAGTAGAGAAGGCAAAATGCCACAGAATGGCAGGTAGGAGCTCCAGAGAGTTGATTTGGGGGAGAAGAGAACTGCAGGGAAAAAAAAAAAAAAAGAAGAGAACTGCAGGTGCTGCAAAGGAGAGAGGGGCCAAAGGGAAAAAAAAAAAAAAAAAAAAGTGAAAGAACGCACGTGGGACTGTACAAGAAAAACTCTTCCCTGAAACTGTTGGCTGGAAAAGGAGAGAGGCTGACTCCCACAAATTTTTCTAAGTGGAGAGTGCAAAGACTAGAGCTTTGCAGGTCCACACCATTGCCAGGGTCATGCCTGGTGGGCTTGGCAGTCCTCCAGTGGGTAAGAAGGGTGGAGACCTGGGAGCAGGCAGCATGGTCTAAGGAACCTCTGGGTCACCAGGGGAGAAAGAGTTTTCCCTCCTTGGAGTGCATTGGTAGTAGTAGCACAGCCTCTCTGGGGACAAAAAACCTGGCAGGTCCACTGAGATGCTCCATTCACTGGCATAGAAACAGAGAGACCAGTCGAAGACAACAAACCTTGGTGCCCAGTTTTGGCTGTGATTTACCACAAACTCTGAACCATGGCACAATCATGCAACCAATTTCCAAGACAAACTGGCAAACTGCAAAAGCACAAGAAACCACTGCCCACCCCACCCCACCAGAGGACCAGCGTGGGTCCACACTGCACAGATCTGTTTATTTGGAGTTTTGAAACCGAGTTATATGCCTGAGATAAAACACAGGAGTACTATGCTGCCTAGTAGGCAGACATCTCAGATGCAGGCAGGGTAAAGGCAGGGATCTGGCAGAAGCTTGGGATACAAGAGGGATGATTGTTTGCTCTTCTGTGAGGGCTTGCTGAAGAGTGGCAGCTGCAAACTTCCCATTCCAGGGATGAGAAAGCTAGTCAATGCCATCTTTTCTGCCCACCCCCCATCAACACTGACTGACCTCAGTGGGCAAAACACCACTACCGAGTGTAGACTGGAGCCACTTACACCAAGCCCTGCCCCTCTGTGCCCTGCAGGAGCATCTCCACTAGGACAAGTCCACCTGAGACTCAACCCACCTCGGCAGTAGCAATTTCTTACTAGACACATCTCCAGATCACTTCTTGGGCTTTTGGCTAAGATCAAGTATAGACATATCACCAGAGGCAAGGGAAACAAAAGCAAAAATGAGCTATTGGGACTTCATCAAGATAAAAAAAACTTCTGCACAGCAAGGGAAACAATCAACAAAACTAAAAGGCAACCTTCTAAATGGGAGAACATATTTGTCAATGACATATCTGATAAAGGATTAGTATCCAAAATCTGTAAAGAACTTATCCAACTCAACACCAAAAAAACAAATAATCCAGTTACCAAGTGGGCAGAAGAGGGGTGCCTGGGTGGCTCAGTCAGTTAAGTGTCCCACTCTTGATTTCAGCTCAGTTCATGATCTCAGGGTCATGAGATCGAACTCCACGTGGGCTCCATGCTCAGTGTGGAATCTGCTTGGGATTCTCTCCCTCTCCTTATGCTCCTACCCCCACTCATACTTTCTCTCTTTCTCTAAAATAAATAAAATCTTAAGAAAAAGAAGTAGAGATTTTTCCAAAGAAGACATCCAGATGCTTACAGACACATGAAGAGATGCTCAATATCACTCATAATCAGGGAAATACAAATCAAAACCACAATGAGATACCACCTCACACCTGTCAGAATGGCTAAAATCAACAACACAATAAACAACATATGTTGGTGAGGATGCTGAGAAAAGGAAACCCTCTTGCACTGTTGGTGGGAATGTAAACTGTTGCAGCTACTCAGGAAACAGTTTGAAGTTTCCTCAAAAAGTTAAAAGTAGAACTACCCTATGATCCAGCAATTTCACTAGTAAGTATTTACCCAAAGGATAGAAACATAACAGATTGGAAGAGATACATGCACCCCAATGTTTCTGACAGCACTGTCAACAATAGCCAAATTATGGAAAGAGCCCAAATGTCCATTGACTGATGAATGGATAAAGAAGATGTAGAATACATATACAATGGAATATTACTCATCCATCAAAAAGAATAGAAATCTTGCCATTTGCATCAACGTGGATGAAGCTAGAGAGTATTTTGCTAAGTGAAATAAGTCAGACACAGAAAGACAAATACCATATGATTTCACTCATATGTAGAATTTAAGAAACAAAACAAACGAGCAAGGCAGGGGAGGAGAGAGAGAGAGAGGCAAACCAGTTAACCACAGAGAACAAACTAACGGTTACCAGAAGGGAGGTGGGGGGGCGGATGGATTAATTATGTGATGGGGATTAAGGAACACAATTGTGATGAGCACCCTGTGTTATACGGAAGTGTTGAATCACTATATTGTAAATCTGAAACTAATAATATACTATATGTCAGCTAACTGGAATTTGAATAAAAACTTTAAAAAAATACACAACTGTAAAAAGACTTTTATTTTTTTGTTGTTGTTTTTTAAGTAGGCTCCACGCCCAGCATGGAGCCCAATCTAGGGCTTGAACTCACAACTCTGAGATCAAGACCTGAGCTGAGATCAGGAGTCAGACACTTAACCAACCGACCCATACGATTGTCCAGTAAAAACACTTAAAATAAGATCTAGAATTCTTTATAGTTTGCTTACAGGTGCCTTTAATTCTCACTCAGCTTTGAAGAAAGCAAACTAAGAAAATGTAGACAATGCTTTATTCATATGTTTCAAAGTGTGTATATATCACTTTTTATCATTTACTCCTTTAACTGACTTTTCCAATTAACTGACCAACTACTGATTCTGATTGTGCCAATAGAGGGATTTTACTCTTTTTCCATTTTAAAATATTTTGTTTATTATATGTTTTTATATAATATATATATGTATATCTGTATGACAATTCGTTATGACTGAGTTCATATCATAGTTCCACCAATGACAAGCTAGATGACAATATACTTAACATCTCTGTGCCTTAGTTTCCCCATAAAGTTAATATTAGCATTTACTTTATAGAGTTGTGCCAGACAGATAAATTATGCTCTTGTAATTAGGTAAGCCTCTAGAACAGTTTCCTAATTCAGCCTATGAACAACCTAATGCCATAATTATAAATAAATCCAAGAAATGAATTCTATCCCTTCCCTCTTCTATTTTATACTTTTTACCAGGAAGTTTCTTCCTAATGCCTTCCTTAAATTTACCCTTTTATAACTTAAAGTCATTTTCTCAATTCTATTTTAAACAAAAAGCTCAATGGATTTGACAAGGACTCCAGAGACGAACTCTTGATGTCAAAGGTACTGGTTAAATGTTTAGTGAACTTCATCATTGCAGTTAAAATAGTATTTTGTGTATACTTTAATATTCCTTAATATGACAGTGGGTTTTTTTGTTTTTTGTTTTTGTTTTTGTTTTTTAGAGAGGGAGAGAGAGAGAGAGAGAAAAGAGAGAGCACAAGCAAGGGGGGGAGGGACAAAGGGAGGGAGAGACCCTGAGATCATGACCTGAGCCAAAATCAAGAGTTGGAAGCTTAACCAAATGAGTCACTCAGGCGCCCCTATGATAATTTTTTGAAGAGAAAATAAAATAAAAACAGTAAATGGTAATAGGATGTGTACAAAATTAAAGAGTATCTCAAAATGTTTTCAAACATAAAAAAAGATTAAATAGTATCTCAACACTACATAAAACTTAGTAAAATTATAATTTACTAATAATTGAATACCTACTTTGATTATGAGTATTTTTCAATTTTTTCATATTTATAAAAATTCATATAGAAAATATTTTTAAATGATGTAATATAGCCATAGATCAGTTATGTGTATTTGGGCTTGCAGTATATACCTTACCCTCACTCCCAGCCCTTGAATCACAAGGGTTATTCCAAAGCAAAAGAACAGATGAAATTCAAATACTTCTGAAATCATAAAAAATGTACTTCTGAATAGATTGACAGTGCTTTTACCTTTAAATGTAAGTAGATATCAAATTTTGAATGGGCATTACTATGACTCTCAGAAAATCATTTTTTAAGAAGACTTGATGAGACTATAAATCTCATTGCAAATAAATACTAGAAATGTATCAACAAGACTCCAATGCCATCTTTACTAAAATTTGAAAGTCATATATAAATGATTAAGGATTAGACAGAAAATTCCTAAATCAGACAATGTCACTCCATCACTGAACACTTTTTTAATATAAGAAAATACATGTAAGAAGCAAACATTACTGCATAAATGAACAATGTAAAAATCACATTCTATACTTTCAAGGGATTTGTAATCTATCATAAACAACCCATGTATTTGTCATTAATGATGGAAGTTTATTTGTAATAATGCACAAAATGTTTTGGGTAATGAAAATATTAAATGATAAAATATTTTGTTTTGTTTTGTTCTGTACTGCCCCAAAAATAAGAACATTGCAAACTTTCTACCAACCTCTACCAAAGACTGAGAATAAAGTCACTGCAAACTTCCAAGCTAAAGAGACCCTGATGGTCATCCAAATAATTTATCAATCATAGATAAAGAAACTAAAGACCACAGATATGAAATAACTTGACCAAGTTAGTAACATAAATAAGTCCTCTTGTTAAACATGGTGTGTTGAATACTGATATTTAACAACACGGCTCCCTTCTGAAAACTTCACTGAAATGATAGGAATGAGAGAAATTAAAAATTATATAAATCCAAAGGGAGACAAGAAAAGAAAGTGATGGCAACAACATTTTGGAAATTTAAAAGCTAACAGAAAAATGGCAACTAAAAAGAACAAAGAAAGTGCAAACCTATGGTGGCAATAGGACAAAGCCCAGAAGCAGGCTGATTCTGACTGTAGAAGCCTAGAATCCCACTGAAAATGGAAGTACAGATAAAGCTAAAAGCAGGAGGATGGGTTCAGACTGTATAAGCAAAATGTACTCTTCAGAACACCTCCACACAACATGGAAACTGCCCTTTCTCCCATCCTGGCAAAACACCAGGGATTTACTTTCTAGAAGTTTTAAAACATTTGCCAGGATATATTACACAAGCCCAAAACCTCAGTAGTTTGGTACAGTGATAGTTTATTCTTATTCAGATGGACAACACTTTAGGGCAGTTATCCTCCACATGCTGGCCATATCAACACATTGTTCCCTTGACTGAATTGGTAGGAATGAGTCTCACACCTGCGATTAAATGCTTCTGTTCAGGACGATCACCTCTACTTCCTTTTCATGGGCCAAAAGATATCACATGGACACATCTAACCTCAAAGAGAAGAGAACTAAAAATATTTGTGGGAAGCATCAATATTTGCTACATTGGACTCTGGAACTAATTACCAGGTAGAGCTAAACACGGGAAAACCTTACTAAAATTAAGAAGATTAATTGAAAGTCTATGTACTAAGTCATAAGTTTCCAAGCCCCCTTCCCTCATTTACAACAAGAATTCTTGCAACCCAGTTTTTTCCCCACGAGGCAGAAAATTAAAGGATCTCTTACTAGGAAAAATTACTAGTCAAAGAGAAACAATCTATGGATACTTACAGTAGGGTATCCCCCAGAGAATGACCCAGCCTACTCACCCTCTCTTCAGTCAATAAGCTTTACAAACACAAAAGTTCTAATCAGCTTTTTAGTGCCTCACTTTTAAATATGGGAGTATAGCCAGAGACCACAAATGGACATTTTTGTAAAGTCCCTAACAGGAAAACAAAGATTAAAAATAAATAAAAAGGAGAAAAGAGAATGTGGAGAAATAAAAACTATACAGTAAATAAAAAGAACCTTTTTTATACATATAAGCATATATACACATATATACATATACATTGGTTTGAGGAATGGATTTGCTGTTCTGTAAATGAGAGATATAAGAATGCTTACATATCATGAGGAAAGAGCCAATAGATAGGGGCCTTTCAGCACATCCTTTGGCAATTCACATGTCTGCTGCTCAGCTTGTCATAAATGATTGCTTGGTTAAATACAGTATCAATTCTTACCTATAGATGTTCAGCTCTTTGAATGAATGACACTTGATCTTTGATACTTCCTTGATTCATTTAATAAGAACAGTTCCAATTATACATATTTTAGAATACTTTAAAATCAACTCTGCTGTTGATCCTTACAAATACTATGTTCTCTATTTATAGATGAATATCTGAGGTTTAAAGAAGAGAATTAATTTGCCCCAAACTAGTATATAGCAAGGTTCTTCTGGGGAAAAAAGGAGAGGAAGAAAGGGAGGGAGGTAGAGAGGGAAGAAGAAAGGGAAAAGGGGAGGGGGGCCAAAGAGAGGGAGAGAGGAACAGAGAGGGGGACAGGGGGAAGGGAGAGAGGGAAAGAGAGAGAAAGAAAAAAAAGCACAATTTCTCCTACTCCGATGTCTTTTAAAGTATATCCTACAGTCCTACTGTTCCTCTATTAAGGGTATTCCAGATACTATAACAAATCATGGAGATACTGGAACAGAGTAATTTTACAACTCTTTTTACCTAGATATACCTACAAAAAAGTACACAAATCCTAAGTATGAAGACCAGTGAATAATCACAATCGGCACATTTGAAAGACAATCCTTAAGATTCTCTCTCTGCCCCTCTGCCCCTCCTCCCCCTCTCTCTCTGAAAACAAAACAAAACAAATATTTTGCTATTCTTTTTTTTTAAGATTTTATTTATTTATTATTTATTTGATACAGAGAGAGAGCACAAGCAGGGAGAGCAGCAGGCAGAGGAAGAGAGACAAGCAGGCTCCCCACAGAGCAGGGTGCCCAACACGGGATTCGATCCCAGGACCCTGGGATCATGACCTGAGCCAAAGGCAGATGCTTAACCTACTAAACCACCCAGGCACCCCTTTGCTCTTCTTCTTTACTGAATCTCAAAGTCCCAGAAATTTCTTACTAAACTTAGGGGGTTAACTTAGTTATGTGATACCAATACCCATAGTGAACAACAAAATATACCCACATTCATCTGTGTATTCTGAATATATCTTATATGACCAGTTATCTCCTATTCCAAATTATAATCTTTCTTTTCTCTTCTCATATCCCTGTGTGAGAAAATGTTTGTATAATTCCTGTAGTGCCTATCTAACATGATCTATCCCCAAAAGTCTACAGAAGATTTGATGAGTTAGTCACTTATTCCTTTAGGAAACCACTTCCCTGCTGCTAAAGGAAATATCTACGTACAATACAACCACTTTAGGAAAAAAAACAGATCTATAAAACTCATCAGCATACACTAGAATGACTGCCAAATGTATTTAGTACTTTGAAATGCTTTGAAAAGAATTAAAAAATAATGCTTTTGTTTATGCCGAATCATTAGAGTAACTCTAATTTTATCCGCAAATGTCAAAAAGAGGCAGAAAACCAGTCTCAATCATAAGAGTTTTGAAATTATTTATTCCACTTATTAAGAAACAAGCCTTTTAGCCAAGGAGCTTTGGTATATTGTTAACACTTTTACCTTATCACTAGAATAACAAGAGCTGAACTATCTATCTAAAATATTTCTTCCTAAAGGCAAACCAATTCTGCAGTTTTTAACAACTAAGTGGCCAAGCTGACATATCTTTAGAGAGATTCAAATGATCTATTATCAGTATTCAGAAAACAAATCAAATACATTTTTCAGTGCTTCTAAAAATATAAGAAGTTATGTAAAATAGCAATGTAATAACAAATAATAGTGAGCATTTTTGTGTTCAGTGTCATCAATCTAAAATTTGCCAGGGACATACAATGTGTAAGGTAACCAAAAATCCAGAAATTTCCACCGAGCTCATACTTTGTTCAATACTACATAGGTTCTGTGAACTTGAAAGTCATCAGATTTCTCACAATGTAACTTTTTTAATTTGTTTAACAAATATTTAATTGTGCTTTATTATGTTCTTAGCACTATACTAAATGCTTACAAATATTAACTAAATTAATTCCTAAAATAATTGTGGATTAATAGGCAGAATTGGAACTCAAGTCTAACTTAACCACACAAATCCTCTTAACCACACAAATAACTGAAAATATATGTATAAATATAACCAGAATAATTAACCCCTTTTTTCTTTTTAATAATAAGTCTGGGCTATACTTGGTCTTTTGATCATTTACTTCAGGGAAGTAATTTTGATCATTTATTTAAGAAAGAAAAGCTAATGCCAAGACTCAAAGGCAAGAAATATAGTCCTTTGCTATACGCATATTTAGCTTGCTTAAAACAATTGTCATCAAATTTTATAAATATATTAAGAGAAAATAAGAAAATACATCTATCTTTGGACAATAAGAAGCTTCTTGTAAACAATTTAGAACTACAAAACCCAGAGAGAATAAAAATAGCTTGAGGTCATTCTCTAAGTTCTCTAATTATTCTTGAATCAAGGATGCATTTTGAATCAAGTTTTTGTCTGCCCATTTATCTAGTCTTTACTAAGCATACTAAGAGTACCAACAGACAGTTTCACTGTATTTCTCAGGAGGGAAGGAGGAAACAAGAGAACTGAAAGGTCATTTAGTCAATTTCCTGCTCAAGCATTTTATTTTCCCTATATTTCCCAGGGCTTTGCAGAGCTACAATAGAGACAGGTCCTCACCAGAATGAACCCTTTCCTCTAGATGATATAGAGCATTTCTGGCAAAATAAAAATACATTTACTTTATTTTTTTTGTTTTTGGTTTTTTAATTGAGATATAATTGACATATAACATTTTACTCATTTTAGGTATACAACAAAATGATTTGCTATATGTCTATATTGTGAAATGATTACAAGCTTATTTAATATCCATCACCACACACAGTTACAAATTTTCTTTCTGTGATGAGAATTTTAAGATGTATTCTCTTAACAACTTTCAAATACACAACACAGCATTGTTAACTATACACATCATGATGTAAATTACATCCCTGAAGTTAATTTTTTAAAAAGAAAAGGCCTGCCTGCATGAAGCAAAAGAAAGAATGATCCAAGTCTTTGCTTTCCTGATCTAATCAGATTTCCACTCACAATGGCCCTGCTTCCTCCAAATGGTTTCACTATTAACATAAGTAATTCTAAATCGAATACATCTAGGATGATCACACATTACCAGAACAACCCAAGAAACATCTGGAAAAAACTTTGGTTCCACAGTTGTAAAAATCTTTCCAATCCCAATTCTCTGTAAACCCTATCCTAGTTTCTTAAAAGTACTAGAAGTAGAAACTACAAAAGAATTACATATTAACACCAGACTATATTTTGTGATAGGTACTCAAAAATGCTTCTTTCTCCAGCAAGCCACAGCATCTGAAATTCCCATCAGAGGAAGTTCTTGAGTATCTAGATAACACCACAAAAGTGCCTTAATGATATTACCATATATATACAATTAAACCTAGTAATAAACCTACACTTGTGGTATTTATCAAAAGAGAAAATAAGACTCAGAAGTTATTATGCATGCCCAAGATTACAGATCTTGACTGTGCTACCACTCAAATCCTCAACTAAGTCTAATGTAAATACACTGCCATAGTTCCCAAGTAGGCTGAACATTTTTCATAGATCAGTTGACCATATAGTTGTGGGTACATTCCTAGGTATTTTTATTCTGTTCCATTGATCTACGTGTCTGTTTTCAGGCCAGTACCATACTGTCTTGATGATTACAGCTTTGTAATATAGCTTGAAGTCCAGAATTGTGATGCCTCCAACTTTTTCTTTTTCAGGATTGCTTGGCTATTCCAGGTCTCACTAAATTCCTCCTGAAACCAACATTACACTATATGCTAACTAGAATTTAAATAAAAATTTGAAAAGAAGCCAGAGTTAAGTTAGGTGGATTTACTAAGGTCATGTAATAGATGTCATGTAATAGGTCATGTAATAGCTTTTAATAGGTGAAAAAAAAATAAAGGAGTATCAGAAATTCTCCTTTGTTTTAAATCATGAAATGTTTCTTGAGTGATGTAAAAAAAAAAATCAACAAGCCATATGTCTGCCTCTTTGCTCTTTAAAAATAAATTCAAATATAAAATGTCATTCTACTCAGTTCTATCATGCTGAAATGCTTCAGAAATTTCCAAAGTATTACCTCTGTGTCACAGTATTATCTCTTCACAGAAACTATAGATCTCACAGTAGTTGAGTAATATAAAAATATAATACAGCATCTGAAAAACCAAGGCACTTTTTAATTCTTTTCTAGTGGGTATACCTTCTTATATAATTTTCTATTTCTTTCTTTCCTAAAAGAATAATTTCATGATATACTTAAGGAATGAGGAGTTGGAGGAAAGCTAGAGATCATCTGTTAAATCTCCTGCCTCTAGAAATAACTTTTTTTCAATTTAAATTTTAGTTAGTTAACATACAATGCAATATGGTTTCTGGAGTAGAATTCAATGATTCATCACTTACATACAATACCCAGTACTCATCACAAGTGCCCTCTTTAATACCCATCACCCATCTAGCCCAACCTCCACCCACCTTCCTCCATCAACCTTCAGTTTGTGGTTTTGATTTGTATTTCCCTGATGATGAGTGATGTTGAGCATCTTTTCATGTGTCTGTAAGCCATCTGGATGTCTTCTTTTAAAAAGTATCTATTCATACCTTCTGCCCATTTCTTATCTGAGTTTTGGGTGTTGAGTTGGATAAGTTCTTTATAGATTTTGGATACTAACCCTTTATCAGATATGTCACTGGCAAATATCTTCTCCCATTTAGGTTACCTTTTAGTTTTGTTGATTGTTTCCCTTGCTGTGCAGAAGTTTTTTATCTTGGTGAAGTCCCAATAGCTCATTTTTGCTTTTGTTTCCCTTGCCTCCTGTGACATGTCTAGTTAAGTTGCTACAGCCAAGATCAAAGAGGTTTTTGCCTGTGTTCTCCTCTAAGATTTTGATGGTTTCCTGTCTCACATTTAGATCTTTCATCCATTTTGAACTTATTTCTATGTATGGTGTAAGAAAGTGGTCCAGTTCATTCTTCTGTATGTTGCTATCCAGTTTTCCTAATATCATTTGTTGAAGAGACTTGTTCCCCCCACACACACTGGATATTCTTTCCTGCTTTGTTGAAGATTAGTTGACCATAGAGTTGAGGGTCCAATTCTGGGTTCTCTATTCTGTTCCACCGATCTATGTGCCTGTTTTTATGCCAGTACCAGACTGTCTTGATGACTACAGCTTTCACCATTACTATTTAACATAGTACTGGAAGTCTTAGCCACAGCAATCAGACAACAAAAAGAAAATAAAAGGCATCCAAATCGGCAAGGAAGAAATCAAACTGTTCACTATTTACAGACGACATGACACTCTATGTAAAACACCCAAAAGACTCCAACAAAAAATTGCTAGAATACATGAATTCAGCCAAGTCGCAGGATATAAAATCAACGTACAGAAATCTGTTGCATTTCTACACACCAATAATGAAGCAGCAGAAAAAGAAATCAAGGAATCGATCCCATTCACAATTGCACCAAAAACCATAAGATATCTAGGAATAAACCTAATAGAAATGGGAAAACATTCCATCCTCATGGATTAGAAGAACAAACATTGTTAAAATGTCTATACTACCCAAAGCAATCTACACATTTAATGCAATCTCTATCAAAATACCACCAGCATTTTTCACAGAGCTAGAACAAACAATCCTAAAATTTGTATGGAACCACAAAAGGACCCAAATAGCAAAAGCAATCCTGAAAAAGAAAAACAAAACTGGAGGCATCACACAAAATAAGTCAGTCAGAGAAAGACAAATACCATTTAATTTCACTCATATGTGGAATTTAAGAAACAAAACAGATGAACAGAGGGGAAGGGAAGGAAAAATAAAATAAGATAAAAACAGAGAGGGAGGCAAACCATAAGAGACTCTTTACTATAGGAAAAAAATAGGGTTACTTGAGGGCAGATAGGTGGGGCTATGGGGTAACTGGGTGATGGGCATTAAGGAGGGCACTTGATGTAATGAGCACTGGGTATTATATGCAACTGATGAATCACTGAATTCTACCATGAAACTAATAATACACTATATGTTAACTAAATTGAATTTAAATCAAAAAAATTTTTAAATAAAATAAAATAGTATTTGTCCATTAGTAAGCACACAATTAAAAAAAGCTGGAGGCATCATAACTCCAGATTTCAAGCTACAGACATACCTGTTTTTTTTTAAGATTTTATTTACTTATTTCTTTGAGTGAGAGAGCACACATGAGCTAGAGGGAGAGGAAAAGAGAGAGAGAATCTGAAGGAGACTCCATGCTGAGCACAGAACCAGACACAGGTCTCAATCCCATGATCCTGAGATCATTACCCAAGCCAAAACCAAGAGTTGGCCACTTAACCAACTGAGCTACCTAGGCAACCCCATAACTGTATTTTTAAAACAGTTTTGTAAAACAACGCAAATTAAAAATAAATATCCCCAAATATTGGTATGATTTCTATAATGGCACTAAGTACTAGAAAGAAGTGCAATACCAACATGAGGATGATATTTGCTTTTCACATTTTATTTTCCTTTAGCCACTGTAACAATTTGTTGTCAATCCGAAGCTGATAGTGGTACTCAGTGTAATGGCTTAAACTGCAATGTTCTTTTTTTTTAAGATTTTATTTATTTATTTGACAGAGAGAGAGAGAGCAGAAGCAGGGGGAGCAGCAGAGGGAGAAGCAGGCTCCTCCGCTGAGCAGGGTGCCCAATGTGGGGCTCGATCCCCAGAACCCAGATATCATGACCAGAGCCGAAGGCAGCCACTTAACCAACTGAGCCACCCAGGCGCCCCAAACTGCAATGTTCTTAAAATCATCTGTGATCTGTTACTTACTAGGCATGTAGCCTTGGCCAAGCTATTTAACTACATAAGTCTCATTCTCCTCATTGTAAATATAATGATAATAATACCTTCCTCACAGTAGGTCTATAAGTATTAAATAAGTTGCAGAAATCTGTAACATACAATATATGTTCAGCACATTGATTCTTGTACTAATATGATTATTCATATGAAATTGGTATGTATGTTCTACAGTGCTATAAAAGTGGTAATACTATCATCACTGACATATATTAATGTTGTATCCTCTTCACTATAAAAAAATCTCAAATCTAGCAGGGTCATTTGAGAACTAAATAGAATAGCACATGTGAAAAATGTTTAACACAGAGCAAGCTCTCAATAAACATTTGTTTTAAAAATCTGCAAGTGAAAATTCCTGAAGCAGCCAGGGAGATTTAGTATATACCTAATTTAAACCATTATATGACTGCAATATTTACATATAATAACCTTTCATTTATAAGACAATATTATGTAGTATATTAAAATCATCAACTATTAATGTTTTGAGTCCAAAGACCACTCATGCAATGTTATTAGGACCAATATAACGTGAATTTCCCTTGCAGGACATTAGTCTTAGTATATATCAAAAAATACATATGTATATAATTGTATATATATGTTATTGCTTTCAATATATCTATACAAATAATTTTTATGTCTACATATATGACATACAATCTATTCTAAAAATGACATTTTGCAATCTTTATAATAATCAGAAATTTTATATACCCCAATTTTTCAAAATCTTTAAATAAATGATTCATTTTTATCTCCAGCTTACTCTTTATACAACATATCTATACTTACATTCAACCACATACACTTCCATTGGTATTATCTCCTCTCCTGGTTCTCTCAGAGTCAAGTTTCAAATATCTAACTGCATCCTCATCACGCCCACATGGATATCCCATTATTACCTCAAATTCAATGTGCCTGAAATAAACCTATCCTTTCTGCAACAATACCATTTCCCCCCTCATTTCCTTCCATTTCTGTCAATGAATTACCAATTTTAAAAACTCAAACCTTTTTTGATCTCTTTTTCTCTCCCTTCTGGAAAGAGAGCATATAGAAGGAAGAGCAAAGGATTTTGGAGTCAACTGGATCTGGGATAGTCCTGTTTTTATTTCTTAATAGTTCTATTACACCATTTCTGAACTTGTTTCCATGTCTATAAAAATAGAAATTCATCTCAATTACCTTGTAGGATATTTTATAAGGTTTAAACATAATGTATTTAAGGTGCTTAATAAATAGCATTCATAAACATTGATAAAGCAACTTCTCTTCCTTCATCACATCCAGTCATCAAGAACTACAGATCCTTACTTTGAAACATCCCCATTGTCACAACTAACTGTTCTGGGTCCTTCTCATTTAAATTCTCAAGTTCCAGATCTCATCTACTTCCCTTATCCATCTGGGGCAATGGCCACAGAAAAGCCAATCTGTCCAGAGACCTCTTCTAACCAGGCATCCTAGCTCCCAATGGCACTTAAACTATTTTCCATCAATTTGGAATCCCAGAATGGTTCACTCCTTCAAAACTCCTTCTGCCCACTCTTCTTCATTCCTGTGATCCTTTATGATTCCCTTATAAGTTATAATTCCCTCTGAGAGTAACTTTGGTACAAATCTTCCATCTCATCACTTCCCTTTCTTACACCCTTCTAATTACTCTGCCACCCAGTCTAGCTCCCCATGTCACCCTATCTTGTAACACTAATATAATCTCTGGGACTGGACCTCTTAAAAACTCTCTCCAATGTTCCTATACTCTTCATTGAATGTTCCCACCATCTCCTTACTCTAAAATCTGGCTTTCCCCAGATGGCACCATTACTCTTACAGTCCTCTTAAGAAGAGGCTGCTCATTTTTTCTTACTCTAGAAACTCCAGGATGAGAGGAGGAACAGTATTCTCAGTTCCATGTTTGCTTACAGATCATTACTATCCCATCCTTATTCAAAAATGCATTCTCTTTGGGAGGCCAACTCATGAGACCAAAAAATCCCCTTCTCTAAGACAGCAAACTGCTATAGGATTCCTTGTCAGTTCTTCACTGAGTGCTGAGAATACAATGATGAATAAGGTAAATAAAACAATGCTGGGTGGGACACATTAGTTAAATAAAATACATTAAAATTAATTTCACCTGTTTTTTTATTTTAATGTAGCTACTAGTAAATTTAAAATTACCTATGTAGATGGCTGAGCTACAGCTTTCCATTCCAACGTCTAGCCTTCAGTGGAAGTGGAAGAGGTTAGCTGAATGTGTTTGGAATGTAAACTCTACAGTACCTTCCCTCTCTAGTTTTGATACTCTCTACTCTTCTACCCAGACCTATTCTACCTTCTACCTATACGTATTCTACCCCTAAAAAAAAGGTCTACTTACTAACTCCAAAATATTCTGCATGTATTTGTGCCTCTTCCTACCCAGAATAGCCTTGCCCTTCTCACCCAGAGTAGTCTGTCCTGTCACAGAGTATAATATTCTCTAAAATATTTGCTGTGTTGCCCAATGACACGATTATACACCCCACTCTATATATATCAGGCTTGCTATAAGACTTGAACAGATGTATGAGCAAAAGTGACATGTGCCATTTCTCAAGCAGAAGTGATAATATGAACAATTGCTTGGTTCCAGTATAGTCTCACTTCCTCTTGCATGAGATCAGAAATGTCCCAGATAGAAGCAACGCTATCAGCTTGGGTCCTGACATGAAGATATGGAACAAAACTACAGCTGACCCCCACAGTGGATGCGTACTGGAAGCAAGAAATAAATCTTTGTTGAATGAGATCTTGCACTTTGCAACACTGATGGACCTACAGGGTATTATGTTAAGTGAAATAAGTCAGAGAAAGGCACATACCATATGATTTCACTTATGTATGGAATCTAAAAAACAAAACAAACAAAAGCAGAAGCAAACTCATAAATATAGAGAACAGATGGATGGATGCAGGGGAACCGGGGCAAAATGGGTGAAGGGGAGTGAGAGCTACAGGTTTCCAGTTATGGAATGAATAAGGCCTAAAAGTCACAGGGATAAGATACTGCATAGGGAATACAGTTAATGGTATTGTAATAGCAATGTATGTTGACAGATGGTAGGGACACTTGTGAGCATAGCATAAGTTACAGAGTTGTCTGATCACTATATTATACACCTGAAACTAATGTAACATTGTGTGTCAACTATACTTCAATAAAAAAAAAAGAAAGAAACCTTTGTTATTGTAAATGCCTAGAATTTTTGAGTCATTTATTATCACTGTATAACTTAGCCTAAACTGGCAAATATGTCATATCCTTTTACTATGATCATTCTCATTCTTCATGATATATCTTAAGCACCACTATTTCCATGAAATTTTCCCAGATCAGTTTAATCCTGTTATTTTTTCCTCCTCTAAATTCCTAGAGTTCAGCTGTACAATGTTTTTGGCAATTCTATTCCTGTTTTGAATTATTATTATTTAAATCTGAATCACGCATAATTGTTTAGTGGTTGCTAACATCATAAAAACAGATATATTACCAAATATAATATTATATGCCTCCTAATAGGAACACATAAAACCACTTTTGAAATAGTCTTTTTAAAAAAGGAGCCCAATATATAATCAGACTTCTACATATAATCAGTTGTTTACAAGAAATATAGAAGACAAAAGAATGCTGAACTCCAATATAGGAAAGCAATCAACAAAATCCAAGAAAATAATCTGCTTTCTTCAGACAAAAAAAAAAAAAAAATACAAGAAAAAAAAGAAAGAAAGATGGAGAGGGAAACCCATATACTAAATAATTCAATTCAAAACTAACTGGATATTTGATATTAAGGAATTATTATTATTTGGGATGATTTTACATATATATCAAATCATATTGGTGTGATTACATATACATGTGTTATCTAGTTTATATATAGAAAGTATGTGTCCTGAAACTAATTTAACATTGTGTGTCAACTATACTCAAATTCAAAAAAAAATTTTTTTAAAGAGCACATGTCTTTTGGAGATACATACTGAAATATTTATAGATTAAATTATATACCTGTGATGTACTTCAAAATAGTCCTACTAAAAGGATACTGGGTAGGAAAGAGGAGTACAGTTAATAATTGCTAAAGTTGTAGATGAGTGTTCTTATATTAATTCTATTGTATTTTCTATTTCTGTATACATTTGAAATTTTCCATAATACAAAAGCTATTTTAAATGGAGTTAAGAACTTGCCACATAATACAAATTACTTAAAATACAATGAAACTAAGTAGTAGATAGATATGCCAATACTGTAAGGTAATCTGACCAAGTAAAACCCTTATAGTCTAGAAGAGTGCCTTCAATGAGGATGTAAGGGAGAACATAAACTTACCTCTCTGGCGGGTCAGAAAGAAAAAAAGACATGTATATATATATGTAATATATATATGAATATATTATTACACACATATATGTGTAATATATATGTATGTATACACACACATTCACAAAGATTATCTAAAATGGGGGGTTGCAATATTTATAAACTATGCAGGTAATACCGAATGAGTGAAGTAGACAGAGAATAAGGAATTAAGGAGAAAATGGTGAGGGGTGCGGACTGTAATACCAGAAAGCCTTTGCCCCCTTCTAAGGGTGGCACCAGCCACTCACCCCAGTGAACATGCATCAATATAGGCCCAGTTTTGCCAAGTCTCCTGAATTTTCAAAAGAAGCCAGAAATTCATACTTTTATGTGAAACCTCCCAATTTTTAAACAATTAACAACCAATCAAATCTAATTAATTCCTTGTTCATATGCTTCATGAGCCCAACAAAATATTTCTGATAGGTTGATCCATCCCATGTTTTTTTTTTAAGATTTTATTTATTTATTTGACAGAGAGAGACACAGCGAGAGAGGGAACACAAGCAGAGGGAGTGGGAGAGGGAGAAGCAGGCTTCCCGCTGAGCAGGGAGCCCAATGCGGGGCTTGATCCCAGGACCCTGAGATCATGACCTGACCCGAAGGCAGACACTTAACGACTGAGCCACCCAGGCGCCCCAATCCATCCCATGTTCTGTCAGTATGCAACCACTCATCTTAAGCAAAATGTAATATGGCATGATGAAATTAAGAGAGATGTATTCCAGCCCTTTCCTGATAGTAAGAATGTATTTTGTTCATAGCCACTAAAATGAGAGAAAACTTCATGTAATTCACTGCCACCTTTGATGTTCCTGTTGTGTAAATAAATTATTGAAGGAAATTGTGAGCAGCTGTCATTTATTCCTCTCTCTCATCCCAAAACAAGGCTCCACTAAACAAGTCTCTGGTACATTTATTTGAAAGAATGGTCATAAGCTTCAGTGTGAGTAGGTGAGTCAAATGAACCAAAAATAAATGGTTTTACCTTTGGCTTAAATAGCCAATCTATGAAAAGATATAATACCCCTGGGATGCCTGGGTGGCTCAGTTGGTTAAGCGACTGCCTTCAGCTCAGGTCATGATCCCAGGGTCCTGGGATCGAGTCCCACATTGGGTCCCTTGCTCAGCAGGGAGCCTGCTTCTCCCTCTGCCTGCTGTTCCCCCTGCTTGTGCTCTCAATCTCTCTCTCTCTCTGACAAATAAAATAAAATCTAAAAAAAAAAAAAAAAAGGATATAATACCCCTAAGACAGTCTAGGAACTATACTGGTTTCCTCACATTTATCTGAGCCCTTAAGTTTGTCCTAGTTTTCTGACACATGCCCATAGAGACTGTCCACAGAGGAATTAACTGTGGAGGACTGGTTAAGAGACAGAAAAGACCACCAGAGGTCTTTTACCTTAAATGCTAATGCCTTTTGATTAATAGAGTATGCATTACAGGAAGGTAAGAGGCTCAAGTTTCTTATGCTCCTACTTTTGGTATAGAAGTCAAATTTAAATTTTAAAAACCCTATTATAATAAAATTTGATAATTAAAGTTACATTCTCAAGACCCAAAAAAGTCAATGTAGAGGAATTTGGAAACTTCTGCTCACAAATCCAATCAGACATTCCACACACCCAAGAGTCTCTTGTGCCTGAAATGAATCTGCTTATAATCTTCCAAGGGAAAATGTGCAAAAGCAGGAAAGCATACACAAAAAACCTTGAATGCAAGTATTAATGTGGTAACTATGGTTGAAATAAAGCTATATATAACTTAAAGTGTGAAATAATTAAGTTTATTTAATTCCACATAGCAATCTAAACTTTTTCAAAATGAATAATTAAAACTTGCAAAGCAGAGAGAAGGATAGATTTAGAATTAAGAAACATGGAGATGAGGGATACCTAGGGGGCTCAGTCAGTTGGACATCTGACTCTTGATCTCAGCTCAGGTCATGATCTCATGGGTTGTGGGGTCAGGTCTACTATGGGCTCCCCACTCACCAGGGAGTCAGCTTTAGATTCTCTCTCTCCCTCTCCCTTTGCCCCTCCCCCACCTCTGGAATGAATAAGTAAATCTTAAAACAAACAATCAAAAAAAAAAAAGATGAAGAAGAAATTTGGAGATTCCCTAATGTATCCAAAGATTCCTTTGCTTTTTATCAAAAGCAGTTTTCTCAGATTCAGAAAACTAGTATGAATAGAAAATGGATTTTAAGCCCTCATTTATCATGTTTACAAATTTCCAGCAGTCAAAAGTCAACTTTGATTTTAAGGAATCCTATATACATAAGTTTTTTTTTCTCTCAATTGTTATTTAAGTTCTAGTTAGTTAACATATAGTGTAATATTGGTTTCAAGAGTAGAATTTAGTGATTCATCACTTACATATAACACCCAGCACTCATCATAACAAGTGGCCTCCTTAATACCAATCACCCATTTAGCCCATCACATACCCACCTCCCTCTATCAACCCTCAGTTTATTCTCTATCATTAAGAGTCTCTTATGCTTTGCTTCCCTCTCTTTCTGCCTTCCCATACGTTCATCTGTTTTGTTTCCTACATTCCACATATGAGTGAAATCATACGGTATTAGTCTTTTTCTGACTGACTTATTTCACTTAGCATAATACATTCCACATCAATCCATATCATTGCAAATGTCAAGATTTGATCTTTGCGATGGCTGAATAATATTACATCATGAATATATACCACTTCTCCTTTATCCATTCATCAGTCGATGGACACTCGGGCTTTTTCCATAGTTTGGCTAATGTTGATAATGTTGGTATAAACATGGGGTTCATGTACCCCTTTAATCTGTATGTTTCTATCTTTTGGGTAAATACATAGTAAGGGCAATTGATGGATCATAGTGCAGTTGTTTTTAACTTTTTGAGGAACCTCCAAACTGTTCTCCAGAGTAGCTGCAACAGTTTTTGGTGATTTTCTTGATTGTTTCCTTTGTTGTGCAGAAGCTTTTTATGTTGATGAAGTCCCAATAGCTCATTTTTGCTTTTGCTTCCTTTGCTTCTGCTGATGTGTCTAGTAAGAAATTCCTACTGCTGAGTCCAAAGAGGTCACTGCCTGTGTTCTCCTCTAGGATTTTGATGGTTTCCTGTCTCACATTTAGATCTTTCATCCATTTTGAATTTATTTTTGTGTATGGTGTAAAAAAGTGGCGTCCAGCTTCATTCTTCTGCATGTTGCTGTCCAGTGTTCCCACTACCATTGGTTGAAGAGATTGTCTTTTTTCCATTGGACATTCTTTCCTGCTTTGTTGAAGATTAGTTGACCATATAGTTGGGTCAATTCTGGGTTTTCTATTCTGTTCCACTAATCTGTGTGTCTGTTTTTGTGCCAGTACCATACTGTCTTGATCACTACAGCTTTGTAATATAGCTTGAAGTCTGGAATCTTGATGCCTCCAGCTTTGCTTTTCTTTTTTCAGGACTGCTTTGGCTATTCGGGGTCTTTTGTAGTTCCATACAAATTTTAGGGTTGTTTGTTTTGTTCTAGTTATATGAAAAATGCTGGTGGTATTTTGATAGAGAGATTGCATTAAATGTGTAGATTGCTCTGGTAGTATAGACATTTTAACAATGTTTGTTTTTCCAATGCATGAGGATGGAATGTTTTCCATTTCTTTGTGTCCTCTTTAACTTCTTTCATTAAGTGTTCTACAGTTTTCAGAGTTCAGATCTTCTACCTCTTTGATGAGGTTTATTCCTAGGTATCTTATGAGTTTTGGTGCAATTGTGAATGGGATCGATTCCTTGATTTCTTTTTCTGCTGCTTCATTATTGGTGTATAGAAATGCAACAGATTTCTGTACATTGATTTTACATCCTGCGACTTGGCTGAATTCATGTATTAGTTCTAGCAATTTTTTGGTGGAGTCTTTTGAGCTTTCTACAGAGTGTCATGTCGTCTGTAAATAGTGAACAGTTTGACTTCTTCCTTGCTGATTTGGATGCCTTTATTTTCTTTTTGTTGTCTGATTGCTGTGGCTAAGACTTCCAGTACTATGTTAAATAGTAATGGCGAGAGTGGACATCCCTGTCTTGTGTCTGACCATAGAGGAAAAGCTCTCAGTTTTTCCCCATTGAGGATGATATTAGCTGTGGGTCTTCCATATATGGCTTTTATGATGTTGAGGTATGTCTCTTCTATCCCTACTGTGTTGAGTGTTTTTTTTTTTTTTAAAGATTTTTTATTTATTTGACAGAGAGAGACACAGCAAGAGAGGGAACACAAGCAGGGGGAGTGAGAGGGGGTAAGCAGGCTTCCTGCCGAGCAGGGAGCCTGATGCAGGGCTCGATCCCAGGACTCTGGGATCACGACCCGAGCCAAAGGCAGACGCTTAACGACTGAGCCACCCAGGCGCCCCTGTGTTGAGTGTTTTTATCAAGAACGGATGCTGTGTTTTGTCAAATGCTTTTTCTGCATCTATTGAGAGGCTCATATGGTTCTTATCTTTTCTTTTATTAATGTGGTGTATCATGTTGATTGATTTGCAAATATTGAACCACCCTGAAGCCCAGGAATAAATCCCACTTGATCACTGTGAATAAGACTTTTAATGTACGTTTGGATTTGATTAGCTAGTATCTTGTTGAGAATTTTTGCATCCATGTTCATCAGGGATATTGGTCTCTAATTCACCTTTTTAGTGGGGTCTTTGTCTGGTTTTGGAATCCAGGTAATGGTGGCCTCATAAAATGAGTATGGAAGTTTTCCTTCCATTTGTAATTTTTGGAAACACTTCAGAAAGTAGTATTAATTCTTCTCTAAACTTAGGGAGAATTCCTGTGGGAAGCCATCTGGCCCTGGACTCGTGTTTGTTGGGAGATTTTTGATTACTGATTCAATTTCTTTGCTGGTTGTGGTTCTGTTCAAATTTTCTATTTCTTCCTGTTTCAGTTTTGGTAGGTTGTATGTTTCTAAGAATTTATCTGTTTCTTTCAGATTGCCCAGTTTGTTGGCATATAATTTTTCACAATATTCTCTTATACTTGTATTTTTTGGTGTGGGTTGTGATCTTTCCTCTTTCATTCATGATTTTATTTATTTGGGTCCTTTCTCTCTTCTTTTAGATAAGTCTGGCTAGGGGTTGGTTTATCAATCTTATTAATTCCTTCAAAGAACCAGCTCTTAGTTTCATTGATCTGTTCTACTGTTTTTTATTTGTTTCTATATCATTTATTTCTCCTCTAGTCTTTATTACTTCCTTTCTTCTTCTGGCTTTAGGCATTAGTTGCTCTTCCTTTTCTACCGCCTTTAGGTGTTAGGTTAGGTTGTATATTTGAGACTTTTCTTGCTTCTTGAGGTAGGCCTGTATTGCAAAATACTTCCTCTTAGGACCACCTTTGCGGCATCACAAAGGTTTTGGACTGTCATGTTTTCATTTTCATTTGCTTCCAAGTATTTTTTTTATTTCTTAATTTCCTGATTAACTCATTCATTCTTTGGTAGGATTTCTTTAATCTCCATGTATTTGTGGTCTTTCCAAATTTTTTCTTGTGGTTGACTTCAAATTTCATAGCACCGTGGTCTGAAAATATGCATGATATGATCTCAGTCTTTTTGTACTTGTTAAGGGTTGATTTGTGATCCAGTATGTGATCTATTCTGGAGAATGTTCCATGTGCACTCAAAAAGAATGTGTATTCTACTGCTTTAGGATGAAATGTTCTGAGTATATCTATTAAATCCATCTGGTACAGTGTCATTCAAAGCCATTGTTTCCTTGTTGATTTTCTGCTTAGATGATCTGTCCATTGCTGTAAGTAGGGTATTAAAGTCCCCTACTACTATCATATTATTATCGAGTTTCTTTATGTTTGTTATTAATTGATTGATAAATTTGGGTGCTCCCAAATTGGGGACATAAATATTTACAATTGTTAGATCTTTTTGATGGTTAGAACCCTTAATTATGATATAATGCCCTCTTCATCTCTTGTTACCATCTTTGTCTGATACAAGTATGGCTACTGCAGCTTTCTTTTGGCATCCATTAGCATTATAGATGGTTTTCTATCACCTCACTTTCAATCAGATGTCTTTAGGTCTAAAATGAGTCTCTTTTAGGCATATAGATCGGTCTTGTTTTTGTTTTTTTTTTAACCATTCTAATATCCTATATTTTTTGATTGGAGCATTTAGGCCAATTACATTCAGAGTAATTATTGATAGATATTAATTTAGTGCCATTGTGTTATCTGTAAATTTGGTGTTTCTGGTGATGTTCTCTGTTCTTTTCTAGTCTTTGTTGCTTTTGGTCTTTTTTTTTCCTCCACTCAGAGTCCCCTTTAATATTTCCTGCAGGGCTGGTTCAGTGGTAACAAACTCATTTAGTTTTTCTTTGTCTGGGAAACTCTTTATCTCTCCTGTTCTGAATGACAGCCTTGCTGGATAAAGTATTCATGTTTGCATATTTTTCCCATTCACCATATTGAATATATCATGCCATCCATTTTTGGCCTGCAGAGTTTCTGCAGACAGTTTTGCTGTGAACCTGATCTGTGTCTTCCCTTGGGGGTTAAGGATGTTTTTTCCCTTGCTATTTTCAGTATTATTTCCATGTCTGTGTATTTGTGAATTTGACTATAATATGTCTTCGTGATGCCCAGCTTTTGTTGGATTTAATGGAGCTCTCTGTACTTCTTGGATTTTGATGTCTGTTTCCTACCCCAGATTAAGAAGTTTTCAGTTCTAATTTGCTCAAATAAACTTTCTTCTCCTTTTCCTTTCTCTTCATCTTCTGGGACACCTATGATACAATGTTATTACACTATAAAGATTCACTGAGGGGCGCCTGTGTGGCTTAGTCATTAAGTGTCTGCCTTAGGCTCAGGTCATGATCCCAGGGTCCTGGGATCGAGCCCCGCATCCGGCTCCTTGATCAGCGGGAAGCCTGCTTCTCCTCCTACTCCTCCTGCTTATGTTCCCTCTCTCCTGTGTCTCTCTCTGCCAAATAAATAAATAAAATTAAAAAAAAAAAGATTCACTGAGCTCCCTACGTCTACATTCATATACCAAAATTTTCTTTACCTTTTCTATTCAACTTCATTATTTTCTAAAATTTTATCTTCTATATCACTGGTTCATTACTCTGCTTTGTCCATCCTCACTGTCACTGCTCTATTCATTTTTGCATCTCGATTACAGCATTTTTTATTTGGCCTGACTGGTCTTTAGCTCTTTTATCTCTGTAATAAGGGATTCTCTACAGTCTTCTATTTTTTTCTCAAGCCCAGCTAATGTCCTTATTATTATTGTTTTAAATTCTGGTTCAGACATCATACTTGTATCTGTATTGATTAAATCCCTGGCCATGACTTCTTCCTGTTCTTTCCTTTGGGCTGAATTCTTCTGTCTTGTCATTTTGTTTGGGTCACAGTTTTTTTGTTAGGAAAGCCTGTTGTATTCCTACTCCTCAGAATAATGGTGATATTAAGAAGGAGTCCAAAAAAAAAAAAAAAAAAAAGGGAAGCTGGATTCTATATGTGTTTTGGTCTACTTGTTAAAGGAAGCTCGATCCCAGGCAGGGGGTGGGGGTGAGGAAGGAAGCTAGATCCTATTTCCCCTAGAGCTGAAGCTTTGCAGCACTCTATGATCAGTAGACTTGCTGCATGCAAGGGAGTTTCTGCTGTTCTTCTCGGCATGTGGCCTGATGCACTGAATCTCAGGTGGACTTGCCCTAGTGGAGATGCACCTGCAGGTTGGGGGGGGGTGAGGGAAGGGGCCCTATGGGGCTTGGTGTAGGCAGCTCTAGCCTCCACTGGGTGGCGATGTTTGCTCCCTGAGGTCAGTCAGTGTTGATAGGGGGCAGGGGGCCTGGGGGGCAGGGCAGCACAGGCAGAGAAGATGGCATTGACTAGCCCTCTCATCCCTGGAGTGGGAAGTTTGCAGCGACCACTCTTCAGCAAATCCCTCATAGAAGAGCAAACAATCATCCCTCACCCCTCTTGAGTCCCTGGCTTCTGCCATATCCCTACCTTCACCTTGCCTGCACCTGAGCTATCTACCTGCCAGGTGGCACAATACTCCTGTGTTTTATCTCAGGCTCATGGCTAGATTTCAAAACTCCCAATTTTAGAGACCCCATGGCATGAACCCATGCTGGTTTTCTGGGGAAGTGTCTCACTGAGCTTTTGCCGTTTACCAATTTGTCCCATAAATTGGCGCCCAACTGTGCAGCAGTTTGGAGTTTAAAGTACAGCACAGCCAAAACCCAGTACCAAGGTTTGCTGCCCTCAGCTGGTCTCTCTGTTTTTATGCTAGTGAATAGGGAAGCTCAATGGCACCTGCTGGGTCTTTTGTCCCTAGAGAGGCCATGCCACCATTCTCAAATGCACTCCAAGGAGGGGAACTATTTCTCCCTGGCAACCCAGGGGATCCTCAGACCATGCTGCCTGCTCCCAGGTCTCCATCCTCCTTCCCCACTAGAGCACCATCCAGCCTACCAGGCATAAACCTGGTGATGGCACAGACCTCCAAAGCTGCAGACTTTGTGCTCCACAGCTTATAAAAACTTGCAGTTGTCAGCCCCTCTCTTTTTCCCAGTCACTGGTTTCAGGGAAGAGTTTTCCTTGTGCAATCCCCTGTGCACACTTTTACTCTTTCTCTCTGTCTCTCCCTTTCTCTCTCACTCCTCTCTCCATGATCAGGGCTCCTTCCTCTCTCCAGGACCCACAGTTCTCTTCTCCTCTCCCCCAAATCAACTCTCCCCAGCTCCTACCTTCCACAAGGTGGCCATTTTGGTACCTCTAGTTGTACAATTTTATTCTCTCAGGCCTCAGATTGACTTATTGGGTGTTCAAAATGATTTTATATTTATCTAGCTGTGTTCAAGGGATGAGAAAAGTTTAGGGTCCTCTTACTTCTCTGCCATCTTAAGTCCTCCCCCACACATAAGTATTTTTTTAATTAAATTTCCTAGGCTTTTGGGGCACCTAGGTGGCTCAGTTGGTTAAGCATCTGCCTTCAACTCAGGTCATGGTCCCAGGGTCCTGGGATCAAGCCCTGCATCAGGCTTCCTGCTCCACAGGGAGTCTGCTTCTCCCTCTCCCTCTGCCTGCTGCTCCCCCTGCTTGTGCTCTCTCTGTGTCAAATAAATAAATAAATAAAATCTTTTTAAAATAAATAAATTAAAATAAATTTCCTAGTCTATTTCTGTTCTTTACTTTTTTAATATTTTATTTATTTGACAGAGAGAAAGAGCACAAGCAGGAGGAGCAGCAGGCAGAGGAAGAGGGAAAAGCAGGCTCCCCATGGAGCAGGGAGTCCGCTGCGGGTCATGATCCCAGGACCCCAGGATCATGACCTAAGCAGAAGGCAGACACTTGACCAACTGAGCCACCCAGGTGCCCCTATTTCTTTTCTTTAGCACTAAATATTCATAACAGTCAAAGTAACTGGGAATAGTATGCAGCAGATCCATTTTAGACCTGAAATACCTGAGAACCAGACTTATATTGCCCTGCCAGATAGTAATTACCAAAAACCAATAACAAAAAAAAAAGAGAGAATGATTAAAAAATGGAAGAAAGAAGGAACCAATGATCTAAGATTTATTCAGTAGGACAATCTCTTCTACTTAACTGGAGCAAGAAAAGGGTAGACAAAGACTGTAGCAGGAAAATCAGAAAAGCTCTTAAAGATGAAAAGCTTATAGATTTTGCTGTTTTAGTTTCCTTAAAAAAAAGATAATGTATTAGTACATAAAAAGATAAAAAGCTTGAAAAAATCATAATCAGCAATATGAGAACATTTAGCTCACTAGCACAGAAACAAAAGGAATTCATCTTCCCTTGACAGTACTTAACCTTGTTTTTGAAAACCAATTTGACCAAAAATTCTAAACTTTCAAAGTATGTATTGCTCTGAACAGACAGGAACAGGAAAATGATTCTTTTGTTACTCTAATAACAAGAAAACTCATTCTTAGTTTTAAGCGTGTAATGTGTTTTCAAGAGTGGTTGGCAACTTTTGATAACCTAAATGAGAAACAGCATTAAATTAGATAACTGAAAAAAATTTTACTTACTTCATTTCATCAGGATGACATGCACTTCGATATAAACTTTGCTGAGAACTCTTTGCCAAATTCAAACCATTTTGAAAGTAAGGATGGACAAATGACAAAGCAAAATTTCTCCCTTCCCTCCCCCACCAAAAACATTTGATCCCTGGGATAATCTGGTTCACTAATTAGGTACAGCACCCATTGTCTCAGAACATACCACTTTCATACCAGATGTCAATTAAAAATATATAAAATACCTCAATTATCTATTGATACCCTTAATTGAAGTAATTCAATCAATTAAAAAATACTAATCTACTCGCAATATAAAAATCTCACAGTAAAGAAATGATATAATCAGTATAATACAATTTAAAACTAGTCCCAACTCTGGCAAATATTGATACAAAGGAAGAAAAATTCCTCTTTCTTAGGGCCTTATTAAATCAGCTTCTAGGAATTAATAAAAAGATCATAATTCCCTCCTCAGAATATAGGGAAAAGTTGCTCTCATGAAGTTGAATCCTTGACTACATGTAATTTATATTAAATTGAAATAAAAGATCCAGGCTCCTCAGGGAAAATAATAAATATGATCCAACCCCTTTATTAAATCATTTCATTCTTCATCCAGTTCCATAATATGAGTGATGTTGATCTTTACGTCAAAGTCCCCACAATACTAATAAACCTAAACTGATGAGCCCTTTCAAGTCTTTTATAAGAAAATTCAAAACAATTACAATTTTTATCAGGTTCCAAAAGTGTTACTAGCATTTCTCATAAGCATTGCTATTCCTGATATGCTACACTGGTAATGATATTAGTAAAATGAAAAATTAGAGTATTATTGCTTTGGAAGATATTTCCAATTTAAATTAAAATTATTTAAAGTTTCATAATATATTTATGACACGAGGACTCATGTCCCATCAATACATTGCACTCTTCCAATACATCAAAAAGGCTCTCTAAACATAATATGAAGCTGCATATCTCATGAAAATGGAAAGCATCAATTAATCCAGTGAGTGGGTTAAGAGGATTACTACTCTATCAGAGGTATTATTACATACACCCTCACAACACTATTGAGTAAAGCATTAATATCACCATTTTAAAGATGAATAAAACTGAGACTCAAAGAAGCACTATAACACACTAAGGAGCAGTTAGAATTTTAAATTTTATCTGCTTAATTCCAAAACCTATACTCTATTTACTATGTCATGCTGCATGAAGAGATAGATACCTCCAAATGAGGTTTTACAGGTTTTTTTAATTTTAATTCCAGTATAGTTAACATATAGTGTTATATTAGTTTCAAGTGTACAATATAGTGATTCAACAATTCTATGGGGCACCTGGGTAGCTCAGTCAGTTAAGTGTCTGCCTTCGGCTCAGGTCATGATCCTGGGGTTCTGGGATCGAGCCCCAAGTCAGGCTCTCTGCTATGTGGGATTCTGCTTCTCCTTCTGCCCCTCCCCCCCCGCTCATACTCTCTTTCTTTCTCTAATAAAATCTTTAAAAACAATTCTATACATTACTCAGTGCTCATAACAATAAGTGTAATCTTAATCCCCTTCACCTATTTCACCATCACCCCGCCAACCTCCCCATCAGTTTGTTCTCCATAATTAAGAGCCTGTTTTTTGGTTTGTCTTTTTTTCCTTGCTCAATTGTTTATTTCATAGATTCCACATATGGGTGAAATCATATATTTGTCTTTCATAGGCTGACTTATTTCACTTAGCAGTATACCCTCTAGATCCATCCATGTTGTTGCAAATGGCAAGATTTCATTTTTAATAGCTGAGTAATGTTCCATTGTGTATATATACTACATCTTCTTTATGTGCTCATCTATTGATGGACACTTGGGTTGCTTCCATATCTTGGCTATTACAAATAATTTATTTGTAAATAAATTGCATATATCTTTTAAATTAGTGTTTTGGTATTCTTTGGCAAAATACCTGGTAGTGAAATTACTGAATCATATGGTAATTCTAGTTTTAATTTTTTGAGGAAACTCCATGCTGTTTTCCACAGTGGCTGTACCAGTTTGCATTCCCACCAACAGTGCACAGGGGTTCCCTTTTCTCCACAGCCTCGCCATCACTTGTTTCTTGTATTTTTTATTTTAGCCTTTCTGACAGGTGTAACATGATATCTCCCTGTAATTTTCATTTATATTTCCCTGATGATGAGTGAAATTGAGCATCTTTTCATGTGTCTGTTGACCATCTTTATGTCTTTTTTGGAAAAATTTCTGTCCATGTCATCTGCCTATTTTTTAATTGGATGTTTTGGTTTTTTGGTGTTGAGTTGTATCAGTTCTTTTTTTTTAATTTTATTTTATTATGTTATGTTAATCACCATACATTACATCATTAGTTTTTGATGCAGTGTTCCATGATTCATTGTTTGCGTATAACACCCAGTGCTCCATTCAATACGTGCCCTCTTTAATACCCATCACCAGGCCAACCCATCCCCCCACCCCCCTCCCCTCTAGAACCCCCAGTTTCTCTCAGAGTCCATAGTCTCCCATGGTTCATCTCCCCCTCCGACTTCCCCCCCTTCATTTTTCCCTTCCTACTATCTTCTTTTTTTTTAACATATAATGTATTATTTGTTTCAGAGGTACAAGTTCTTTATATATTTTTTATACTAACCTTTAATTGGATATAAATGACATACAAATGACAAGGCAAATATCTTCCCCCATTCAGTAGGTTGTCTTTTAGTTTTGTTAATTGTTTACTTTGCTGTACAGAAGCTTTTTATTTTGATGTAGTCCCAATAGTTTGCTTTGGATTTTGCTTCCCTTGCCTGAAGAGACATATCTAGAAAGATGCTGCTACAGCCAATGTTAGAGAAAGTACTTCCTATGCTCTCTTCTAGGATTTCTATGATTTCACATCTCACATTTAAGACTTTAATCCATTTTCAGTTTATTTTTTGTGTATGCTGTGAGAAAGTGGTCCAGTTTCATTCTTTTGCATGTTGCTGTCAAGTTTTCCCAACACAATTTGTTGAAGAGACTCTTTGTTCCATTGCATATTCTTGCCTCATCTATCAAAAATTGACTATATAATCGTGGGCTTATACCTGGGCTCTCTATTGTGTTCCATTAATCTATGTGTCTATTTTTGTGCCAGTACAATACTGTTTTGATGACTACAGCTTTGCACTATATCTTGGTATCTGAGATTGTGTTACCTCCAGTTTTGTTTTCATTTTTCAAGACTGCTTTGGCTATTCAGGGTCTTATGTGCTTCCATACAAATTTTAGGATCATTGGTTCTAGTTCTGTGAAAAATGCTGTTGTTCTTTTCATGGGGATTGTATTTAATCTGTAGATCACCTTCAATAATATAGACATTTTAACAATATTTGTTCTTCCAATCCATGAGCATGGACTATCTTTCCATTGAGTCATCTCCAATTTCTTTCATCAATGTTCTATACTTCTCAGAGAACAGGTCTTTCCCCTCTTTGGTTAAGTTTATTCCTAGGTATTTTATTATATTTAGTACAATAATAAATGGGATTTCTTTCTTAATTTGTTTCTGCTACTTGATTATTAGTGTATAGTAATACAACACATTTCTGTACATTGACTTTGTATCCTGTGACCTTACTGAAGCCATTTCAGTTCTTGATGTTTTTTGGTGGAGACTTTAAGGCTTTCTATATATATAATACCATGTCATCTGCAAACAGGGAAAGTTTTACTTCTTTCTTACCAATTTGGATGATTTTTATTACTTTGTCTCGTGTGACTGCTATGGGTAGAAATTCCAGCACTATGTTGAATAAAGTTGGTGAGAGTGGACATTCTTGTCTTGTTCCTGGCCTTAGAGGGAAAAGCTCTGTTTTTCCCCACTGAGTATGACATTAACTGAATTTTTCATATAGGGCCTTTATTATGTTGAGGTATATTCCCTCTAAACCTACTTGAGGGTTTTTATCATAAATGGATGTTGTACTTCGTCAAATGTTTTTTCTACATCTATTCAAATAATCATATGGTTTTTATCCTTTCTCTTATTGATGTGATGTATCACATTGATTGATTTGTGAAATAATGAACCACCCTTCCATCCCAGGAATAAATGCCACTTGATTGTGATGAATGAGATTTTAATGCATTGTTGGATTCAGTTTGCTAATATTTTGTTCAGGATTTTTGCATCTATGTTCATAAGAGATATTGGCCTGTAGTTCTCTTTTTTGTAGTGTCTTTATCTGGTTTGGGATCAGGGTATTGCTGGCCTCACAAAATGAACTTGGAAGCTTTTCCTCCTCTTCTATTTTTTGGATTACTTTGAGAAGAATAGATATTAATTCTTCTTTAAATGTTTGATAGAATTTGCCTGTAAAGACTTCTGGTCCTGGACTTTTGTATGCTGGGAGATTTTTGATTACTGATTCCATTTCACAGCTGGTAATCAGTCTGTTCAAATGTTCTATTTCTTTCTCATTCAGTTTTGGGAGGTTATACGTTTCTAGGATTTTATCCATTTCTTCTAGGCTGCCTAATTTGTTGGCATATAATTTTCCATAATATTCTCTTATAATCCTTTGTATTTCTATGATGTCAGTTATTATTTCTCCTCTTTCATTTAGTTTTATTTCAGTCCTCTTTTTTTTTTTTTTCCTTTGGATGAATCCAGCTAAAAGCTCAACGATTTTGTTGATTGTTTCAGAGAACCAGTTCCTGGTTTCATTGATCTGTTCTATTGTTTTTTTAGTTTCCATATCATTTATTTCTGCTCTAATCTTTATTATTTCCTTCCTTCTGCTAGATTTGGGTTTTGTTTGATCTTCTTCTAGACCTTTAAGTGTAAGATTAGGTTGTTTATTTGAGACTTTTCTTGCTTCTTGAGATAGGTTTGTATTGCTATAAACTTCCCTCTTAGAAACACTTTTGATGTATCCCAAAGATTTTGGACCATTGTGTTTTCATTTTTATTTGTCTCCATGTATTTTTTTTGGTTCTCTGATTTCTTGGTTGACCCATTTATTGTTTAGTAGCATGTTATTTAACTTCCAAGTATTTGTTTTCTTTCCAGATTTTTTTTCTTGTGATTAATTTCTAGTTTCATAGCGTCGATGTCAGAAAAAATGCGTGGTATGACTTCAATATTTTTTAATATGTGAGACTTGTTGTGTAGCCTAATATGTGATCTATTCTGGAGAATGTCCCATGTGCACTTAAATGTGTATTCTGCTGGTTTTGGATGCAATGTTCTGAATATATCTGCTAGATTCATCTGGTCCAATGTGTCATTCAAAGCCATGGTTTCCTTTTTGATTTTCTGTTTGGATGATCTATCCATTGATGTAAGTAGTGTATTAAAGTCCCCTACTATTATTGTATTACTCCAATTACTTCTTTTATGTTTGTTATTACCTACCTTACGTATTTGTGTGCTCCCATGTTGGGTGCATATATACTAACAACTGGTCTTCTTCTTAGGTTGTTCCCTTTATGATTATATAGTGTCCTTCTTTGTCTCTTGTTACAGTCTTTCCTTTAAAGTATATTTTTTCTGATATAAGTATTGCTACTTCAGCTTTCTTTTCACTTCCATTTGCATGATAAATGCTTTTCCATTCCTTCCCTTTCAATCTGCATCTGTCTTTAGGTCTGAAGTGAGTCTTGTAGACAGCATATGATGGGTCTAGCTTTTTTCTCCATTTCATCACCTGTCACCCTATGTCTTTTGATTGGAACACTTAGGCCATTTACATTTAAAATAATTATTGATAGGTATGTACTTATTGCCACTTTGTTATTTGTTTTGCGTTTCTTTTTGTACTTCTCTGTTTCTTTGTTCTCTTGTTCTCTCATCTCACAGTGTGGTGCCTTTCTTTAATGACACACTTGGATTCCTTTCTCTTTATGTTTTGCATATCTATTACTGGTTTTTGATTTGTGGTTACCATTACATTTGTATATAACATCTTCTGCAAATAGCAGTCTAATATTAAGTTGATAGTCACTTATATTTGGTCACTCTTTACTCCTTTCTCCCTCTCATTTTCAGTATATGGTGTCATATATTTGGTATCTTTTTTTTTTTTAAAGATTTTATTTATTTATTTGACAGAGACACAGCGAGAAAGGGAACACAAGCAGGGGGAGCAGGAGAGGGAGAAGCAGGCTTCCCGCTGAGCAGGGAGCCTGATGCGGCACTCGATCCCAGGACCCCAGGATCATGACCTGAGCCAAAGACAGATGCTTAATGACTGAGCCACCCAGGTGCCCCTACTTGGTATCCCTTTATATTCTGAATCCCTTGACTGATTTGTATAGATATACTTAATTTTATTGTTTTTGTGCTTCCTACTTTTCTTATTCCTACTTTCCATTCCTTTCCCTTTTCTTACCCCTGGTCTTTCCTTTCCACTCAAAGAGTCCCCTTTAACATTTCTTGTAGAGCTGGTTTAGTGGTGATGAATTCCTTTAACTTTTGTCTGGGGAACTCTTTATCTCTCCTATTCTGAATGATGGCAATGCTGGATAGAGTATTCTTGGCTGCAGATTTTTTCTTTCAGCACTTTCAATATATCATGCCACTACCTTCTGGCCTGCAAAGTTTCTGACAAAAAAAAAAAAAAAAAAACAGCTGATAGCCTTATGCAGTTTTCCCTGTATGTACGTTTTGTCTTGCTGCTTTGAAAATTCTCTCTTTATCACTACCTTTTGCCATTTTAATTACTATATGTCGTGGTGTGGACCTCCTTGGCCTGCTTTTGTTGGTGGCTCTCTGTACCTCCTGGATCTGAATTTCTGTTTACTTCCCCAGATTTGGGAAGTTTTCAACTATTATATCTTCAAATAAATCTTCTGCCCCGTACTCTCTTCTCTTTTGGGGATCCCTATAATGCAAGTATTATTATGCTTGATGGCATCACTCAGTTCTGAGTCTATTTTCATTTTTGTTATTTTTTTCTCTCTCCTGTTGAGCTTGACTGCTTTCCAATACCCTGTCCTCCAAGTCACTGACCCATTCTTTTGCTTCCTCTAGTCTACTATTTATTCCATCTAGTGTCAGTTTTAATTTCAGTTATCGAGTTCTTCATCTCTAATTGGTTCTTTTTTATGCTTTCTATCTCTTTGTTAAGGGTCTTACTGAACCCCTCCACTCTTCTCAAATCCAGTAAGACTGTTCGTTTAAATTCTCAATCAGGCATATATTACTTATCTCCATTTGGTTTAAGTCTCTTGCTGTGATTTTGACCTGTTCTTTCATTTGGGACATATTGCCCTGTCTCTTCATTTTTGTCTAACTCTCTGTGTCTGTTTCTACGTGTTAGGAAAGTCAGCTATGTCTCCTGCTTGAAAATAGTGGCCTGGGGCGCCTGGGTGGCTCAGTTGTTTGAGTGTCTGCCTTCGGCTCGGGTCACGATCCCAGAGTACTGGGATCAAGTCCCACATCGGGCTCCCTGCTCGGAGGGAAGCCTGCTTCTCCCTCTCCCTCTCCCACTCCCCCTGTTTGTGTTCTCTCTCTCTCGCTGTGTCTCTCTCTGTCAAATAAATAAATAAAATCTTTAAAAAAAAAAAGAAAAGAAAATCGTGGCCTTATGAAGAAGAGGTCCTGTAGTGCCCTGCAATGCAATATCCCCTGTTCACCAGAACGTGGTGCTCACAGTTGTCTCCTATGTCTACTGCATGCACCCTGCTATTGTGGCTGGCTATGATTGCCTTTGGTCCAGTCATCTGCAATGGCTCTCTTTGCCTTTTGTGGGCAGGTCTTGGTCCCTGTGTTTTTAGTGGGTCCCTGTGTTGTTAGTGGGGCCACCTTACACTTGAGTCAAATCAAACCAGGCATTTGCAAAATGCAGTAGCACTGAATTATAGGTCACGTTCCCTGTGTTGTTCCCTGAGAAGCTTTCACTAGTAGGCACAGCCAACTCTCAGACCAAATGTCTGGCCCCAGCCTACTGTGGGGGCCACAGTCAGACTGGTGTGTGTGGTTATCTTCCCCTCTCCCCAGGGCAAGAGTCACTTTGCAGTGGTGCTAGCCTCTGTCAGCCTCTTGCACATTGCCAGGCTTGTGGCACCACTCTGGATGGGCTCAAGCCAAGGGCATATTGAAGGGAGCAGGTCCACAGGAGAATACAGTAGTGGGGCACACTGTGCCAGCAAGGTCATACCACCAGTCTACTGTGGGAAGGGACCTGCAGCCACTGGGGACCAAGGTAGGCAAGGTTGGAGGTGGTGATGCACATGGTGTTTGTGTGGGTCTTCTGTGGGAGGAGACCTGGAACCAAGGCCTGGCTTGAGGGGGGCATGTCTGCAGGAGAACTCAGGGGCAGGGCATGCCATTAGCAAGTTAGATAGAGAATGATGGTTCCATGCTGGTTCCTTCTGGGAGGCAGGGAAATGGGAAATGGCACCCACCAGCTCCTTTGTTCTTATAGAAGTCTCCCAGTGATTCCTGCCCCTCCAGCACATGCTCTGAGATTATTTAATGAATCTCTCTCCCAGATACCCCATGCATTTTTTCAATTGCTGCTTCTAAGCTGTATGTATCTCTAAGGGGCTGTATGTTCTGCTCTCTCTTTAAGGGTGGGGACTCAGTTTCCTCCAGCCCTCCTGGCTCTCCCAAAGCTCAGCTCGCTGACTTTTAAAGTTCCAGGTGTTAAGCCCCACCGATCATAAGAATTCATGAAATTTGGCCCCTCTGGTTTTCAAAGACAAATGTTATGGGGACTCATCTTCCCCATGCAGGTTCTCCAACCCTGGGGTATGGTCTGAGGATCTCTTTCCCCTCCCTGCATCTGCAGCATCCTTCCCTTCTTTCCTCCTGTAGTCCATTTAGCTCCCAACCATGTCTCTACCCTTCCAACCTTCTTTCATTTGGACTCTTCTCTATACTTAGCTATGGGGAGTCTGTTCTGCCAGGCTTCAGTTGCTTCCTGGGTTATTTATTTAAACTCATATGCATGTTATCTATTTGCATCTGTGGACTGAAGTGAGCTTAGGGTCCTCCTACTGTGCCATCTTCCCCAGAAGTCTCCCAAATGAGGTTTTAAATGAGCTGCCCCATTCCCTATATATTGTGTTTAAGTCCTATTCAACTAGGACATTTTGTTTGTGAAATGTCAAAAGTTTCTCCATTTTCCCCTTCATTTGTGTTAACATCCTCAGCTTCCAATAGCCTAAGTTCAAATATTTAAACCTAAAATTTATGGATTAAAAATGTTTCCACTCATTTAGTACACAAATATTTATTGAATGCCTACTATAGCAAGCACATGCTAATTGCTATTTTAGTCCCTACTGTTTCAGCACTAATTAATTCAATGAGTACATAGAGATGCCTAAGATAAGAAACTTCATTAACCCCATATTTCTAATTACTGGATCACAGGAATCAGAAATAAATGTGCATTTTTTTATTTCATACATTTGTCTGAAAATTAAGATATGCATTACCTCTTCCTCAGTAACTCAATAACAAAAGAAAATTTTGAGTTATTTTAAATTCTACTATGTGCCATCCCTTCCCATCATCAAAGGCATTCATTTTATATCCAGGTTAAATAAAGCCAGGAGGCAGAAGTAGTCTCACCAGTATGCACATAGAGCCAGACAGACTTGGGTTGTAATTCAAGTTCTACTATTTATGGGTTGTGTAGCCTTAGCTTCACCACTTAATTATTTCTGAACCCCAATTTTCTCATATGTAAAACTGAGATAATTATACCTCCTTGCAGTAATTCTGTGAGAATTAAACAAGATATATGTAAGGTGCCTAAAAGAAGGGAGGTACTCTGCAAATGACAAAAGACTGGCTTACTGAAATAACTAACTTTGCTTTTTTTTTTTTTAAGATTTTATTTATTTGAGAGAGTGTGTACGCAGGGAGGGGCAGAGGGAGAGGGAAAAAGATCTGAAGCAGACTCCATACTGAGCACAGAGCCCAATGCAGGGCTCAATCCCACAATCGCGAGATCATGACCTGAGCTAATACCAAGAGTCAGATGCTCAACTGACTGAGCCACTCAAGAACCTCACTAACTTTGCTTTTAAAGGCCATTACTAAAGACCTGGTTATTTAAATCTCTCCATTTTAGGGCAGTATATTATTTACTGAATGGGAATCAGGAAATTTAGGTTACAGTTCTGGCTCCTCTTTTCCCTAGTTGTAGGATTCTGGTTAAGTCACTTACCTTCTAACAGTCAATATAAAGAAAAAAAATTCACATTTCCCTTACCATATGCTTTAATTTTATACATGTCTTTTCTACTTAGGAGAGCAAAAATGGAAAGAATCCGAGCTTTGTAATCAGAAATACCTGGTTTCTAGCACATAAGCCTGAACTAATCACTTAATCTCTCTTGAATACATCTATGTAACCCTGGAGTCTTTTTTTAGGTCTATTATGAGGCAAAATGAGATAGTAAACTACTAAGAAGGTACAAGTATAAGATAAACTGATGACCAAATAATTTAGGAACCAGCATTTGCTTTGGACCTGCTCTAGCAGAGATGTTATTAGATCAACCCCTTCTACCACAGTATTCCTACTTTGAAGATTTCAGATTCTTAAATGTAACCTCTGTTACTAACTGAAATGTAATCCTCCATTACTAACAAATAGAAGATTTGGAAGATGGACATTACCTCATAAAATTATTTTCAAATTTTCATATGATTGTACACAGCATGCATTTTCATGAGAATTCATTGTCTTTTCATAACATACCCAAAGAGATCTCTTACCCCATAAATGTTTAAGAACCAATAGAAGGAAAAAAATAAAAAGAAATACAGTCTTTAGCTCTGTTAATAGATGAGCAATACTAGCAATGTTCTGAATAAGCTTCATTCTCTCACGACACAACTTTCCTGGGTATATGTTGCTCTCTCTGCCCTCCATTCCTCCTCTCTATTCCCAGTTCCTCTGCCTACAACCTTCACTGGGCTAATTTCTTATTATTCAAGACTCAATTCATGTGTCCTTCCTCCAAGTAGCTTTACTGAACTACTCTTACCACCACCCCAGGCTGTCAGAGAACTATTCTCTAGCCTCAGAATCCTGTGTACAACTCTTTTCATTGACTGGATGGTAATTTTCTAACTCTATTCCTCCTCCACTATGACTGAAGCTCCTTGAAGGCAGGGACTTTGTCTAATACATCTCTGAATTTCCAAGGTTGGACACAATGCCTGGCACATAATAAGTATTCAACACATATTTTTAAAGGTTTTTTGGCGGGGAGAGAGAGAGAGTACCTGCGTGCATCATGGGGGGGGCAGTGGGCGAGGGAGAAAGAGAATCTTAAGCAGTCTCCACACCCAGTGCAGAGCCCAATGCAGGTCTCAATTTCACAACCTGAGATCATGATCTGAGCCCAAATCAAGAGTGGGATGCTGAACTGACTGAGCCACCCAGGCACCTCTCAATACATATTTTTAAATAAATAATTCTAAAAATGAATAACACAGTCCACAACATAGTGATTTCTTTCACAAAGCCATGACACAGAGATTAATATATTACAATTAGTGACTTCTAAAATTCCTGAAAAAAATGCAGCAAACTGTAATTGACAGCAGATTATTTTCCCCATTTCTTCCACCAAAACTCAGAGATTTTTTTCATAACATTGTTGAAAGTCTTTATTTAGGAATTTCCAATTCTATATAAAAGCTTTTAATCCTAGGGGCACCTGGGTGGCTCAGTCAGTTAAGCATTTGCCTTTGGCTCAGGTCATGATCCGAGGATCCTGAGATTGAGCCCAGCATGAGGCTCTCTGCTCAGTGGGGGAGCCTGCTTCTCAGTCTTCCTCTGCCTGCCGCTCTGCCTACTTGTGCTCTTTCTCTTTCTCTCTCTCTCTGTCAAATAAGTAAATAAAATCTTTTTTTTTAAAGTTTTTAATCCTATATAAAATTCTAGGAGCCTTTTTGTGTTTGCTTGTTTTGTTTTTCTTCAGTTGATATGCAAGTACATTATTCTGAAAACCTGTTCAGAGACTCAAAGGTTCACAATCAATAGTTCTCAAAAATATATGACAAATAAAAACATCTTTCTTTAGAGTTTGAAAAAAATAAATTTCTTTTATGACTCCCATTAAATAAATGCAAAATATAAAAAGTAAAAATTATCATATTCCTATACGGTGAGTAACATTAATGAATTATTGCAAGCTTTCACACTTTACAATAATATCTTATAATCAGAAAAGTCAAATTCAGCTAAAGATGAAAATTTTTCTTAAATCAATACTAAATTAACACCTACTCCATTGCTGAAATTTAACAATTAATAAAAATATTCTGACACTCATATAAGACTGTGCTGTTCTTAAATGAAACAAAGACAAAGCTGGGACTTTGCTAAAAATATGTATGCAAAATACTGACATCCTTCTGACCTTCTTAATACATAAATTTCTCTAGTATCTCTCATTGAAAGTGACACTGAGCCATGATACTGAAACTAAAGCCAAATGCAACATTTAGAGCTCCTTAGAAGAAACAAGCATATAAGCATCATGGAAACAAGAGGTACTTTCTGTCCCAATACTGTACTTTTTGGATCTTTAATAAAGCTATACTTACTGAGGTTACAGAAAATATATAGGTGACAAAAAAATTAAAGTTTTAAAAATATTTCTAAAAAGGAAAAAAATTACATAAGTCCACATTCCCTTTTCCACAATTCCAAAATCCATCAATCTCTAAAAACCAAATATTTTTTCATAGGTTTGGTGCCAAAACTAATTTGTTGGCAAAACTTAACCTAAATTGACATGAAGCTATTTATAACTTCTATTCATTTAGTGTGAATATATTAATGTTGTTTGATTACAAGGTACTTTCCCATACCCCAAGGAGATATTATGTAATCAATAGTTCATATGCTGTATTACTTTTCCACAACCCAAAAAAAATCTGAATTCTGAAATATATTTGCATCCAAGGCTGCAAACAGGGGATGGGAGACCTGGATTTCCTCATCTCCAAAGGTGATTTTACTAGTAAGCCTTTAGGAAAAGACACACAAACACACACACACACGTATATACCAATTAAGCTACCATTTCTTTGGAGGTAGGAGAGTGTAAGACATTACGCATTTTCCAAACCTATCTTTAATTCTTACCTGAAAAGTAGATGTTACTATCCCCAATTTGCAAATAGACTTAATTTTTGTCCAACTACTAACAGAAGATAGAAAATATTATTCTTATTTCTAAGGCTTTTTAAAATTTCAAGATTCTGTCTATAGATGATTTCAGATACCATAAATTACTTTAAAAAAAAAAGACTCAATTTTACAGAGAAAGTGATCAAGGTACAGGCCATTTTAAGAGACCACATCATTCTAAAATTTCTGGTCGTATGGACCTCCACAAAAGTAACAAACTTGGCAATACAGGAAAGCAATTTTACCAGGTAATTCAAACAAAAGCTTTCTTTTATGATAGTTGGAAAGGAAGGAGAAGAGTCTGAGAAATTGAAACAGGTGCAATCTAGCCTGAGAATAATACTCCTACATTTAATTAACTACAAGGTTTCTTTTTTATTATTTTTCATAGTCAAATTATTGGAGAAGAAGAGAAATTCTAACATTCTTGTCCTCATTTTTTCTTGTCCTCATTTTAAAGTACATTATTTAAAAGAAACTTCCTTTTGCAATCCTGACCTTCTTACAGAGCTATCTGCATGCTTGAAAAAAAACAAAAGTTTAACTGTCCCTTCACACCTTTAAGAAATTTCTCAAAATCTATCTCATATAGGGACATATCCCATGACGCTTAGTTCAGGTAACAATTCCACATTCTCCTAAACTAGGTGTCTGCCTTTCTTCCGATAGCAAATAAATTAAACCAATGGGAAAGAAAAAAAGAATGTCTTAAATTCACCACTGTATGTTTAAAGCTTGTTTTTATATGTAAAGTATGGGTAATACATCTTAATTTTCTATATTCAAGCTTCAGGGGAACTAAGGAAATAGCATTTATTGGGCACTTCAGATATAGCACCTCTAGTATTTACACCTATCCTGTAAATACCATCCCCATTTTAGAGATGAGGGAACTTTAGAACAGAAAAGTTGAGTCCCCGGTCCTCATTTAATAAGGTATAGAAACAGGCTTTAAACAAAGATCTGAAGCCCAGTTCTTTCCACATCACCTTGCTAACATATGCTTACCTTAGAATAACATTTCCTGTGGGGCAGGAATTTTCATCGTGGCTATTATTTCTTCAAAATATAGTATGTTGCCATACAAACAGAAAGCCAAATAATGAATCTGGATAATGTTAAAATAGGCCCCAAAATCCTACAATCTTACACTTATTGCAGTTATTGAGCAAGTTGCTTAACTTCTCTGTGCCAAAACTTCTTCAAATATTAGAGATAATACTTTAGAATGTAGCTATGATGCTGAAGTAAATTAAAACATATAAAGCACCTAACACAATATCTGGCACATAATAAACATTCCATAAACGCTAGCTATTGCTACTGAGATGAGAAATCACCAAATGGACGTTTTGCACCAGGTGACTCCAGCCAACAATAGCTGGACATCTAATCCAGAAACAGTCAATCCTACACTGACTTGCAATCCTTTGACATGATCTGGTGGGAAAGATGATAGATATCAATCAGTTTCTCTCTCGGGAATCTGAATTAAGAAACAAAGACTGCACCCATTAATAATGATTCGGAAGTTAAATGGTTTGGCTTCTACCTTCATCAATTTTCTCTCATCAATGTTACCAATAATGCTAAATCTGTTGCTAAAGCTAGTTTTTCAGTCATCCTTTTAATATCATTTGTCAGCATTTAATCTGTTCAAGGCCATTCTCTTCATTTTCTTTGGAAAGCACTGAAATATTTCAGCTATTCAACACTTAATCCCAAGCCTCCGCCTCCCACATGCTACTCTCTCTCTAGGCAATTTCATCCACATTTATGACTTCAGTAATTATCTCCATGTTGGCTCAGACTTTTCTTATACATTCAACTGCCCTGTCAATCCCTCCACTTACCTGGATGGCTAAATGATACCTCAGACTCCATATGTCCAAAACCAAACTCATGATCTTCCCTCTCAAACACAGCCAAAACCCTTTCCACTGCTCCTTATCTCCATAAGTGCACCACCAACTATCCAGATGCACAAATTAGAAAATTGGAAGTATGCCCTGATACCTCCTTTTTCCTTCTTCCCCATCTTTCACTAAATCCTATTAATTCTATCTCCTAAATATTTCTCAATTCCTTCTCTCCATCTCCACTGCCACCCTCTAAAAGGTCCACCTATATCCACTCTTGTACCTTTTGTACTTTCCACACTGTAGCCAGTTATAGTTTTCCTCATGATTCTAATCATGTCATGCTCCTTAAAAGCCCTCAATGGCTTCCTATTATTCCTAAGATTTTTGACCAAAATTTGTATCATAGTACACAAGGCCTGCAAGATCTGTTTCAGTTTCTTTTCTCCTCCTATTGCTCTACATGCAGCCATATTTGTCTCCTTTCAGTTCCTTAAATACATCATGTTTCCTTCTACCTTAGGATCTTTGCACATGGTTCCCTCTGCCTTGACCACTCTTTGTCCTTCTCTTCATTTACACAATATATCTCAGCTAAAATATCACTTCCTCAGAGAAAGTTTCTTGAACCCGCAGACTTTATCAGGTCATTTAGTTATTCATTAAATAAATATTTAATAATAACCTACTGTATACCATGTATGGTTCTAGACATGTGGGTTGTTAAACACAACAAAGACCCTTGTCTTCATGGAGCCTATATTCTAATGGAAGAAAACAGGCAATAAGCAATAAAAATAATAAGTAAATTGTATAATATGTGTAAAGGCAGTAAGTCTATGGGGGATGGGGGAGGGGGAGAAAAAAGAAAAAACAAGGTAAGAGGATCACAAGCAGAGAGTTTCCCTTGCCTAACTTGGACCTGACATGTCGCTGGCACTCAATAAATATTTCTTGAGTGGAGGAATGAATAAAGTAATGTTATGAGGAACTTAAACTATAAAAAGAATAGAGGAACTATTTGGTGGAAGAAACAGAGATGCCATGAAAGAAAGAGAAATCATGCAGGTCTTGAGAGGTAACAATCTCTTGAACCTCAATAGCTTTATTTGGCTTCCAGTTCCAGTCACTATATGGTCTTAGCATAACCTCTATCCCCCTTCCCCACCTCCAAGGGCTGGATAATTCAAGTGAGTCACTCTTGTAACCAAAATACCTAATTAGGACACATATACAAGTCTGTGTATATCACTTCCATCACTCACCACCACACATATCCCCAAAGCCACTGCTTTGCTACACACACAGATATCACTTGTCTTAAAGCTTCAGTTCTTCAGTCCCCAACCCCTTTCAGGTACAAACTCCCCCCCACATACACAAGAATGTGAAAATCTTAGCTCTCTTCTATGACCCTGTAAGACACTTATGTCACTACTCTCCAAGCCCAGTCAAACCCACAACGGGATCCCCTCAGGAATAGGACCTTGGGACCCCCTTCCCAGCAGTCTCCCTGCACCTTAAAGACTATCTTGCACACACAGATATGTGGATATACACTCCTTTGTGATTCTGAATGACCTTCAAGAGCACTGATCCCATATACACTCAAACTCAGGTTCCAGCATCCTTTGGTAAGGTTCCGAAGGACTGAGGCTCTGGGTGTCCCCTCAAGCCTCTTGTCTTTATAAGGACCCACAGGAGGGTTTGCATACTTTCTCCGTGGCCAGGGGTGACTCTAAGGCACTATATACTTCCCCCAAAACACAAATACTTGGTGTATAACCCCCTTCCGTGGCACTGCCTGATATTAAAGTAACACTCCCCCCCCACATACACCTGCCTCCTCAGATTAAGTGACCTTCTCCACCAAACCATGCCCCTTTAGGGAGCCCCCTTATGTTTCCACAGGACTGTGTACCCCCTCTCCATGACTCAGCCTACTCCTTCGATCAGCCCCATTACAGGTGCCCCTCAGGATTGGAGTCCTGTCTTCCCTGGAGTCCCAGCCCTTTCTGGGCCCATGCTCATTCAGGAGTGTGCACACTCCCGCATACACCTCTGCGCCGCCACCGGGACTCCGAGGTCCACGCCCGCCGCCACTCAGAGCGGTAAGCACCTCCCCTGACCCCTGACCCCGAGGTCACAGCCCCACCGCGCAAACACACAGGGGCGCCTCCTCAGGAGTAAGGCCATGCCCAAGTCCCCTCTCCCCTCAGACCCAGGACAGCCGTGCTGCCTTAGCGCTTCCCCCTGATCGACCGCCCCCACAGACCTGCCTCAGGCACCGTCTGGCTCCGCTCCGCCATTTTTTGTTGTCCCTCCGCCTCTAAGCCCACGCGAAAATCGGGGGGCAGTGGGGAGCGGGCGACGGGATCCGCGGGCTGACTGAGCTCCCTCAGGAAGACGCGGTGCGACGGTTGCCAAGGCAACGGATTGCCCGCGTGCGAGCAGGCGGTGCGAGGCTGGAGGGGCGGGGCGCGGAGAGGCGGGCTGGGAGGGAGCGTGCGTCGGAGGCCCCGCCCCCACAGCTACAGCACTCCGGGGTCTAGGCGCCTGCGGGGCTGGGACTCCGCCGCACCTCTCCCCCCGCCCAGCCACCGCGTCCTGTCAACTGAGCATGCTCATCCGCCTCTGGGTAGCGGAGACCAGGGCCGCTGGGATGGCGCTCGCCTGCTGCCGAGGGGGTCCTCCTGCTGACCACAGACCTGGATGGGCTGGCTTTTCTGTGGTTGGCGCTCAATTTGGGGAACTTGAGACAGGTTTCTTGACTTCCCAACGCGTCTACCCCTGACGTGCCCGGCCCTGGTCCAGGTGCTGGGTAACTTAGGTCTTCAATTGAAATGCACCGAGAATCAATCATTCTGTGCCCACCCCACCCCATACTCGGGCTCCTCGCCCCTCCACAACCTCACCAGCCCCCAAACCGAGAAAAGGCTTCTCTTTTGCTGCTGTATGTCTCAGTATACTTAAGATGCCCTTTCCCAACTCTCCGTGGTGAATCGCCACTATCTTCTAAGACCCAGCTAGAACATTACTCTTTCCTGAGCTGCTCTGTCCTCCCACAGTTCCCTGTGCATCCCTGGCCTAATACTGACTGGTTTATGCATTATTACTCTATCTTCCTTACTTAAGGGTAAGGTGAGCTCCCTGTTGCCTGGGTTCGGTCTCTTCATCTAGGTATATTCCATAATACAGCATAGTGCTTGACACAAGGTAAGGGCTCAGTAAATATTTGTGGAATGAAAAATGACTTCTAAGTTCATTCCTGCACATCTTACCAGTTTTATTGAGCACCTAATTTTTTTTTTAAAGATTTTATTTATTTATTTGAGAGAGAGAGAATGAGAGACAGAGAGCATGAGAGGGAAGGGGGTCAGAGGGAGAAGCAGAGTCTCCGCCAAGCGGGGAGCCCGATGCGGGACTCGATCCCGGGACTCCAGGATCACGACCTGAGCCGAAAGCAGTCGCTCAACCAACTGAGCCACCCAAGCGCCCCGAGCACCTAATTTTTTAACAAGTGCCATTCTAAGTAGGCCCCTTCTCTTCACGGCACTCACAGAGAAAGGAAGAGAGATAATGGCTTTACATGCCTCATAGGGACACAGCCTCTAGGCTGGTCTTCAACTTATTCTAGGAAGTCAGCCTGCCAGATGGACACTCAATACATATTCTGAATAAAAGGATATGGTCACAGAAACAAAGAGAGAGAGAGAGAGAGATAATGGCTTTGGTAGAGGTTAACTAGTATCTAAATTGCTACAGGATCATAGAGGTGGAACTGTAAATTGGGAAGGGGGGGAGGGGGGAAGAGTTAAGATTCCAAAGAGGAGTGGATACCCTAGCTAAGTCTTGAAGAATGAAAGCTGTCAGCCAGGCAAAGGAAAGGAAGACTGTGCCAGGCAGAAGGAGCAGCAGGAGCAAAGCAGAGCGTAGAGATCAGCAGTGAAACTACAAGTCCAGTACGCTAAAGCACAAACCTGATGGGACAAAGCATTATCTCTAAAGGAGCTCCTGTATAGCTAGGTAGTATCTTCAGATGTGTTTCCCAAAAGCAGAGCCGGAGGCCAGCACTTGGGTGATGATAATTTGTTTGGGAGGTAAGCCCAGGAAACAGAAGTGAAGGGGAGAGAATGAAGGAGGGAAGGGGGAAAAGCCAAGAAAAAATGTGTGAGATTGAGCTGATTGCTTTAGTAGACAACTGGGTGTAAGCTCACTGGAGAGACCCTCTGAAAACTGTGTAGAATGTGCCTCAGCATTGTCCCACCAAAGAACAAGGAAACGAGGTCATTTACCTCTTGATTTCCATCCCCATTGTTTCAGGATTATCTCCATCCCCCAGCTTGAATTCTCACATTTCCTGGTTATGCTTGCCCAGGGCTAAGCAGCCTTCTAGGATTTGAAAGAAAGCCTTGAGGCAGAAAAGCAGAGGGACTGGAAAGCATTTGGGGTGGGAGGCTGGCAACATGCATGGAACGACACACTCACCTGCACTGAAATCAGGAATAAGGTATGGGCACCACAAGAACCTCTACAAAAAGTTACATGAAAATATTCATCAGAAATATCCCTTATATTTGAGTAGTTTAAAAACTCACAAGCCATGTCACCACAACTATCGAGATGAAAATACACAAGCTTTCATAAATCAATCCTAATGACTGACTGATAAAGGCTGTGAGGGCTATAGGAATTTCAGTATGGGAGGGGTTACTGAGGACTGAAGACCACAAAGGAGCTTCATTAAGTATAGGAAAATGGAAAAGGTTCTACTCAAACTCTGACTTTATAGCTTTATAATCTGGGGCACAAATCACTTAAATAGACATTGAGCCTCAGTTTCCTTTTCCAACAAACCAGCCCTTCCTAATACACAGAGTGCTCTAAGTCACAAATGGTGGGACAGGTTAAAATGCATTTAATAAGTATAATTACAGTAAATAAAAAACCTGACATATTTTAGAACAATTAACTTAAACAAACCTTGATTCCATTTCTGAGCCAGTTTCTGTGCAGATGCTAGTGTTAACCTTAAAAAATAAAACTGTCATTTATTTTACCAATAAAAAAAGTTTATCCGGAAACAACAGAGAATTGCAATCTGAGACAAGTCAACTGTAGCAAAACCATAGATAGGCAAGGCCCAGAGCAAAAGAGAGATACACTCTCTTACATAGAAAAGGGAGGAAGCTGGGAAGGCTGTTAGAAACATAAAGTCCATTGGAGTAAACTAGGAGTCTCAAGTATAGTGGTTTTTCATTGGCTGTGTTGTGACTGTTTCTCATTGGCTGAACTGTTGCCAGGACTGGAGGAAAGCCTTTCTTCATCCTGCAGGGATAGTAAAGTAGTATTCACCTGGGAGGCTCCTCACATCCTGTGGGTCTGCAGTTATCAAGGAGTGCTGGACTTGAGAGCTCCCTCCTGCCCACTTCCCGACTCCTTTCTAAATGAATTTTCCTTTTATTAATTTTCACACTGAAGATAAAGAGATGAATATAACACTGTCTGTGGTTTCTAGGAGCTCACAATCCAGAAAGAAAAAGAGATTTAATCCATAATTATAACCCAGTATGATCAGGGTTCTGATAAAAGAAAGCATGGGAGGTTGTGGGAGTCCAGAGGGAGGCACAAAACCCAGCCTGGAGTAGAGGGGATAGGTAAAGGGATATTTAGGAAAAACTTCCTAGAGGACAGTGTCTGATCTAACTCTTCAAGGGCAAGTAGGAATAAGCTGGACAAAGAAAATGGTGGTACAAGGGAAAAGGGTGGTTGAGGCAACAGAAACAGCATGGGCAACGAAGGGATAGGGTGTCTGGGGTAGACAGCAAGGCTGCATCAATAGGTAAAGACAGATTCTGGAGAACTTCTCTATGGGGAACTTGATCCTGAAAGTGATAGAAACCCAGTAACAAATTTCTAAACAGGTCAGAGACCTGGTCAGCTCCTCTGGTTGCTGTGTAGAGAGTTGATTAGAGTCAGGCAAAGAAGAATTGGAAGGTGCAGTTCTGTACAAATGTGTTTGTTGACATTTCAAATTACCATTTGATGAGAACCTTTTATGCGCTACATATACCACACTGTTCAATTTAAATTTTAAGTAAAACTTAAAAATCAGTTATCTAGTCAGACTAGCCACATTTCAAGTGCTCAATAGCTACTCTATATTGACAGCATATATAGAGAATATTCCCATCAGTGCAGAGAGTTCTGTCGGACAACATTGACAGACATATTCCAACTGGGCAGAAGAAAGAAATGTCTGGAAAAAGTCCACCTTTAAAAAGACCAGGTTCAGTTCTCCTGTGTGTCAGCTTCTCTTCAGGAAGCAGGGCAGAAAGGAGGGTAGACTTCACACCTGCTGAAGTCCTCAGAGAATTCCTTCTGGTATAAACAGCACAGCATGGGGAGTGGGATAGACATGCCCCCCACGTGGACTCCTGGGGGTTAGTTTTCCCATGCTATCATTCAGAGCGTGCCCAGGAGGTCTGCCTTCCCCAGGGATTTCCTGAGGTTTCTTATCTCCACAGACAGTCACCCACCCATCATAGAGCCAGGGTGCCTTCCTTTTGACAAAATATTCCCTGTAGGATTCCCCCACTCCTGTAAACATTTATTAAAATGATGCCTTCCATGTGCCTGCCATTGAGTTACACAGCATGCAATGAGAGATATATTCAAGTTATAATCACATTTCTCACATGTACCAACTCATTTAATTCTCAAAGTAACATTGTAAAATTGGTATTAATGTCATCATCCTGTACAGAAGATGAAATTGAGATTCAGAGAGTTTAAGTGACTTATGGTAAGTCACACAATCAGTTAGCAGTAGCCCCAGGGAAGACTGGAAGGGTGCTAAGAAATTTACCTATGTCCTCCCAAGTAACCTCATATAATTAACTGGGGAAAAAAAGATGAACACACAAAAATCCAGCTTACAATTTCCAAACAATATAGTAAGAGCAGTGATACAAGCATGCTCTGAAAAAGTGTAGAAGCATCAAGAGGGTTGCCCTTGATGGGCATCAGAGAAGGTTTCTGTAGGAAATGACCCTGGAGCTGAATATTAAGGATGAGTGGGGTCAGCCAGATGAAGTATAGGGTGGGAAGAAAAGAAATGAAAATATTTTTTAATTCAGCTTATCATTTGTATTTCTACTCTGTTTATTGCTGGTTTGGCCTTCTAGAAATGTTACCATTCTTTTCTTGTCTTCTAAGTTTTGTTTAAAAAACAACTGCTCCTACACCAAAGCTATAAAAGAATTGAGGATTTCTTCTTAACCTGGATAAACTATTTAAATGTTAAAAAATGACTGAATTTAACAGAAAGGAAAACATTCTGATGTTGAAAGGAAGGAAAAAATCAAAGGTGTGAAGTCATTTGTCCTTGGAGTTTCCTTGGCCTAGAATGCTCTTTTTTTAGATAATCTGCCTGACTGACTCTCACTTCATTCAGATCTCATCTCAAACGTTACATTATTGGAGAAGTGTTCCCTGACAACACTATTTAAAGTGTACTTCTTAGATATTTCAGTTTTTATAGCATTGCAAGTGGTATCTTGGGTTTTCTAATTTTTTTTTCTATGTGCTTTGCTCATGTAGACAAATGCTATTGATTTTGCAAGTTAATATTATAATTGCAAAATTCTGTGAACTCTCATATTATGTCTAATAGTTTGTTGACTGTTTCAGATTTTTCTTAGCCTATAGGAAAAATCAACAGCAGAATAGCTGTTGTCATCTAAATTTTTGCCATTAAATGTAGAGTTTGACCATAAAGTCTTTGTCAAGTTGAGGAAGTTTGCAAGTTTTTAAATTACAAACAGGTAATAACTTTAAAACAAAAGCTTTGTTTGCATCCACTAAGATAATCACATGGCCTTTCTCCTTTAATGTGGTTAAACAAATGATAGATACTCTAATTTTAAAACATCTTGGCATTTCTGGGATAAATACTACTTGATCACAGCTTAGTTTCTTAATGCATTGTTGGATTCAGTTAACTATTTTATTTAAAATGTTTATGTTAGAAAATAAAATGGGCCATCTGAGCCTAGAGAATTTGGAGAGGAACATTTTTAATTATCTTTTCAAATTCTTCAATGGTTGTTATTTTGCATTTTTCTTCAGCCAATTTTGGCATTTTATATTTTTCAGAAATATATAAATTTCGTTATGTTTTAAGTTCTCATTTTTTTATTTTTAAAATCTCTGTTGTGACTATATATTTCTTTTTTATTATGAATTTTATTATTTCAATTTTCTTTTTTTCTTGATTGTTGTTACTAGAGAAATATCTATCTTATTGATCAATTCAGAACTTTTAGTTTTGTGTTTTCTCTCTCTCTCCTTCCCCACTCTCTCCCATCTGCCACCCTTTTAGTTAATCAGGGTTAGGTTCAAGTACAAGTTACAGGAAAACTCAAAATGTCAATGGCTTAAGATAAAATGTTTCTTCTTTCTTAAATCGAAGAAGTCTACAGGTAGTTCAGGGCTGTTATGGTGCGCTAAGTGTCCAGGATCAAATTATATGTATCTTCTTGCTCCACCTTGTATGGCTTCCACCTTGGTCCAAGATGACTATTGGAATTCCAACTATTAAGATTATATTTCTGCCAGCAAGTAGGAGGAATGTCTTTTAAGGACATATTCCAGGCATTGCACATACAATTCCACTTATATCCCACTGAGCAGAATTTCCTCACAGAAACACTCCTAGCTGAAGAAAGAATGGGAAATGAGTCTCTACCATGGACAGTTGTATGCTCAGATCAAGACTGGCTACACAACTGGGAGGGCCCAGTGCAAAAGGAAAATGTGGGGCTCCTTGTTCAAAAAGTATTAAGAATTTCAAGATGGCAACAGCAGAGCATTAAATTAATCTTGGGGCCCTCTGAACACTGCACCCTGGGTGACTGCACAGGTCACATGCCCATGAAACTGATTCTGACCAAGGGTTCTCTAAAACTTGTGGTTCTCTATTTAATGAAAAGGGGGAAGAAAACAAATATTGAGAGAGAACTCAAAGTCTATGGTTCATTATTTAATTTATGCCTTTATTTTTTTCTCCTTGTTTCTTAGGGTTTCCTCTGTCCCTCTTTTTTAGATCCTCAATTGAACATTTACCTGATTTCTTATTTTCTGAAAAATACATTGTATATTTCCATCCATGTACTCAGATAGGTATTATTATTGATGCCATTTTACAAATGAGAAGAATGAGCACAGAGAAGTTGAATAACATGGTCAAGCTTAAAGAGCTAATAATTGGCAGAGGTGGAATATGAACCCAGGCATCTTGTCTCTGGATTCCGTGCTTTTAACTAGTATACTGTACCACCATTCTACACTGTACATACATTTCAATTACATCTATCACTTGAGTTGTAACTTATTTTCTTCTACCTCTCTTTCCAATTGTGGGGACTTATTAAATAAAAATGTGCAAGTCTAAATTAAAGTGTTTAGGGATACACATTTAAATAATAAAACCATAAAGAAATACATAGAAGTGATCATTAAAAAATCAGGTAGGAAGGAAACTGCAATTAGGACAGGGCATGCACAGGCTAGAAAAATTCTCTGGTTGGTGGTTACAAGGATGTTTGCCTTAAAAGAACTCATAAAGCTATATATTTTTGCATTTGTGTTTTATTTTACAATAAAATATTTTTAAAACAGATATGTTCTTTCAGTTCAAGAGTACATTTCCATCCCAACCATTTTTCTTAAGGTTAATATTACATTGTTTAAGACTGCCTACAGTTCACTATAATAACTGTTACCATTTAATATGGGCTTAGTATGTGCCAAGTGCCTTACACACACTCTAATTTCATTCTCACATAGCTCCATGATACAGGTTTGTTTTTGTTTTTGTTTTGTTTGTCTTGTTTTATTTTTTTAAGTAGGCTCCCTGCCCAGCGTGGACCCCAACACAGGGCATGAACTCATAACCCTGAGATCATGACCTGAGCTGAGATCAAGTCAGTTGCTTAACCAACTGAGCCCCCCAGGCACCCCATGTTTTTGCTTTTAAAATAGGTGAATCTTACTTTATTTTGAAGATGATAACAAGACCAAACAGAGCCCATAATTTATGATTCCATTCATGTAAATGTTAACAACAGCCACAACCAAACTATATTTTTGGGACTCATTCATAATAGGAAAAATATCCAAGTGAGGTATTACTGACCTTCGCCTCCCAAGTTTTTATTTAAATTCCAGTTGGTTAACATACAGTGTAATGTTAGTTTCAGGTGTAGAATTTAGTGATTCATCACTTACATATAACACCCAGTGCTCATCAAAACAAGTGCCCTTTTGGGGTGCCTGGGTGGCTCCGTCATTAAGCGTCTGTCTTCAGCTCAGGTCATGATCCTGGGGTCCCAAGATTGAGCCCTGCATCAGGCTCCCTGCTTAGTGGGAAACCTGCTCTCCCTCTCCTTCTGCCGCTCCCCTTGCTTGTGTTCTCTCTCTCTCTCTCAAAATAAATAAAATCTTAAAAAAAAAAATGCCCTCCTTAACCCATCTCCCTGCCCCCTCCCTCCAGTCACCTCAGTTTGTTCTCTATAGTTAAGAGTCTGTTTTCTGGTTTGTCTCTCTCTTTTTTTTCGCCTATGTTCATCTGTTTTGTTTCTTTCTTTTTTTTTTTTTCCTTAGGGAGAGAATGGGAGTGGCAGAGGAAGAAGATAAGAGAGAATCTTAAGCAGACTTCATGCCCAGCATGGAGCCCAACATGGGACTCGATCTTACAACCCTGAGATCATGACCCAAGCTGAAATCAAGAGTCAGTTGGACACTTAACAGATGCCCCACATCTGTTTTGTTTCTTAAATTTCACATATGAATGAAATCATATGATATTTATCTTTCTCTGACTGACTTATTTTGCTTAGCATAATAGTTCTAGCTCCATCCACATCATTGCAAATGGCAAGATTTCATTCTTTTTGATGAATGAGTAATATTCCCTTATAAATATATATATATTTATATTACATCTTTATATATACATTTATATATATAAACATACATTTATTTTATACACACACACAAACACAACAATTTTGAAACATTTTGAAACACAATGTTCATCACTTGATGGACATTTGGGCTCTTTCCATAATTTAGCTATTGTTGATAATGCTGCTATAAACATCAGGGTGCATGTATCCCTTCAAATCAGTATATTGGTATCCTTTGGGTAAATACTTAGTAGTGCAATTGCTGGGTCATAGGGTAGCTCTATTTTTAACTTTTTGAGGAACCTCCATACTATTTTCCAGAGTGGCTGTACCAGCTTGCATTCTCACCAACAGTGGAGGAGGGGGTCCGCTTTTTCCGCACATGATATAGGTTTTACTCCCATTTTACTAACCAGGAAGCAGAGAGAGAGGTTGAATAAATTGCTTGATGTAACAAAGCTACTAAGTGTTACAGTGAAGATTTGAAGCCAGGCATGTTTCCAAAAATTGTGCTTTTTATTAATACATTCCGTTAGCTCCCAGCCTTTTCCATAACAAACTCTCAAATCATATTGATAATATAAAGGCAGCTCATTTTGAAGGACAGAGTATTGTATCAATGACAGTGGGGTTAAGGAGGTCTCTGGATGAGTCAGACTTGGCATTGGCTTAAGGAAACTCACTAGTAGAAGAGACATTGTGGCAATTTAAACCGAAAAATCTGTCCCCTTAATACTTCTACCTCTAAATCGTAGTAAGTCATGTCACTAAAGAGTATGTAATGGGGGCACCTGGGTGGCTCAGTCATTAAGCGTCTGCCTTCGGCTCAGGTCATGATCCTGGGGTCCTGGGATCCAGCCCCGCATTGGGCTCCCTGCTCAGTAGGAAGCCTGCTTCTCCCTCTCCCAGTCCCTCTGCTTGTGTTCCCTCTCTCGCTGTGTCTCTCTCTGTCAAATAAATAAATAAAATCTTAAAAAGAGTATGTAATTGATAGTAACACAATTCTGTGTAGCAAAAAGGGAAAGCCATTGACAGCTGGTTTGGTGGATTTAAAATACAAACCAGGCTCAGGAGAGCAGCAGTGGTTTCTTAGCACAGTAATGCCAGAGGCTACTGTTCTGAGAGGAGCATGGATAAATACTTGGTAAAAGAAGAGAAATGTTGTCCTTGGTAAATCTTGATTGTCTCCAAGAAATATGAATGTCACACACACACCCCCCCTTGGTGAAATTACATATTGGGTGAACTAATGAGAAAATCAATAGTGATTGTCTTTCTCTTAGGAAAAGGAAGTGACCAAGAAGAGTAGGGGCTGAGGGAAAACTGGTCCAAATCAGAAATACACAAAAGGTCAGAAGAGCAGATTATCTTCCTTCAGGGATGAGGAGTAGAATTCCCAAAGGAGGGAATGAGAGCATGGGCCTCAGGGATTTGGAAGAAAATTGAGTTAAAGGGCAAAGTTCAGGGAAATTGAGAAGGGGAAGAGGTCTGAAGGATGGAAATTCCCACAGAGGTCACCCTCTTTTTGAAGGCCCAAGTCTGAAAAGCTTCACTTTTCCAATAAAAGTGCTAAAGATGGATGGGTTCCAGTCCCTATTTCTCCCACTCCTTGCTAAGAGCTGCCTCCATAAAGAATTTATATACTTTATGTGATTCTTCACTTGAATGAGATTAGCAGGACAGGGAAATCAAAGAAGGATCAGACTTCATCAACCTCCTGGTACCTAGTGACTCCAGTGGAGATGGGACTATAGAATGCATTACACCCAGGGTGCCTTGGTGGCTCAGTAGGTAAGTGTCTGCCTTTGGCTCAGGTCCTGATCCCAGGGTCCTGGGATAGAGCCCTGTATTGGGCTCCCTGCACAGCTGGGAGTCTGCTTCTCCCTCTGCCCATCCCCTGCTCATGCTTGTGTACGCTCTCTCTCTTAAATAAATAAATAAAATATATATTTAAAGTGCATTATATCTATATACAAACTTACTTTTTTTAAACTGAGATCTTACACTATGTATCATGTATGCCTTAGTTTCATCACTTAATGTTAATTTATAATTTTTCATGTCATAAAGTTTTCTTTGCAAACATTATTCCCATTCGTGCAAAACATCCATCTTAGGGATGCATCATAACTAATTAAACCATTCACTTCTTGGATATTTAGGTCAATCAGGTCCTACTTTTTTTTCTGTTATAAATAATGCCGCAGTGAACATCCTTATACATATATCTTTGATCATCATTTCTGATCACTTCCTTGTTTGGATTTCTAGACATCAGGTAACTGGATCAAAGGGGATGATCTTTTCAAGTCTGTTGGAACATATTGAAAGTTGTCCTCCCCTTAGAACTCACACCTTTATGCTTCCAGTGGCAGAGCATGTGAGTACCTGTCTCAAGATAAGTTGCCAACATTTTGTCTGTGATATTTATGGGAAAAAATGTTTTACCTGATTAGCCAGGACACATGAACTGATAGAACTTAACCATCTGCTGAGAAGAAATTCAAGAAGTTTGGTTTAAACATGGGTAAAGCTGATTGCAGTTGTCACAGATGAAGCACTGCAAAAAAGGGGGGAAATTGTTTTCAATGTTTTATTTGCATCAGGAGAGAAGCATTGTGCACCCCAGACTTTCATGCCTCTTTCAGAAAGAGGGTTCTTGGTATAAACTAGTTGTGCTGAGTCCTCTGTGGTTTAATGGAGGAACACATCAAGATCTCCAATTTTACTCATGCTTATGCCCTTAACGGGCACTTATCTATGGTGTATTTGGAAGAAGACAAGTAGGGTATGGAAAGCTAGTTTATTTTAATGACATCAGATTACTTGATTGCTTAAACTTATTAAAGAACTGAAATAAAAGACTTCATGCTAAATGACTCTAAGCTAAAGGACTCCATTTTGGTAGGTCCCTCAGTGTCATTAAGATTAGTTTTTCTTAGTGATATGACAAAGACTTAAACACATTGAGCCTGAAACTGTAGGAAATGAAACAAGGCAGTTGCTGACTTGTTCAAGAAAGTGAAGACATTTAGATTTAACATGAGGCCTGGAATTTCATTCTCATACTCAGAGGAATAACAAATTTTAGAATCCTAGAGTCAAGATGTAGAAATAGAGTGAGAGTTTCAGAAGAGATTCACAGATTATGATACCAATGAACCTAAGTATCCAGAATCATTTTTGGAGTGCAAATTTCAGGATGTACCCAAATTAATATGCATCTCTTCAATTAGTTTTAAGAGGAAGTGGTTGATATAAAAGTTAACTATGTCCAGTAAAGAGTCACAGTTTCCCTAAAATGGTGTATGAAAGTATATAAATCTCAGAACTATTTGAAAATGTATTCCAACGTAATGAAACACTAGGCCATGACTCTTTTTAAGAAAATATGTGAAAAGAAAGCTGAATATCACAAGTGACATAAGTCTGGAATTAGAATTGAGATGTTCTCTGATTTTTAAACACAGCAGTTTTCAAAATAGTTTAGTCTGATAAAGACCTATAACCTCACTGAGTTGATCAAAATAGGTCAATGACTAATAGTAGGCCTAAAACTGGATATTTCTTTCCTAATAAATATAATTAATTTTTTCTAAAACATTTTTATTACATCTTAATACATTTTAATTAGATATTTTTGAAGAGCCTAATGGTTTCACTTCCCATCATTGTACTATAGAATGTTATATGTATTGGTAATATACTGATAGGCACAAGCTTTGGAGTGTGACAAGTCTAGTCCCAAATCTTGGCTCCATCAACCCGTATAGTTCTCTCCTAGGCCTTTAATGTCCAACATGACTTGGCTAGGCCTGCCTTTCCAATCTCACCTCCTACAGCATTCCTCCTCACTCACCATTCTCCAGACACACAGGCTCCTTGCTGTTCTTCACACACCTCTGCTTGGACTGCTTTTCCCCCCATATCTTCACATCATTTGCTCTCTCATCATTCAGGTCTCTTTTCAAATGTCACCTGCTCAGAGAAACCTTCCCTGACCACTCAATCAAAATAGCTCCCACCTTCAATCACTCACTATTACATTAATACATTATGCTTTTTTTCTTCACCATCTAGAATCATAAATTCTATTTAATTATTTGCTTACTTATTTATTGACTATCTTCCCCACTGTAAGCTCTATGGAAGTAGGAACCTACCTGTTTTGTGCCCTGCTGTATCTCCAGCAGCTAGAATAGCTTCTGGCATAGAGTGGATGTTTAGTAAGTAATTTTGAATGAATGATTAAAATAATAAACAAACAAAAGCTATGATAGCTTTATGTACAGGTATTTGGGGTATACAAAGAAGGTGCACTTAATCTAAACTTGTAATGAAATTGGGGAATGATCAAAGGAGATTTCACAGAGGATGGTAAAATGTGAACTGAGTTTTGAAGGACAAGTAGGGAGGAAGGGAAGGATCCTAGGTAAAGGAAACAGTAAAAGATGTAAGGAGCAGAGGGTAAGAGAGAACATAGCTTGACTCAGGAAATGCAGGTAATTTGGGATGACTCCACAATAAGGTGAAAACAAGAGAAAAATGGCTTCTGTGTGTTTGCTTGCAAGAGTTGATTATAGTCTTTGAAGTCCTATAGATAATTTGAACCTTAAAGGTGCTAAAAATGTCCTCTGCCTAAAGGCCCCCAAAGGTGATCAAAATAATCTGGACATTCCTTCCAGTAGAATTTCCAGTGATACAGGAAGTTAAAAACATTTACTGGGGGGAGTCCTCTTCTTTAAAATTCTCTGTGTATCCTATGTCCACCTCCCTCCCATACCCACTCTCCAACATCTGGCAGAGACCTGGGCCAGCTACCCTTCAGGACATCCAACAAGATCTATAATCATAAACCCAGCTTCTGATAGGATTAGAGACAGATTCTGTATGGTAAGTGCATCCCACATAGCCGTATTTGATAATACCCAGTAATTGCTGCTGTTGCTATATGTGTCTTAGCTGATGTTTTAAATAGTAGTTCCCCCCCCAACAACTTCCCCACAATAAACTGATTGCAAAAGACACAATTTCACATATGTATATTTTCATGGTTCTTACCATTGTCAGGTTAAGAGTCACATGTCCTCTGGATTTGGAGGCAGAAAGAGTACATGTTGCTTTGCAGCAGGTAAAATGGTCCAAACACAAAACCGCATCCACACCCCAAGGAGTTTGTAATCCAAAAGCAAGAGTGGGCATGCTATGGAACACTGCAGAACAATACCCACACAATACAGGCAGTTGGAGTGACATATGGCCACCACAGCTGGAATGCTTTGTAAACGATCCTCAAACCATCACTGGTCTTTGAACACTTCCCCAGTTCAAAGTACAGAACACCATCTATTATCAGCAAACTCTGAAAAGCCAAATGAGACATTTAAAGTAGCCTTGAGTCAAGGTCATATTCCTAAAATGTGCAGACCTGAAAAATAAAGCTTTCTGATGAGAAGTGAACTACTGCCCACTTTTAGTGGTAACACATTCTGTGTCCTTGTTGTCAGAGGCAGACAACATCTTCCTGATAAGATGCCACTAACCAACACTCAAATTAGGATCTTAGATAAATGTCTTTTAAGGGCAAATAGGAAAGAGTTCAGGAATTATTCACTTGACCTATGTTCATCAACCATTAAAACCCTAGTGCTGTTAGTGCCTATATTGTTGCTAACATTTGGCAATAATAGATAGACATGTAACTGAAATGTGGTGGAAAGATCATTGGTACTAGAGTCAGATCAGTTTTTGATTCCCAGCAAGTCACCTCATCTTTCCAAGCTCTACTCTTTCTAACTGCAAAATGTGGGTCATTAATTGTATCTACTTCATTAGGCAGTTTAAAAATTAAATGAAATGGTATATATTAGGTCATTTCCTAAATTAGAAAGCAGTATACAAATGTTAGAGCTTATTATGTAATATTCATTGTGTTCTCCTCAATCCCCATGAAAGCTCTTTGAATGACCCTATAAGCACTTTGTTAGTTTTTTTAAAAAAATAGGTTTGGCTTTTTAGAACACTTTATTTTAAAGTTTATTTATTTATAATCACTACACCCAACAAGGGGCTCAAACTTGAACTCATGACCCTGAGACCAAGAGTCACATGCTCCACTGACTGAGCCAGCCAGCCTCTCCTAGAACACTTTTAGACTTACAGAAAAGTTGAGAAGCTAGTATACAGAGTTCCCATATATGCTATACCCAGTTTCCTCTATTATTAACATGTTATATTAGTATGTTTTACAATTAATGAACAAATACTGATACCCTATTATTAACTAAAGTCCAGAGTTATTCAGATTTCCTTAGTTTTACCTAATGTCCATTTTCTTTTCCAAGATCCCATGCAAAACACCACATTACAGTAGTTGACATGTTTCCTTAGGCTACTTGTGATTGTGACATGTTCTCAGACTGTCCTTGTTTTTAATGACCTTGACAGTTTAGAACATTGCTCAAGTATTTTGTAGGATGCCCCTTTATAGCAATTTGTCTGATGTTTTTCTCATAATTAGATTGCAGTTATGGATTTTGGGGAGGATGACCACAGAGGTAAAGTGCCATCTTCATCACATCATATCAAGGCTATGTACTATCAGTATGATTTATGACATTCATGTTGACCTTATCACCTGGCTGAGATAGTGTTTGTCAGATTTCTCCACTGTAAAGTTACTATTTATCCCCCTTTCTGTACTATATTCTTTGGAGGAAGTCATGATATGAGGCTCACACTTAAGGCATCAGGAGTTCTACTCCCCTTCTCAGTTTGTTTTTACCAAATAACAGCAGCATTTCCATGGGACAGAGCTTGGTCACTGGCAGTAGGAGAATGTTGGGCTATATTTCCAAAAAGCTGGTATGAGCTCACTGTTTTTCAGAAGAAAAACTACAGTGAGAGTAATTTTCTATTCCTTTCCTTGAAAACCATAGCCAGTTCCCATTTTTTCTTCAAGATAACTTTTACCTTAGAGAAAAAATGTTTACTTTGTTAGATTTCACATTGAATACTTAAGGGGGTCTTGTCCTCTTCATATAATGCTCTTTTTTCCTTCCCTATTCTACTTTCTTATCTGCACCTTCTTTAAAAGGAGAGCTCCTGCATTCATTTCTTCTTTTAGATTTTTCCACCATGCTAGTTCAAATATGTTGCCTGTATAATTTTCTGAGATAAAATTTAGAATCCAAGTTTCTCTCTGAGGAAACATTACCTCTGAAGTTCAGGGAAGCATCAGAATCAAAGTGAAATCTACAATTTACCTCCTTACAACAAATTCTGGGAAGATAAAACTAACAAGATACAAAAGGAAAAAGTTTCAAACTGATAATAAAGATGTTGTAACGAGTAAAAATAAAGAAAACATGAGAAAGTCATGAATAAAAGTCACTTGGTTTACAACAATTCCATTACCCTAAACTCAGCAATGTGGGCCAGCCAAAGTATCTAAATCTCAAGGTTCTGATTCACCCTTTCCAGGACAAACTTCATTCCTCAAATACTAGTCTCTATGGCAGAATAAAATCACCATACACGTACAAATACACAAAGTGATGGGGTGCCTGGGTGGCTCTTGGGTTGAACGTCTGACTCTTGGTTTCAGCTCAGGTTGTGATCTTGGGGTCATGAGATGGAGCCCCATGTCCCGCCTCAGGCTCCACATTCAGCCATGAGTCGGCTTGAGATTCTCTCCCTCTCCCTCTGCCCCTCCCCCAGCTCATGCTCTTTCTCTCTCTTTCTAAAATAAATAAATAAATCTTTAAAAAAAATACGCAAAGTGAGGGGCACCTGGGTGGCTCAGTCATTAAGCGTCTGCCTTCGGCTCGGGTCATGGTCCCAGGGCCCTGGGATCGAGCCCCGCATCGGGCTCCCTGTTCCACAGGAAGCCTCCTTCTTCCTCTGCCACCCCCCCTGCTTGTGTTCCCTCTCTTACTGTGTCTCTCTGTCAAATAAATAAAATCTTTAAAAAAAAATAAATTAAAATAAAAATAAATAAATACACAAAGTGAAATCTAATACAAGGAACTTAGATGGGTTAAACCAAGTCATTAATATTTGTTTTCAAAGAAAGTTGTATAGAGGTAACATTTTTCTAACAACAGCCATGTAGATACACAATTCTTGCCATCTTCCCTGTCAAAAATATGCACATATCTAGAAAAGAAATTTAACATTTGGCTAACATACCTATTAAGACAATTTATTTTTTGACAAAAAGGTAACAAAGATTAAAATTTCCTTGGTTATAGTACAATATTGTATAAAGGAAAGAATACTAGTTTGGAACTGGAAAGACCTCATATCAAATTCTAACCTCACCACTTACTAACGATATGACCTCTCATGAGTTAACTTCCTGAATCTCAGTTTCTTCATCTATGAAAGACACACTAGCCTGACCTTACAAGTCGTTATGACAATTCCATATAATGTAGGTTAGATGCATAACAAAAAGCCTAATTAATATAACCAGGTTCTGAATTAGAAAGAGTGTGGGACACTGGGGTGGCTCAGTTGGTTAAGCATCTGCCTTCAGCTCAGCTCATGATCTCAGGGTCCTGAGATGGAGCCCCACATAGAGCTCTCTGCTCAGCAGAGAGTCTGCTCTCCCTCTCCCTCTGTGTTTTCTCTCTATCTCTGTCTCTTAAATAAATAAATTAATTAATTAATTAATAAATAAATCTTTAAAAAAAATAGAAAGAGAGAAAGAAGATACTAGTCTGATCCCCATAGCATTTATAATCTAGTGGAAGAAATGGAGATTAATCTAGGAATACTTTTTCAAAGTAAAATTATCAAAATAATACATTCTACACAGTGACTTAGAAACAGGTAGGCTTCCCTAAGAAAGTAATGTTTTTTTTTTTTTTTAAAGATTTTATTTATTTATTTGAGAGAGAGAGAGAATGAGAGATAGAGAGCATGAGAGGGAAGAGGTTCAGAGGGAGAAGCAGACTCCCTGCTCAGCAGGGAGCCCGATGCGGGACTCGATCCAGGGACTCCAGGATCATGACCTGAGCCGAAGGCAGTCGCTTAACCAACTGAGCCACCCAGGCGCCCAGAAAGTAATGTTTAAGCTAAAATAAATCACTGAAAGAGCTAAAAGAAAGGTAAGCATTAACTAAATAAAATCCTGAGGCGGAGCATTGCAGGCAAAGGGAATAGAACATGCAAAACTCCTGTGGTGGGGCACATGATGGTGCTTTCAGGGAATGAAAGGAGGCAGGCTCCAGGGACAATACGTGGGAGAGGTGGCAGGAGCCAGGATAAACAGGGCCTTATAGACCACCTTAAGGATTTTGGTTCTTGCCCTACCAATAATGAAAAACCTTTGAAAGGTTTTGAGCAGAGCAGGAACATAATCACATTTTTAAGAAGGCACCAGGCTGCTGTGGGAAGAGACTGTAGGGGCAGGAGAAGAGACAAGAAGGCCTGAGGAGGCCAAGGCAGCAGGCTAAGCAGGGGCTTGACGGAGGTCCCAGAAGAGGAAATGTAGGCACAGAGCAATTAGCAAATGATAGAGCCAGAATTGGCAGGTCCATCTTCCTCTGAAGTTTGTTTTCTAAAATTATATGTTATAATAAATAATAAATACCTGCAACAAACACACATAGAAAGCAGGATGCTTGTGGAATAACCTGTTAAAGAATTTCCCTAGCGTCCAGCATTTAGATTTATTCCCCAGCAGCATCATTACATGGAGAAAATGGAGTGCACAGAATAGCAAAGTTCACAAGCAATTGAGGAGCTAAATACATGAAGGAGAGACAGGGTAGTGGAAAGGGCACTAGATGGAGAAACTGGATTCGCAACTTCTAGTCCCAATTCTGTGACATATACTTGGACAAACAAGCTATTTCTCCTCTTCAGACCATCTGTCATAGGGTCAAGTAGAGCTAGCTGATCTCTAGGGTCCTTTTCAGGGCAAATGTTTTCTCACTGTGGAAGATACATCTATGAACAAAAAAGACGGTTGTTTAGTACAGTGGTGTAGGTGCAGGTTCTGAAGACACCATAGGAAGAGCAAACAATAAATGCTTATCATGTGCCAGGCATTCTTCTAAGTATTATGTATAAACTGCCTTACTCTCCCCAACAAGTCTTATGGGTAAGAACTATTATTATTATCATTAGCTTCATTTTATACTTGAGAAAACATAGGCACAGAGATGTTAAGTTACGTGCTCAAGATATAACAATTACTAAGAGGCAGAGACAAAATTTGAATATTGTAGCTTAGCTATGACATATACATCCTCATAAGGAAGCCTGGGTTCAGGGTGCCTGGGTGGCTCAGTTGGTTAAACAACTGCCTTTGGTTCAGGTCATGATCCTGGAGACCTGGGATCAAGTCACAAGTAGGGCTTCCTGCTCAGCAGGGAGTCTGCTTCTCCCTCTGATCCTACCCCCCTCATTCTCTCTCTCTCTCTCTCTCTCTAATAAATAAATAAAATCTTTAAAAAAAAAAGGATGCCTGGGTTCAAATACTGGCTCTGCTATTTTCCAGTAGCGTGAGTCCTTCTGTGACTCAGTTTTCTCATCTACAAAATGGAAATAATAATAACTTTTACCTAAAAGTATTTTTGTGAGGATTAATTCAGGATACACATATAAAGTGAATAGAAGAGCATTATCTAGGACTTAGTAAGCACTCAGTAAATGTTAGGTGTTATTATTACTTGGTGGCCCAAGGAACATTTTGGGAAACACTCAGTGGCAAGAATGACTCATTCTTTCCCAAGCTTTCCTGATGTTTCCAAGCCCAAGAGGCAAATTTTAAAAACTATGAACCCTAGGGAGGGGAACTACTGTCTGTTCTATACAAAGACTTTCTCCCCACATATTTATTTTTAACGTATGCCCTCACTTTACACTTGAAATTAAAAAATGTGGTGATGGTAAATAAAATAACCTATGACAAAATAAAACATAGCTCCTAAACCTAATCTAATATGATTTGAATTAGGTTTGGAACTCCTTAGGGTCATAAATCAATTTGTTGGGTCATAACCAACATTTAAAAGAAATGAAATAGGATGGTGTAGGATTGGTAGCAAACATCAGAGTGAATTGCAATTAGTAAAGGTAAGTATTGTTTCATAAAATGAGAGAGGGGAGAACATAAATTATATTCTTTACTTTGCACAGTTAAAAAAGTTTCAGGGTGTGGAGCAAGATCGCAGAGGAGTAGGAGACCTGGATTTTGTCTGGTCTCAGGAATTCAGCTGAATAGGGATCAAACCATTCTGAACACCTACGAACTCAACAGGAGATCGAAGAAGAGAGTAGCAACAACTCTCTGAACAGAGAAGCGACCACTTACTGGAAGGTAGGACGTGCGGAGAAGTGAATCCGAGGCGATATTCAGGAGGATAGACGGCGGGGGAGGGGGACTCCGTCGGCAGCTTCTGGCAAGTGCTAGAGCCGCGGAGCACAAAATTGGACCTTTTAGAAGTCGGTTCCACTGAGGGACGTCACTCCAGTGGCTAAGCGGGAGGTGGAAACCTCGCAGGACAGTGTGGACTCAGGACCCTCAGGGTCACAGAAAGACCGGGGGTGCCTGAGTGCAGCAGAGCTCCTGGGTATCGGAGCAGGGAAGCCGGCTGCAGAGATGGAGCCAAGGCGCGGTCGCTCAACTCGGGGTGGCCATAAACTGTGATCCGCGGCCCAGTTGGGCCACTGCGCCTCCAGCAGGGACCCAACAAGCAGCAGAGCCGGGGAGACTCCCCTTCCTCCCCCAGGAGGAGCAGCACAGGAGTGCACCGCAGGGATCTGCTGGGTTTGGTGACTCCACACAGGGTCGGGTGCCAGAGATAGAAACGCTCGGTCACAGGCTGGGTGAGCACGGAGTGCGGCCGGAGACCGGGGAGACGGGAGTGATTGATTGCTTTTCTCTGGGGGTGCACTGAGGAGCGGGGCCCCGAGTTCTCAGCTCCTTGGGGCAGATAGTGGGAGGCCACCATTTTCACCCTGGTCCTCCAAAGCTGCACCGAGAGCTTGCAGGGAACAAAAGCTCCTGAGAGCAAATCCGAGCAGCTTGCTTAGCCCAGACCGACAAGGGCAGGGCAATTCTGCCTCTGGCAAAGACATTTGGGAACCACGGCAACAGGCCCCTCCCCCAGAAGATCAGCACGAACAGTCAGCAAGCCAAGACCAACTTTACCCATCAAGGAGAATGGGAGAACTCCAGCGCTAGGGGAATACTGCACATAGAATTCATGGCTTTTTTTACCATGATTCATTAGTTTTTTAAAGTTAATTTTTTAACTGGTTTTTGTGTTTTTTTTTTTAAAGATTTTATTTATTTATTTGAGAGAGAGAGAATGAGAGATAGAGAGCACGAGAGGGAAGGGGGTCAGAGGGAGAAGCAGACTCCCTGCTGAGCAGGGAGCCCGATGCGGGACTCGATCCTGGGACTCCAGGATCATGACCTGAGCCGAAGGCAGTCGCTTAACCAACTGAGCCACCCAGGCGCCCCAGTTTTTGTGTTTTTTTTTAATTTTTCTTTTTCCCCTTTTCAACCAACATCTTATCAATCCCTTTTTTTAAAAAACATTTTTTATTTTTCATTTTTAGAGTCATATTTTATCCCTTCATAGTAGTTACCCTTATTTTTGGCATATATATATATAAGTTCTTCTCTCTTTAAAATTTTGATATACAGTTTCTTCTAACAGATCAAAATATACCCTAAATCACTAGTGTATGGATTGTTCTAGTCTCCTGCCTGATCAAAGTCTCTCCCATTTTTTTTCTTTTAAATCTTTTTCTTCTTTCAAACAACTTCTTATCAATTCCATTTATAAAACCTTTTATAATTTTCATCTTTACAGTCATCTTCCATCCCTTCATTGTATCAACCCTTATCTTGTACATATATAAGTCTTTCTTCAAAATTTTAGGAGGCACCTTCTTCTAACAGACCAAAATCGCCCAAAATCTAATGTGTGGCACTGATCTATGCACTAGCGTGATCATTATTGGTCATATTCTGGTTTTTTTTGTTTTGTTCTGTTTTTATTTGTTTTTATCTTTTTCTTTCTTTTTTTTTTTCTCTTTCTTTCCCTTTCTTTTCCCCTGGTTTCAGGTCTTTTCTGATTTGTATAGAGTATATTTGCTGGGGACGTTGTTAACCTGTTATCATTTTGTTCTCTCATTCATCTATTCTCCTCCAGACAAAATGACAAGATGAAAAAAATCACCTCAGCAAAAAGAACAAGAGGTAGTACTGTCTGCCAGGGACCTACTCAATACGGACATTAGTACGATGTCGGACCTAGAGTTCAGAATCATGACTTTAAAGATACTAGCTGGGATTGAATAAAAAATGGAAGTTATTAGAGAAACCCTTTCTGGAGAAATAAAAGAACTAAAATCTAACCAAGTTGAAATCAAAAAGGCTATTAATGAGGTGCAATCAAAACTGGGGGCACTAACTGCTAGGATAAATGAGGCAGAAGAGAGAATCAGCGATATAGAAGACCAAATGATGGAAAATAAACAGGCTGAGAAAAAGAGAGATAAACAACTACAGGATCACAAGGGCAGAATTCGAGAGATAAGCGATACGATAACACAAAACAACATTAGAATAATTGGGATCGCAGAAGAAGAAGAAAGAGAGAGAGGGGCAGAAGGTATATTGGAGCAAATTATAGCAGAGAACTTCCCTAATGTGGGGAAGGAAACAGACATCCAAATCCGGGAGGCACAGAGAACCCCTCTCAAAATCAATAAAAATAGGTCAACACCCCAACATCTAATAGTAAAACTTACGAGTCTCAGAGAAAAGAGAAAATCCTGAAAGCAGCTTGGGAGAAGATATATGTAACCTACAATGGTAGAAACATTAGATTGGCAACAGACCTATCCACAGAGACCTGGCAGGCCACAAAGGACTGACATGATATCTTCAGAGCACTACACTAGAAAAATATGCAGCCAAGAATACTATATCCAGCTAGGCTGTCATTGAAAATAGAAGGAGAGATAAAAAGCTTCCAGGACAAACAAAAACTAAAGGAATTTGCAAACACAAAACCAGCCCTAAAAGAAATATTGAAAGGGGTCCTCTAAGCAAAAAGAGAGCCTAAAAGCAGCATAGATCAGAAAGGAACACAGACAATATACAGTAACAGTCACCTTACAGGCAACACAATGGCACTAAATTCATATCTTTCAATACTTACCCTGAATGTAAATGGGCTAAATGCCCCAATCAAAAGACACAGGCTACCAGATTGGATTAAAAAACAAGACCCATCAATATGCTGTCTGCAAGAGACTCATTTTAGACCCAAAGACATCCCCAGATTGAAAGTGAGGGGGTGGAAAACCATTTACCATGCTAATGGACACCAAAAGAAAGCTGGGGTGGCAATCCTTATATCAGACAAATTAGATTTTAAAACAAAGACTGTAATAAGAGATGAAGGAGGACAGTATATCTTACTTAAAGGGTCTATCCAACAAGAAGATCTAGCAATTGTAAATATCTACACCCCTAACATGGGAGCAGCTGATTATATAAGGCAATTAATAACAAAAGCAAAGAAACACATGGACAACAATACAATAATAGTGGGGGACTTTAACAACCCCCTGACTGAAATGGACAGATCATCTAAGCAAAAGATCAACAAGGAAATAAAGACTTTAAATGACACACTGGACCAAATGGACTTCACAGAGATATTCAGAACATTCCATCCCAAAGCAACGGAATACACATTCTTCTCTAGTGCCCATGGAACATTCTCCAGAATTGATCCCATCCTAGGTCACAAATCAGGTCTCAACCAGTACCGAAAGATTGGGATTATTCCCTGCATATTTTCAGACCACAATGCTTTGAAACTAGAACTCAATCACAAGAGGAAAGTCGGAAAGAACTCAAGTACATGGAGGTGAAAGAGCATCCTACTAAAGAATGAATGGGTCAACCAGGAAATTAAAGAAGAATTAAAAAAATTCATGGAAACCAATGAAAATGAAAACACAACTGTTCAAAATCTTTGGGATACAGCAAAGGCAGTCCTGAGAGGAAAGTATATAGCAATACAAGCCTTTCTCAAGAAACAAGAAAGGTCTCAAATACACAATCTAACCCTACACCTAAAGGAGCTGGAGAAAGAACAGCAAATAAAGCCTAAACCCAGCAGGAGAAGAGAAATCATAAAGATCAGAGCAGAAATCAATGAAATAGAAACCAAAAGAACAGTAGAACAGATCAACGAAACTAGGAGCTGGTTCTTTGAAAGAATTCACAAGATTGATAAACCCCTGGCCAGATTATCAAAAAGAAAACAGAAATGACCCAAATCAACAAAATCATGAATGAAAGGGAAGAGATCACAACCAACACCAAAGAAATACAAACAATTATAAGAATATATTATGAGCAACTCTATGCCAGCAAATGAGATAACCTGGAAGAAATGGGTGCATTCCTAGAGATGTATCAACTACCAAAATTGAACCAGGAAGAAATAGAAAACCTGAACAGACCTATAACCACTAAGGAAATTGAAGCAGTCATCAAAAATCTCCCAACAAACAAAAGCGTAGGGCCAGATGGCTTCCCAGGGGAATTCTATCAAATATTTAAAGAAGAATTAATACCTATTCTCCTGAAACTGTTCCAAAAAATAGAAATGGAAGGAAAACTTCCAAACTCATTTTATGAGGCCAGCATTACCTTGATCCCAAAAGCAGACAAAGACCCCATCAAGAAGGAGAATTACAGACCAATATCCTTGATGAACATGGATGCAAAAATTCTCACCAAAATACTAGCCAATAGGATCCAACAGTACATTAAAAGAATTATTCACCATGACCAAGTGGGATTTATTCCTGGGCTGCAAGGCTGGTTCAACATCCGCAAATCAATCAACGTGATATAATACATTAACAAAAGAAAGAACAAGAGTCATATGATCTTCTCAATAGTTGCAGGAAAAGCATTTGACAAAGTACAGCATCCTTTCTTGATCAAAACTCTTCAGAGTATAGGGATAGAGGGTACATACCTCAATATCATAAAAGCCATCTATGAAAAACCTACAGCGAATATCATTCTCAATGGGGAAAAGTTGAGAGCTTTCCCCCTAAGCTCAGGAACGCGGCAGGGATGTCCACTATCACCACTGTTATTCAACATATTATTAGAAGTCCTAGCCACGGCAATCAGACAACAAAAAGAAATCAAAGGCATTCAAATCGGCAACGAGGAAGTCTAACTCTCACTCTTTGCAGATGATATGATACTGTATGTGGAAAACCCAAAAGACTCCACCCCAAAACTGCTAGAACTCATACAGGAATTCAGTAAATTAGCAGGATATAAAATCAATGCACAGAAATCAGTGGCATTCCTACACACCAACAACAAAACAGAAGAGAGACAAATCAAGGAGTCGATCCCATTTACAATTGCACCGAAAACCGTAAGATACCTAGGAATAAATTTAACCAAAGAGGGAAAGGATCTGTACTCAGGAAACTATAAAATACTCATGAAAGGAATGGAAGAAGACACAAAGAAATGGAAAAACGTTCCATGCTCATGGATTGGAAGAACAAACTTTGTGAAGATGTCAATGCTACCTAGAGCAATCTACACATTCAATGCAATCCCCATCAAAATACCATCCACTTTTTTCAAAGAAATGGAACAAATAATCCTACAATTTGTATGGAACCAGAAGAGACCCCGAATAGCCAGAGGAATATGGAAAAAGAAAAGCAAAGCTGGCGGCATGACAATTCCGGACTTCCAGCTCTATTACAAAGCTGTCATCATCAAGACAGTATGGTACTGACACAAAAACAGACACCCAGATCAATGGAACAGAATAGAGAGCCCAGAAATGGACCTTCAACTCTATGGTCAACTAATCTTTGACAAAGCAGGAAAGAATGTCCAATGGAATAAAGACAGTCTCTTCAACAAATGGTGCTGGGAAAATTGGACAGCCACATGCAGAAGAATGAAACTGGACCATTTCCTTACACCACACACAAAAATAGACTCCAAATGGTTGAAAGACCTAAACGTGAGACAGGAGTCCATCAAAATCCTAAAGGAGAACACAGGTAGCAACCTCTTCGACCTCGGCCGCAGCAACTTCTTCCTAGAAACATCACCAAGGCGAGGGAAGCCAGGGCAAAAATGAACGATTGGGACTTCATCAAGATAAAAAGCTTTTGCACAGCAAAAGAAACAGTCCACAAAACCAAAAGACAACCGACAGAATGGGAGAAAATATTTGCAAATGACATATCAGATAAAGGGCTAGTATCCAAAATCTATAAAGAACTTATCAAACTCAACACCCAAAGAACCAATAATCCAATCAGGAAATGGGCAGAAGACATGAACAGATATTTTTCCAAAGACATCCAAATGGCCAACAGACACATGAAAAAGTGGTCAACATCGCTCGGCATCAGGGAAATCCAAATCAAAACCTCAATGTGATACCACCTCACACCAGTCAGAATGGCTAGAACTAACAAGTCAGGAAACGACAGATGTTGGCGGTGATGTGGAGAAAGGGGAACCCTCCTACACTGTTGGTGGGAATGCAAGCTGGTGCAACCACTCTGGAAAACAGTATGGAGGTTCCTCAAACAGTTGAAAATAGAGCTACCATACGATCCAGCAATTGCACTACTGGGTATTTGCCACAAAGATACAAATGTAGGGATCCGAAGTGGTATGTGCACCCCGATGTTTATAGCAGCAATGTCCACAATAGCCAAACTGTGGAAAGAGCCAAGATGTCCATCGACAGATGAATGGATAAAGAAGGTGTGGTATATATACACAATGGAATATTATGCAGCCATCAAAAGGAATGAGATCTTGCCATTTGCAATGACGTGGATGGAACTGGAGGGTGTTATGCTGAGTGAAATAAGTCAATCAGAGAAAGACATGTATCATATGACCTCGCTGATATGAGGAATTTTTAACCTCAGGAAACAAACTGAGGTTTGCTTGAGTGGTGGGGAGTGGGAGGGATGGGGTGGCTGGGTAATAGACATTGAGGAGGGTATGTGCTATGGTGAGCGCTGTGAATTGTGCAAGACTGTTGAATCACAGATCTGTACTTCTGAAACAAATAATGCATATATGTTAAGGAAAAAAAAGAAGAAGAAGATAGCAGGAAGGGAAGAATGAAGGGGAGTAAGTCGGAGGGGGAGACGAACCATGACAGATGATGGACTCTGAAAAACAAACTGAGGTTTCTAGAGGGGAAGAGGGTGGGGGGATGGATTAGCCTGGTGATGGGTATTAAAGAGGGTACGTTCTGCGTGGAGCACTGGGTGTTATGAACAAACAATGAATCATGGAACACTACAACAAAAACTAATGATGTAATGTATGGTGATTCACATAACAATAAAAAAAGTTTCAATAACACTGAGCTAGATTATTTATTCATTCAACAAACATTCACTATGTGTAATTTGTGCTAAGTATTCTGCCAAGAGCTAGGTTCATAAGAAATAATTAACAGAGTGCCAGCGTCAGGAAGTTCAGAGTGAAGTGGGAAAAACAGACACTAAACAAAACCAAACTGCACTTTATCGGGCCTAGGCCTTCCTTCCTAGGAGAGGAGTGATGTTTATAAGGGAAGGAATCTTTGGAATTACTGAGGTGTCATGGGAACCACTTGGCTGGGGAAGGAGTGCTTATTCTGTCAAGGTCACTTATAGCTTGGTAAATTTTCTTTGATTTTGGATTTACATTGATTAAAAAATTACAACATTTACACAGCTAAGGAACAGATAAACTGTGAGATATGAATTAAGTAGCTGATTTAATATGTTTTCTTGCTTTTTGACAGGTGCTTTTCTTTTGGAACACTGAGAGGGGACATAGGGTGGCATGGGAGAATATTAGATCCCTGTTCACTCCTTCTCCTCTAGATCCTATCATTAAACTGTGTTAAAGAGAGAAGATGCTGAATTGTTGGAACTGGATATAGTTAAAACCTCACTGTAATTATTGCGGGATCCCCACAGACTGTTAATAAGGTTGTTTGAATTAGCACCTGCTCCTGGAAGGGTAGGGTGTGAGCCCATTGGCAGCCAGGCCCCTTGAGTCAGTGAGGAAAAAAATGGGACTGGAAGAAGGAGTCTACGTACTGCCTTGTAGGTGTTTTCTGAAAGTCCCTGAATCAGCATTTTATTTTCTGCTAATTTGTGTCATTCATTATGTGCAAGAGATTGGGTTAGACAGCAAAAGAGACATAAAGGTAAGAGATTCAAACTTCTAACACAAAGAACTCAAACAGAGGGACAAAACATTTACACAAGGGACAAAAGTCCGAAGTACATATGGAGCAACACAGTTCAGCACAAGAATACTGACCTTGGAGTGAATCATGGTCCTGCCACTTTCTAGCTGTGTGACTCTGGACTCAGGTCATCTAACCTTTCCGAGCTTCAGTTTCCTTATGTACAAAATTAGGATGATGGGTATTTATGAAGAGTAAAAGATAGCCATGAGTGAAATGGGCAGCATATCTTGAGTGAATGGTAGATACTCAGTAATTGAGGGGACTACAGAATCAAAGTGCCTGCAAAGACATAACACTGAAATGGTTTGGAACTTCAAAGGAGGAAAGTGTCATTTCTGGAAAAACTTCTTAGAGTTGACATCTGAGATAAAACTTAGAGGACTAGTCTGTCATTAAAAGAAGGCAAGGCAGTAAGGGGAAAATATTCCTAGGGAGGAATGACATAAGCAAAGACATGGAAGCAGGAAAAACTGGTGCCTTCCAACTAGTAGACATGTTTTTGCTGGGAATTGTAGTTACGTAGATGAATAAGTCAGTCTCCAACCTCAAAAAGCTCATAGTCTAGCGGGGAGACGACACAGGAACTGAAGCTGATAAAGCAGAGTGACACCAGCTGTGATAGAGGACTGCACAGGAGCTGTAGGGATCCAGCGGAGGCCCACTTGGACCAGCTGGGGCTAGGAGAAAAAATATGGCAGAATTCTATAACTTACAGGTGGAATCATTTAATGCCATGATGAAGCCTGTGGTCGACAGTGGGGCTGAGTGGCTGAAATGAAGGAGAGTGAGTCATTAGAGATGAGGAGTTCAAGGATTAGTGGGATTAAGTGGATTAAGTGATCAAAAAGATTGTTGTTGTCTGTTGATGGCCCACAGGGCAGAGATAGAAGGAAGTCTATGTGGAAGAGGTCAATGACCTAGGTGTAAAAGTCACCCAGAAAGGTAAGATTATGTCCTGGAGGGCAGTAGACGGTTTTGGCATTTGAAATGTGCTAGCTACTTTCTATGGAGCACCTGCTTTCTGCCAGGCACTTAGATTCATTATGATATCTCTAACTGTGTTGGGTAGAATATTGGTTGGTTTGCTGCAACAGAAAGGTCCAAAATAAGTGGCCTAAACAAGATAGGAGTTTGTTCCTCGGTCAAGTGAAAGTCTGGCTATGTCATCCACGGCTGCTATGACAACGCACATAATCATCAAGATTCCAGAGTCTTTCTGTTTTGTTGTCCTGCCAACTTGTATCTCAACTCCCATCTTGACATCTGCATTCCTATCAGCTGGGAAGAAAGGACAGTGGATAATGTGATCCAGAGTCACTAAGAGTGACCAAGATTCAAGGGGAGGAAGAATAGATTCCCCTCTTGGTGAGGGAGCAGCAAGGTCACATTGCAAAAGAACAGGTGGGTTTGGGAGATACTGTTGTAGCCACATTTGGAAAATACAATCTGCCACATATTATAGTTTATGACCTTTAACAGAATGCTGCTCAACCTAATGAGTATGAGTAATCTGCAGAACAAATGGCCATGAATAAAATGGATTCCATTTACTTATTTCATTCATTTTAATCCATACAACAACCCTTCAAGGTAGATTTATTTCACACCCTCACTTTACACATAAGGGAAAGAGGTAACTTGCCAAGATCCCTAAGATGGCTAGCTGTGGAGCAGGGATTTGACTACCAAGCTTGTGATCCTTCCTGGAATGACAGAGCCTCTCATGAAGCCTGACATCCAGAGAAAATGCAATAGAAAAGAAAGATTTCCTTGCTAATGCAAGGATTCAACAAATATGTGTCAAATTGAACTGAATTAAATCAACTCCTAGAGGAGAATCTTAGAAACAAAATTTGAAAGGTGTATATAAAACTAAAGTTAGCGTTGAAAAAAATACATTAACCAGCTAATGAAACAAGCTCTATGTGTACACCGTTCCTTCATTCGCTGATATGCACACAACAAATATTTACTTTTTAAAAAGTATTTATTCTTTGTTTCATTCTAAAAGGATTCGAGGCATAGGTGTTAGACTAGCAATGTCAATAAAATGAAATAATACTTAGAGATTTCAGTTAATCACGTTAGCACACTGGAAACAGCCAGTATATGGTAGTCATTGCCATTGGTGAGAGCACTTCGTGGAGAGCTGAGAAAACTGGGTTCTATTTCTGACTCTGCTTCTCACCAGTTGTGTGAACTTGGGCAGATCACTGAACTTCTCTGGACCTCCCTTTCCTTGCCTATACAATGAGAAAGATAATGTCAATGATCTCTAAGATCCCTTCCATCACTAAAACCTATATAAAGGTATAATGATTTCTTATCATTTCCTGTATGTCATGATTGGCCAAGCTATTTTCTACTACTAAGCAATTAATTAATCTATTAAGTGCACACTGCAACAGTTAAGGAGCAACTAAGAATAATAAAAACTGTTAGATCAAAGGTTCTAATAAAATGTTTCTGAACATATGCTCATACTTGAAAAGCTTATTCATTGTTCCATTGAAATCTCATGTGATGAAACATTTGAGAATGCACAAATTCTGTTATATCCATAATAATAACATTACAATGTAGGCTTATTCTGACAATGGAATATACCATTTATCCCACAGCTATGTAGAGCAGGTCTTTTCTAAAAGGCACCTTACCTCTATCAAGCTTCAATGTTCATTCAGTCTTTCACCTTCTAAATCCTACTTGTTCTTCAAAACTCAATTCTGGAATCATTTTTTTTTCCCAAGAAACTTTCCTGGTCCCCCTCTCACCTAACCCCCTCTCCCTCAGGCTGCATTGGATGCCCCACTCTGCACTCTTAAGGTCCCTGGTACTTCTGTTTTAGCACTTGTTAACACTGTGCTACATGGTACTATCACAGTCTGTCATTTCCTTATCTACTGTCCCCTCAGGCTGTGATCTTGAGGACAGAAGACAACTCCACTGGCAGTGGTTAGCAGGAGGCCTAGACCTAGTAGGTGCTCAGTGAATACTTGCTGAATGAAGTTCTTTCTTCTCTTTCCGGAGATGTTGATGATGAAAATAATAGATGCACTTTTTATCTTAATCAAATTCCCAAATCCCTCAAATATTATCCATACCTTCACACTTGCCTATTCTCCTGTGAATGGTCATAGCTGGAGTCTTTTTTGAATGTGTACTATGCAGAGGAGAAAGGGGAAAAAGAAGCAACTTGTATTAATGGTTACTGTACACACTTTCTCCATTAACATTAAAATAATCTTCATAAAACCTATGCGGTCAGTTTATCTCTATTTATTATCCCTGTTATACAGAAACTGAGGCTCAGAGAGGTTAAATAAATAAATAAATAAATAAATAAATAAATAAATAATAAAAGCTTGCCAAAGATCACAGAGCTTCTGAATGACAGAGGTGGGATTAATCTGACTCCATCTAATTTCACACTGCCCCTCCAGGGAGGAGAGTGGGGTGGTGGGGGGTGAGGGAGAAGGAGGTGAGAGTGGAAGGGTGAGGGTGGGGTCTCCTGTTCTGAAACCTCTCCTATGTTTAAAAGTGATCTATCCTACAAGTTTATCCTTACTACTCTGAATTTTAGCCCTTTACATGAAGGTTATCAGCAAATGCTCCTCCATTATAACTAATACCTAGGTTCCTCCCCAGTCATTATTTGAGCCTTGGAGGGCGTACAGATGCTATTGTTAAGTTGTTCTCATTAAGAGAGAAATAGGGCGGGACAGAGGAGGAGTGTGGCAAATCAAATCTCAGGTCCAACCAACCAGATAAACAAAGAAACACAGGTGCCCTTATAAGTAAGGTTCACAATGAGCTTGTGATGCCTTTGTGTGAAGATTTGAGACTTTTAAAGAAAAATAACTTTAACATTGCCCTTAATACAGGAATTGCCTTTCAGGGGAAGAAAGTAAGTTTCCATGCTCTTACTAATTGCTTTGTTTCATGAAGCTGACTATCCTAGAATCACAAAAGATTTATAATTGTAAAATTTTAACATATTCTATTTATGGTTTGTATTGGGATGGAATGTAAGTTAACATTATACTTTGGAGAATTTAACATTATTCCAAAACATTTGTTTTAGATAGTTAATACCATGCTGATACAATTAATATTTTAATGTTATAATATATACATATCTATTATATATATATATATATATATATAATTCAGCCTAAAAGATATTTTCAGGTGATGAGAAATAGTTTTATTTTCCTGTATCTTAATTCTAGGATGACTTATTTTTTATGAGATTTTTCATAAGTAGTATTACCTTAACATATTTGAGTATAAAATTGAAAATGTATTATTTTTTATTTATGTGTAGAACTTTTCAATTGTTTTCAAAAGACCTCATAAATCCAGAGAATAGATCAAATCTTTGAATATAATAAACAAAATGCATGACAAAGTGAAGTTCTAAATATGCCAGAATCTTTTCTTTGAAGAATTCATGGTTGAACTGATTTTGGAAAAGTTAAGACTGAAAGAATTGGTGGTTTTTTGTTTTTTTTATTTCATGTCTGGGTTTGAAGTCTGTTTTAGTAATACAAGCACACATAAATGCTACATGAGTTTCTTTTAAATGGGGACAGCTTCCTCCTATGAATTCTGACAGGTTGTGCATTTACACAATCTTTTAGTGTTAAATAACAATATCTTCAGATATCAATATAAAGAACGTATAAAATCTTTATATCAATGTAAAAAAGAACTTGCAATTTGTAAAATGTGTTATCATTTAAAGAACTCTAAGTACACCAGGTACTGTTCTTGCTGCTTTCTGTCTGTTAACTCTTTTTTTTTTTTTTTTATTTTTTTAATTTTTTTTATTGTTATGTTAATCACCATATATTACATCATTAGTTTTTGATGCATGTCTGTTAACTCTTTAATGCTCAAAACAACCCCCATGAAGTCAGTTCTAATATTATGCCCATCTTACAACCAAGAAAACTGAGGAACAAAGAGGTTAAGTGACTTACCCAAGATCCCAGGGCTAGTAAGTGGTAGAGCTAAGATTCAAAACAAGATAGGTTGTAGAGCCCGTGGTCTCACCCACCACACTGAATAGACAAATTAGATTCCCTGGAGATGTGATTTGAGTAGTAAGATGATTATAAAGAACAGAATTTTGCTACAAGGGTTGTGCCTAAATTATTGAAAATGACAGGTTTCAAGTTTATATATATCTACCTGGCAGTGTGTTAGGCTAAGTGCTTTAAGTAGCTCCTTGCATTTAATCTTCACAACCATACTGTGATGTATTTATCTAACTATGTAAACTAGGGCAAGTTATTGACTTCCCTTAATTTAAGCCCCAATTTCCTCCTCAGCTGATATGAGGATGAAATTATATACAAAGTGCTTAGCATAATGCCTAGCACAAAGTCAACTCTCTATGAAAGTTAGCTATTATTATCATAATTGGTTTTAGGCTTAGAACAACCGAGTAACTTGTTCAAGATGACACACCTTAAAGAGGGCAGAGCTACAACTTGGAAGCTAGGTCTGATTGCTACCCTAACTATAGTAGCTAAGACTATGTTCTTCACTGTGCTAAACTGCACTGAATTCTTGTCTGCTCATCTTGGCACAATGCCTTGCTCATTGTAGGTACTTTGATAATAGAGACAGTGATTAAAACAAAATTTATTTTTATTCCAAAATAATAAAAATTTACTGCTGATATTTTTTAAAAATGCAGGTAAGCAAAAGAACTAAAAATCACTCATAATCCCACCTTCCAAAATAACCACTGTTACCCTTTCACAAACAGGATCATTCTAAGCACACATTTGGTGATCTGCTTTTTTTTTTTCCCCTTTGAAATATATTGTGAACATCTCTCCATGTTGATAAAGATTTATCTACTGTATCATTCTTAATGTCTGCAGAATATTGCATTGCATGATCAGTCTCATTTGTTGACCATTAAAGACTACCTCCAATTTTTCCATATTCCAAAGAATGCTACAGTACACAATCATAGAGCTTCATCTTTGAATACAATAATGATTACTTCCTTAAAATAAATTTATAGAAATGGAGCTGCCAGGTCAAAGGATACCAGTTAGAATTTTGAGTTGGTATGTACTATCTGCTCAGGAACAAAACTCTTTTGTAGTTCATAGTCAAAGGAGACTGGGAAAACAGCTCTTATAACCATCAGGGATTATTCCATTTTAAGGCTGCACTAAGAATGAATTCATTTAAAACTTGGATTAAATGAGACAATCCATGGAATGTAAATACAATAAGTGGTCAATAACTAATTGCTATTATTATAATGAAAACAACATCAAATTTGTTTCCTTTGGCCTTCCAAGTCCTTTTATTACCTAGACGTCCTCTTTAGTTTCTTTGGGTTTATTTGAAGGTCTGAATGGATCAAGCCCTAAAACCAGGAAAAACTTGGAAATCCTGAGAATTATTAAGGAAATCAATAGACCAGGGGTCAGGAGAACTTTTACAATTTTTCCTCCTGCCTCCCTTGTGACCTTGGGTAGAATGTCTCTAGATCTTAGAGCCTTCATCTATAAAGAGGTATTGGATAAGGAGACCTCTTTAATATTTTCATTCTAACACTATGATGTTAAGTTTACTTTAACCCAGTAATGCTTATTCATACCTGTATTTCCTGTATTTTGAATCAAGGTAGATTTTCTTTGGGCAGTAATGGACATTCTCAGCAACCCAAAGATCTGTGAGTTTCTGAGCCCTGAGTGTAGAAATTTTATAAAGATCAGGGAGTGCAAAGAAACCACTGCCCCCCCTTTTTTTCTCACCTTCCTATCTTTAATTATCATCACATTACCCAGCACTGGACTAACACTGTATCATTCAAACATCTGACGTGATTTAGAAGGCCAGAGAGTAACTGAAGGGCTCTCCCAAATCATTCAGGCCAACAAACATTTTTACCTTCAATTATCATTAACATGTTTATTTTAAATAATAGTACACAAAAGTCTTGGCCATTTTTTTAAATTTAAATTTTAGTTAACATACAGTGAAATATTGGTTTCTGGAGTAGAATTCAGTGATTCATCATTTACATACAACACCCAGTACTCATCACAAGCTCTTTCCATAATTTGGCTATTGTTGATAATGCTGCTATAGACATTGGGGTGCATGTACCCTTTCGAATCTGTGTGTTTGTATCCTTTGGGTTAATACCTAATAGTGCAATTGCTGGGTCATAGGATAGTTCTAGTCTTAACCTTTTGAGGAAACTCCATACTGTTTTCCAGAGTGGCTGCCCCAGTTTGGGAATCCACCAATAGTGCCAGAGGGTTCCCCTTTCTCCACATCCCTGCCAACACCTGTTGTTTCTTGTGTTAATTTTAGTCATTCTGACAAGTGTGAGGTGGTTATCTCATTATAGTTTTGATTTGCATTTCCCTGATGATGAGTGATGTTGAGCATCTTTTCATGTATCTGTTGTCCATCTGGATGTCTTCTTTGGCAAACTGTCTCTTCATTTCTTCTGCCCGTTTCTTAACTGAATTATTTGTTTTTTCATGTTGTTTGGTAAGTTCTTTATAGATTTTTGATACTAACTCTTTATCAGATATTGTTTGCAAATATCTTCTCCTATTCTGTAGGCTGCCTTTTAGTTTTGTTGTTTCCTGTGCTGTGAAGAAGATTTTTATCTTGATGAAGTCCCAATAGTTCATTTTTGCTTTTGTTTCCCTTGCCGCCTGGGATGCCTCTAATAAGAAGTTACAGCAGAGGTTGTTTGGGATTTAGTGATGTCATTCAGTGTCTCCATTTCTTAGTTCTTTGTACTTATCTTGGACACACTAGTCAAATGGCCAAACATGGCTTGAGGGACCAACTTAAAGTGTCCACACTGCCTGCCAGAGACAGGCCACTTTCCTAGTGCGCCTTCACCCAAAGGGTAAGATTTATCCTAAGGATTCCAAATTGGACAAGTTTTTGAACCCTCAGGACTCAGCATTTTGCCAATAACAGCGGTCGGAAAGGTGTTGGTAGGCATGAACCGCAAAGCAGCTACCTCACTTAATATTTAATCACAGGTAGCAGTATTGGAGTAAAGAGAGAAATTTTACTCATTCACCTTTTCCAGCATAGACTCTAGGTCAAGCGCCAGGCCAGGATGGAAGCCTGCCTGGCAGGGGCCGGTCTTCCGGCTCTCCCGCGGGGCGCCCCCTGGAGGCGACGGTGGGGGTGACGGCAGTGACGGCGGCGGGGGTGGGAAAGCGGCCGAGCGGCTCTGGGCCTGCGAGCGAGGTAGCGAGCGCTGTGCGACTCCGCGGACGTCCCCCTGCGCGTCGCGCCTCGCGTTGCGCCCAGCCTCCGTCGCCTCCCGCCGGACTGCACCGCCAGGAAGATGCGCCTCAAGAACCAGGTAGCCGCGCCTCTGGTCGGCCCCGCGCCCCTGACGCCCCGCCCACTCGCTGTCACGGTCGTCCGCGGCCGCGCGGCCACGTGGCCGCGACTCCACCGTTCCCGGCGCCCAGCCCCGCCACCCCGATTCCCAAGGAGGGAGTGGGAGCCCCTGCAGTTGGGAATCGCCCCGCGCGCCTTTGGCGGGAGGACTCCCGGCGACCCCTCCCCCGCCCGTCTGGCGCCTCTGTTCCCGCTGGGCTCCGGGTCATTACACCCGCCGGCCTCCCGAGACTCCCCTGGCCGCAGGGGAGACAACCGAAAGTTGGAAGAGCGCGCGCCCCCTCTCCTGCGACTGTAGACCCTGCCGCGCGGAGAAGCCGCCGCCCTGCGCCACTCCCCTCTGCGCCTTTCCCGAGCTGTCGTCGGAGTGGTTTTGCTGAACTAGCTGGTGGCGCCAAAAAGTCCGGGCGGCTTCGGGCGAGCAGGGCCCCAGGGTGCTGGGCGAGCGGGCGCGGATGCTCTGGGGGCCCCTCTGTCTGTGTGACTTCGTTAATTGTTGAGAAGCAGCACTCTCCGATGCTTTCCCCCCATTACTGCCCGCTGTGGACCTGGGCTTGGGATATTTCCGGATGAGATTGAGAGGGCGCTTCTGTTTTACTAGGCAGTGCTCTTGGTTAACCGAGGGAGAAGGCTCAGGTGTTGGGTAGGGTCGGTCTGTGTTTTGTGGTTTTTGTTTCTCTTTGTCCTGGGGGTTGTCAAACGTTTCGGATTTAGTAAACACACGCCCTGAAGTCTTGAACTTGCTGGAGAGAATTCGTTTCTAAAAGGGACCGAAGCTCTCCTCCCCTAGCATATGTTAAGGGGTTTAGGTAGATCCCAGGGAAACCGAGGGGAGGGGCTTCTAGAAAACAACTTCAGGTTTGGGGGAAAGTGAGTCATATTGATTCCCAAGGTGTTGGCGGTACGCTCAAGGGTGGTAATTCGCGTAAAATCTTCCCCATAGGGATTCAAATACCTGCCTCTATAATGCAGTTTGCCAGGAGCTTTGTGGGATCCTGAAAGCCTACCTGTGTCCCTTACCTACCTGCTTTATTTTACTAGAACCCCTTTAAAGAGGCTGTGTCACTTTACTCTCCTGCATTTGTGTGCCTAGTTTTTTCATATTTTATAATACTTGCAAATTGACACTGAACAAGCTTTAACCTCAGTCATTTCAGAATAAAAGTGAAATGTGAATGGAGCTTCATTCATGAGGGAAGTAGTCTGTGTGAAGTGTTTTGTAAATGTGAGTGGGTAGAATTTTAAACTGAATAAAATTAATGTAATGAATCAAAAGGTTCAATCCAGATGTTTGCCTGCACGCATCCCTAATAAAGTGACAGTGCAGTGCTGCACAGTGCCTTTCCTTGTGGTTCTTGGGTGGAGTGGGCTGTGGCACTGTGGTTGTCTAGGAACAAGTGGGTGGTTGGATTCCTTCCATTCATCTTCCAAGGCACTAACCATTTCTTGGGGCTGATGGGGTTGTGACCCACCCACCTATGTAGAGGATTTCCCCCCTCTCCAACTACTTTAGAAATATATGAGGGATTTACGTGCAGATTTTTATTTAAAGAACTTGTAAAGTAATCCTCTTTAGTTATCATTAGTACTAGACCCTGAAACCCTTGCTTGCCTGTTAAGATGAGGTGCCTGGATGTGATTGTAATAGAGGCGGGTTGTGATTTAGAGCTGGTGGCCTCACTAATTCCACTACATAGTGTGTGTTTTGAATTAACAGAGAACTCCTTACCATTTGTGTAGAGGAAATATAATTTGACATAAGGGATTCCAATTCAGATATTCTTGGTTCAGGTCTGATCCCACCACTCAGTAGTATGTGACCTTGCATAATTAATTTCTTGATTCTACCATCCCCTCCCCCTTTTTTTCCCCAGTAGACCAATAGGGATAATACCAGCCTTTAACATGGGAATGAAATGAAATACTCTGTATATAAAAAATGAAATACTATGTAAGTACAGTGCCTGGCATGTAGGCATTCAGTAAATACTCCTATTGTTAACTATCCATAAGCAGTAGCTATTACCGTCACTACTACTGTATTTACTTAAAAATACCTATCCACCTATGGTTGGAGAGAGAGATTGACTGCAAAGGGGCAGGAGGGAACTCTCTGGGGTGATTGAAATATGCTATATCTTGATTGGGGTGTTGATTAAGAGGGAGTATCCATCTAGCAAAACCCATCAAACTGAACCATTAAGATCTGTGCATTTGATTGTATGTATATTACATCTCAATAAAGTTAATTTAAAACATTAACCTCCAAATGTGTTAAGTACATATCTTTTGGGAGGTGAAAGTTGATGTACCAGCCTAATTCTGCATGATCTAGTAACTCATTTCCAGAGGTCCCTCTGCATATGAGCATATATTCTTCATAAGCTGGGTCTTCATATGTTGGATCTTAGGAAACAGAAAGAAGGTGCTCTCATTTTTCAGATTGTTGTCAGGAGTGATGGTCCATGAAGAATGATTGTTTGGCACATTCTGAGATGGTATTTAATTTGAAACTTACATATACTATTAGTTTTTACTAAATAGCTTTTTAAAAACCAGATTAAAATGTTTTATTTGATCCAGTAGTGCTTGTTCGCATAACATATCCATCCAGTAAGCACAGTTTCTGAAAGGTCATATTCATTTTGTATCCCTTTCCTTTCTTTCAATAAATTCTTTATATTGTTTGTAGTTAAGTGATACCTAACATGCTTTTTGGTACCAGGCACTTAGTAAATGCTAATTTATGCTAGCTGTTATTATTAAAACTGATGTTTTCAGGGCACCTGGGGGGGCTCGGTCTTTTAAGTGTCTGCCTTCAGCTCAGGTCATGATCCCAGGGTCCTGGGATCGAGTCCCTCTTTGGGCTCCCTGCTCAGTGGGGAGTCTGCTTCTCCTCTGCCCATTCTCCCTGTTCATGGTCTCTCTCTCTGTCTCTCAGATGAATAAATAAAATCTTTTAAAAAATTGATATATTCATATTTTTGGGGGGTCAGAAATCAACATTATGCATGTTTTTAATGGCAATTCACTATAAAGATGCTGTGAAAAACAGTTGTTTTTCTGAAGCTTCTCTCCTTGGCTGGTAGATGACCTTCTCTGTCTCCACATGGTATTTTCTCTGTGTGTCTGTGTCGTAATCACCTCTTATAAAACGCTAGTCCTTTGAATTAGGGCCCACTCATATGACTTCGTTTTACCTTAATTACTACCTCTTTAAAGGCCGTATCTCCAAATAGTCATATTCTGAGGTACTGGGTGTTTTAGAACTTTAGCATATGAATTCTGGGGGTGGGGGGCACAATTCAGCCTACTACACATGGTATCTAGTAAAAAGCTGTATTGGTTCTTTCAAAATAGCTCAGCACATAGAATATGAAACAAGTCAGATTTTTACTGTTGTTTTAGAACAGTTCAATTTGGATCTAAATGTAGTTCCCTGTTGCAATGAGAAACCCAAACTTATCCATCAGGTACACACACACACACACACACACACACACACACACACACCTTTTACATGTAAGGTCAATTACAACTGAAGAAGAGTTAAGGTCATTGTCTAAGCTGAGTTTAATCCATGACTGGATCCACTAAAAATCATGTCCTTCATTGATTGAGAAAGCTAGCTATACAGTGGCTTCCTAATCTTTCTGGCTTTCTAACACTTTGGGTAATGAAGGTAGAAGATTTGGCTCTCTGGAAAGAAACCATTTACCCCTTTGATACCTTAATACCTAGTTCTGTCTTTTGAGCCCTTTGTTTGACTTTCCAGATTATCTCTGCAACAAAATAATTATACTAATCCCTTAATACATATTTCCTACATATTCAAGTCGTGAATTTATGGACCCAAATTTACTGCACAAGCAAACTTCGTTCCTCAAATCAGAGCCTGGAGATAGTTTACTCAGAGCTACTTGAACTGCCCACTTCATGGTTTATTTGCCTTACGAGTTTGAGGTTCATCTTGGCTCCTTGTGTTCATGCATCAGGATGTGATATTTTATCTAAAGAAAAAAAGTCTCTAAACTTATGTAGTGCAAAATGGCTCTCAAATGCATTATGTGTGTTACTCTCAGTTTGTGCTAATTTGCACAGCCTCTGAACAACTGGCAAAGTGGCTAGTGTTGACGTTGCAGCTGCCATGGAGTTCCCAGTTGCTTTAGGAATTTTTACATTTTATTAGTGTAATGACAGAGTTTATAGTTACCCACAGTGTGTTAATTACAAACACTTATTATCTATAGTACCAGTTTGATGTTTGATCTTATATTTCTTTTAATAGAAATGTTACAGCTTTTATATTTAATTATAATGGGGATTAATCATCACTTATATATCAGTTTTCACCTACAAGCAAAAATCTTGGAACAAATTATAGTTGAGATGAGGCTATTAGATTTAAAATTCAATGCCAACAAAGCTTTCTTTTTTTTTACTTTTAAAATTTCCATGAACAAAAACTTGCTAATATCACTGAGCCTCATTTCACAAGACTGATCTGATGATTGACTGACTCATTCATTCAATAAGTATTTGTTGAGTGTCCAGTATGGGCAAGGCCCAGCTGTAGGTGCTTGGGATATAACAGTGAACAAAATTCAAATATCCCTGTCAGCAAGGGTCCAAGGGGAGATAGACATTAAAAATGGCCATAATAAACAAGTACATTATATAGCATATTAGAAGGTTACAAGTGTTGGGGGGGAGAAGTAGAGTAGGAGATCAGGAGCTTGGGTGGGGGATTGTGATCTTGAATAGGGTAGGCCTCACTGAGAAGGTGATACCTGAAGAAACTTGAGGGCAGTAAAGAAGTTAGCCATGTGGCTATGTGGAGAATAAGCAGAGGGAATAGCCAGAGGATAGGCTCTAAGGCAGGGGTGTACCTAGAAGACTTCAGGGAACTTCAAGGAAGACAGCGTAGGCTAGAGAGGAGTGAGCGAGAAGGAAAAAAGATTATACATTGGATTATAATGTTTGTATGCTGAATAAATATTATCATGGTTCATCATCCATAGATGCTTAACTTACATACTAAGCACATTGTAGGCGCTCTGCATATGCTTGCTGAATGTTCCTTTGGCAAATGAATTGGCACTCATAAGAACCAGTCCTGAACCTCAGTAGAAAAAGGAATACGCTTCTGGAATTGTTGCTGATTCTGGTGCCAGCAAAAGTTAGAACTGGAGCTGGGAAAGGGGAAGGGCAGGAAACTAACATGGAGATGCCAGCATGTAGGTGACTGAGTCTTGCCAGACTGTGGTCACACTGACTTCACTAGGGAGTCAATTTTTCATGTGGACTTAAATGTTTGGTTACTGAAAAATTCCTTTTCAGTTTGATTTTTTTTTAGAGATTTTATTTATTTATTTGACAGAGAGACACAGCGAGAGAGGGAACACAAGCAGGGGGAGTGGGTGAGGGAGAAGCAGGCTTCCTGCAGAGCAGGGAGCCCAATGCGGGGCTTGATCCCAGGACCCTGGGATCATGACCTGAGCCGTAGGCAGACGCTTAACTGACTGAGCCACCCAGGCGCCCCTCAGTTTGATTTTTGTCCTCATGATTTGAACTTTTAACCAGAAAGAAGAAATTCTAGTGTAGAGGATATTCTTGAATTGAAAGCTTGAGATGTGTCAACCTCAGGATTCCCATACCATAGCATTATTCTTTCTTGTTTACTTCTTATTGGATAGATCTCATAATTATCATATTTGTGTATTTTTTTTACAGTTTACAAAGTATTTTTATACATATTATTTGTCCCTCACAACAGATGTATGTGTAGTCCACCATAGCCATTATTACATTTTGGACTGGGTGTCTTCCATTTGTCCTCTAGATCTGCTCTCTATCATTTCCCACATCCTTTCTGTGGCCTTGGAGGCTGACCTTTATAGATTGCATCAGTGGGGCCCATTGCCCTCTTGCTTTGGGAAGGATTCAGCTAGTGGTGTACTAGCAGGATATCTGAGGGCAGAAAGAGAGGTCTAGGTATTTATTCCCCCAGGTCCCACTCTGCGAGGCTATTGGTTAGCAGTGGTGTGTGAAGGCCACAGCCCCTACCCATCCTATAGCTATAGTTCTCTCTCTGAGTTCTCTAAGGTCTAAGGGATGGCAGAGGGTCTCCTCTCCTGCAGGCCCAGGGTGCTTCATCTCCCTTGATGAATTTCCTTCATTAAATCCTGTTTAATTTTACTCTTTGAGTATGCCTTCCGTTTCCTGTCTGGGGCCCTGACTGAGACACAGCTTTCAAGATGACAACGTAGAGAAGTCGGGTGACTTGCCCAATGATAGAAATCTGGTAAATGACAGAGTAGGGACTTGAATCCTAGTTTTGTGACTCAGAGGCACAATTAATTTTAAATATACCTTTGTGAATATATTCCAACTGGTGGATACTGTTGAGAAACCTTTCCATTTTGGTCTCCAGTTAAAAGTATATTATATGGGATATTATGTATTGGTATTTCCTTAAACGTGGAAAGGCTTTTGTAAAAAGTAGGGGTCTTTAGAAAGAAATACCATTCTCTTTCTTGCCCCCAAACAAACAGATAAATTCCTTAACATGTCATATCTTCATAAGAAAAGCACGGAAACAAAATCAGGAAGCAATTAGATGGTTTGCTTTTGGTTACTCATGGTGACGAAAAATAGGGATAGTGTGTATAGTTAATAATCTGTGATTTTCCCTTTCATCTTTCTGTTGGTCTGCCATAAAATCCTCTTTACTATTTGTCCTACTTTCCTGTCTCTTCCCCTCCAACTGCTCACCAACACCAAACATTGTCTCTAAGATGTAGATCTGACCCTATCATTTCCCTGTCCCCCACTATCCACAGGATGAAGCCTAAGCTTATTGGTTTGTCTTTCTCCATCTATCCTTACCCTTATATCTAACCTCATGGACCTCAATTTCTCCAATTTAAATCCTCTACTTGCTTCAATATTAAATTATTTGCAGTTGACCAAACATGCTTCATATTTGCTTTTGCCAACTTGCATTTGTTCTCTCTGCCTACAATATCAATCATCCTTGCCCCTGAGCCCTAGTGTCTGCTAAGATAACCACTTACCCATCAGAGTTCTGTTGGAAAGCATCACATGAAACCTTGTGGACCCCACAGGCAGAACTGCCACATTTGAGGAAAAAAGCCAAACTGCTTGAGGACAGGATCTAGACTTTATTCATCGCTATATCCCCTGAGATCTGGGGCCTTGTACTTAGTGGATGATCAACAAGTATTTATTGAGCAAATGACTCAGTGTAAGGCTCTTTCAACCAAAATCTTTATAAGAAAAGTTTTGAAGTTGTTTTTACTGATTTGAATTAAAATGTCAGAAAGATAGGGTGAGCATGGTAGCAAGGAAGAGATAAAAAGCAAAAATTCTGGGTTGTTATCAACTAGAGTTTCTATATAGGGAGTCCATGCCACGGAGTCATGTTTTTGCTACTAGAGGCCCGAGTAGGACTCCGTACAACTTTGGTCTCTTATCCAATATATGGACACCTGTGGTTGACCTGTGTTAGCCTGCTCTGCTCCTATTATAGAAGGGATTTCTCTTTTTTTTTTTCTCCCTGAAGATTAGTTGGCCATCTTTTCCCTACATCTCTGATATTAAAGATCTTTTAGTTCTCACAGCATGAGTTTCTGAACAAACGGTCATCTGGGAAGCAGCAGTTTTGAGGATCTTACTTAGGTCATTGGAACTAGTGTTCCAGAAAGTGCCTGGTGCATAACTGTAATAATAGAAGTCAGATCCCAAGTTTGTATTACAAGTGAGTGTTTTGTACTACACACTCTTCCTGTCCACTCATACTGTCACTTGTTGAGGGGAAAATGATACTAACTATAATACTATACTGTAATTTGAAGTCCACTTACTATGTTGTTTGGAAACATATGGCAGAAGGACAGAGCTCAAGAAACTTTAGTATACATGGGACATCCTTATTGTGCACTGAAATAATATTTCTCTCTCCTCTGAGGATGTGATCTATTCTTTTGATGTGTCAATTTTGCAAGGTTAGAATATTGTTATAATAAAATAAATACAAAATACAAGTGGCATCAAAACATTTTTACCAAATTAAAGTAAGTTTGAATTATTCTTTCCGATTTTTGAAATGGGAGAATCACAGTCTATAAGGGAGAAGTGATCAGAGTAAACAAGAATTTAGTGATCTGTCCTCTAGTTACAAAATGCTGTCCTATGGAATCACAATGGGCCTGCTTTTCTGCTTTTCTAGATGAGTTCTGTTTAGTGGGAGACATGCTTTAGTTCATAAGACAGAGAAGAGACTTAATAAATTTGCCAAACCAAATGGGGATAACCAATACTGTCAGGACTGTCATAGTAGTCTTTTACTCTCTGGAAAATTGTACATATATGGGATGGAGTGACATTAAGCTGGGATGAGGACAGGATGGGACATATAGGAAAAAAACCAAACCACAAAAAATTAAGGTGGGAAATGTTTGTGCATAGTAGTATTTGTAGAGAACCTTTCACTTTTCTCTTACATGTTTCTGCATAGAAAGAGTGGTATAAAAGGAACATGAAAATTGAAGAATATAAAGTAAAAACAGAACTCTGAACTAATGGTAAGAATTCTGAGATAATGTCTTACCGCAAGTGTTCCTGTTCCTGTATTCATTATCCTGGTTTATGGCACTGTCATGTACCTGGGCAGAAGAATGCTGAGGAATTACTGTAGATCCATCCTTCTACCTTACTGTCTACATCTAGTTTCAGTCTCTGGGTCCAGAGAGTCAATTTGATTTCTTTAATTAGTTAAGTGCCTAGTATATGCCTTATTCAGAGAGGGAGAATGGTATAGATAAAAATTACTGCCCTTGTGGAACTTATATTTTCTTAAGCATCATATCTTTCTGATTTGAAGATAAGATTTCTGAAATGGAAACTCATTTTAACAATCAACATTTGAAAAAAAAACATGGAAACTAAGACTTAGTGGGTTGTGGTGTGGTTATCATTACCTGTACATGCCTGAACTTAGTGAAGCTCATAGGAGGTATCTGTTCAACTGTCACCTCAGTTGTATTTTTTGCATTTGGAACTCCCATACACAATTGAATTTTAACTTAAATTTGTATCCCTGATTGTCATTTAAATTCAAAATAGTCAAAAAGCACATGAAAAGATGTCCAGCATTCTTAGTCATTAGTGAAATGCAAATCAAAACCACGATGAGATATCACTTCACATCCACTAGTGTGGCCATAATAAAATAATAATAATAATGGTTGACAGAGATGTGGAGAAATTGTAACCTTCATACATTGCTGGTGGAATTGTAAAATGGTGCGACTGTGGAAAAGTTAGCCAGTTCCTCAAAATGTTAGATATAGAATAATTGTATGACCTCCACAGGTCCACTCCTATGTGGGTACCCACAAGAATTGAAAGCAATCATTCAGATACATGTACACACATGTTCATAACAGCACTCTTCACAATAGCCATAAAGTGGAACCAGCCCAAATGTCCATCAATGGATGAATGGATAAACAAATTGTAGTATATACATACAATGGGATATTCTTCAACTATGAGACGGAATGAAGTTCTGTTACGAGCTACAACATGGATGAACCTCCACAATATGCTGAAAGAAGGAAAAGAAACCAGACACAAAAGGTGACACACAATTCTGCTTATATGAAATATCCAGAATAGATAGGTCCAAAGAATGAGAAGGAAGATTGGTGGTTGCCAGGGACTAGGGATGGGGGTGGGAATGGGGAGAAACTGCTTAACGAGTTAGGGGGTTTTACTTTGGAGTGATTGGAATGTTTCAGAACTAGACAGAGGTGGTGGTTGCACAATTGCCAGTGTACTAAATGCCACTGAATTGTTTACTTTAAAGTGGTTAATTTTATATTATGTAAATTTCACCTTGATAAATTATTTTTTTAAAAATATTATACTATGATGCAAAATAGAAATAAAAGTTACCATGTGCCCTGAAGTTTGCCTGTCATATACTATTCAGTGCAATTAAAAACAGAATAAATGGTCAGATCTCTTTCTAAAGATCCTAGAATTTTCAGAGTTTCAGAGTTGAGAGATTGTTATGACCTTTTCGTGTGTCATTAAGGACTGCCATATAGGCATCTGACATCTGCATGTCAAAAGCTTGACCTCCAGTGGAAGCTGTATGATACAGATATAACTGGGGTATCTACATTCCTTTTCCCCTCAGCAGCTCAGAGCACATCAGTATCCCCCACTTGGGACTCATAAATGATTTTGCCTTTTTTTGTAGTTGTCATGAGTGAGCACTGGTGCAGAGTTGCAACTTGCCTGGGACAGGTGGATCCAGAACCGAGATCCAGAGCAGTGACAAAGGAGTTTGTGAAACAGTCTCCTGCTATTACCATGTTGAGGAGGGCCCAGGCAGGCTGTAGCTGAGGATATGCTAGACTGGGTCCTCTTATAACTATGACACTGCTACCAGCATGATCCCATTTACAGCAGCAGTATTCCCACTGTCATTTTCCAAGTCTCAGACAGCCCTCGGAACCCAGTGACACTGTGAGCTCATGTTTCTATGCCCCTACAGGCCCAGAACTCTGACCTATTCCATCTCTTGGAGTCTGGCCAGACAAGCTGTCTGCTTGCTTATTATAGGTACCCTGAGTGCCTTGTAGTACTCAAGCATGATTTATACATTCAAGGTGATTTTTCTTCTTTTTCTCTTATTGGAGAAAAATATAAATAAACACGTTTAATATCCAGCAGAGCATCTCCATACATTAGAAAGTATGAAAACTTTGAAGTTTTCAAATGCAGAAGAAACCCCAATATTCCTTGATACCTTTTGAGATTGTAATATCTCTCCTAACATATCAAAGAGGCCAAGTTCACCAGCATGGATTATGAAAAGCAGAGTCCCTGTGATGCTCTGCTTAGCTATCAATGGCCAAAAATGATGGATAAGATCTTTGCATAATAGCTTCTGTTTATTCACAAAATTATATACAAATTTAGTTCTCAAAGTTTGAATCTTAGCCAGGCTTTAATAGTTGCTATTTTATTTGATATCATTTTTAATCTTAATACCATTAGGCAGGGTATATATTCTCCAAGTAAGCTACAGAGACCATGGGCCCCCTTTCTCCCTTTTATTTTACTCAGACCAACTTATATGTGTTTCCTAACTAACCCCTACAGTCACCTGAGTTTGTAATTCCCAACAAAGATTGAAGTTTTACAGTTACATGTAATTGTGCAAAGAATTTACAGTAAAATTAAATACTTTAATAGTACATACTGAGTTTCTGGGCACTGTTTTAAGTGTTTTATCTGTATTAACTAACTTATGAAAGCTCACAGCCTCATTAGGTAGTGTGGCTACCGTGGAGGTGTACCATTCAGACCTCTGTTCAAGAGAGAATTCACTTTATCTGTGAGGAGTGAAGTCAGATGACAGCCTCCAATCACAGCACCTTTAGGGCATGCTTTTCCTGGATAGCCCCAGCCAGTGACTGAGCATGGGGGAGATCTAGAACTTGACCATTTTTTCCCAATGTGGGACTCCTCTTGTCGGAAATCTTTGTTCCAGTGCTCCCCTTGGCCAAGCCTTTGTCTGATCTTCATCATGGTCTGAGGTTCTCCCTCTCCAATTCTACTTCCTCTCCCCTATATTTTCATAATACACTGATAAATCTCCTGCATGCTTGGCCCTGTTTAGTGTCTACTTCTGGGAGGATACAACTGCTACAGGTAGGTACTATTATTATCCTTATTTTACAGATGAGGAAGACAAGGCACAGAGAAGTGGCTCAAGGTCTTGTGGTTAAATGGGTTTCAATGTCTTTAATCATGTTCTTAACCCATTATGGTATGTTACCTCCCCATTCTAAGGTTCTTATCTATCCAATTAAGTATGCTTTGTATGGCAGAAACTCTCTGGGTTCTAGAAATAAAGAAATGTATAATATAGCCCCTTATCTCAAGAAACCCATAATCTAGTGGAGAAAACAAAAGGAAAATAAGACAGTTTCAATCTTTGCTCTTAGTGCAATGATGAGATGTGTGCAGGGCACCTTGAGAGTCTAGAGGGAAAGAACCTAATTTGTGTCATTTCTCACTTCCTCTACCCCTGGTATGGACATCCGCTTCTCTTCTTATCCCCCCATCCCATGCCATCAGACTCATCTGAGATGCCTATCATGTTCTCTGACTTCCCTCTGACCTCCCAAAACTGAGTTGGGCATGATTGTTCTGTATTTTTTTTTTAAGATATTATTTATTTATTTGACAGAGAGAGACACAGCGAGAGAGGGAACGCAAGCAGGGGGAGTGGGAGAGGGAGAAGCAGGCTTCCCCCTGAGCAGGGAGCCTGATGCGGGGCTCGATCCCAGGACCCCGGGACCATGACCTGAGCCGAAGGCAGACACTTAACGACTGAGCCACCCAGGCACCCCTGTTCTGTATACTCATAGGAGCCATCTGTCTTACCATCTCATACCCACCTTAGTTGATGTTTACTACTTGCCTTCTGCTTGTCCAAGTGCATGGTGCCTAGTGGCATGCCTAGCTACAGAAGTCTTTGTTGAATCAATGAATGAGGAGAATCATTTGTTTGCTTGGCAGGTTAACTCCCAAACCTTGAACCTTTCAAGGTATGAGTAGAAAAGAGATGTTGGAAGAGAATGCACAGGAGGTATTTCTGCTCCTTTAAAATTTGGGTTCAAACATGGACAAATGCTTTCTATCTTATTTATTATATAGATATGTTAGGCTGATATTTTTATTCATTCATCCATGTACCCATCCAACCATCCATCCATCCACCCGTCCATCCATTTGTTTATTGAGTCTGTCAACACATATCTATGGAGTGCCCTCTGTGTGTCAGGTATAGTACTAGGTACTGTTCATAGTGGTGAAGGAGAGGCACAGTATCTGACCTCAAGGAGTTTTCATTCTGGCAGGGTAATTAGGTTCTAAACAAATACAACCTGAATGTCCCCCAGGCCCCTCCAGTTCATGGATCTTAGATGAGGTCACTAAATCTTTGTCAGTAGATCCAGTGTATCTGTATTCTTCCATGTACCAAATGGCATGCTGTCAGTTCTGGTCCTCTCATGTCTCTATGGGCATCCTCAAAGCCTATTTTTTTCTTGCATATGAAATAATGCTTATCATTGATACATGCTTGGTAATTGAATAAACCTTTCACAAATTGAATGTTTTTATCATTATTACTAATATAATCATATAATATATCTTGCTACTTACATTTCTACTTTCCTTCTCCTCTGATGCCTCATTCTCACCATATTTCCTGGCCACTGTGTGCTGTTCTGTTTGTTGCTATAAAGCTGCCTATACCTTTCTACCACTGTTGGAAACACCTACATGATGTGACCTTCTGGTTTATCAGCTTCCTCTATGGCCACTGTCTCAAGATTTCTGTTCTTTTGTCAGCATCGGCAATAATGTACTACTAAGACTTGCTATGCTCATCTCATCACCTAACCACTGGTCTCCCCCCTCTTGGAGCATCTGCTCTTTCTCCTGCCAGTTTGAGTTTGTTGCCATTTTTCCATACCTCCAGATCTCAGGTGCTCACCTCTCTCCAGTCAGTAGTGAAGCATTTTCCTCTTTTTATGTCTATCTGCTTTTGTAGGGATCCCATGACGTTGTAGCTTGGGCTTCTAGTGAGAGTTATTTTATTATCAGACGTCTTTCGTTTTCTTGCACTGTTAAATGTGACTTTCAGTTAGAACCTCCCACTGTAGCTGGAACCACTGATCCCATCCAGCTTTTAGGCCCACTGTACCAACTTCTTTTCTCATTTATGGTGGGGGTTTTTCCCACAGGGCTTTCTGTTTTACCCCTGTTCAACCTGGAAGGTTTAAACCAAAGATGAAGAAAAAATAAGGATTAGCTAATGGAAGAAGGGAAGCGGGATTAGGTAGGGTGCAGAGAGGAGATGAGAGACCCAGTAGAAGGAAGGGCCCTGTGCAAAGCCCCAGAGGCCAGGAGCAGCATGGGTGTGTGATAGAGCAAGGTGTGCTGAGAAAATGCAAGCATTGCAATGTAACCAGTGCACTGTAGAGTGCAAGGGCTTAGATGGCAAGAGGTAATCCTGGGAAGTTCAGTTGTGTCAGAACCAGGAGGGCCTCTCCTAGATACTGAGAACAGAGAAAATAATCTGGAAGTGAAACAGGTTGAGTTTTCCCAAGTGCAGGTGTTTTATTGGTAGCTAATTTTTCCCTGGTCCCTAAAAGCTGAGATACAAGCTGCTGACCTTTTGTATGCATTAAGCATGGCTTGTATTTCTTCTTGGTCCTTTCTCCATCACTTTTATTACCCAATGGGACTGGTCTAGACAATGTATAGACTTCTTGTCTGTTTTCTGGATCTGTTGATTGTCATGACCTGATTGTTGCCTCAAGCTTCCAGAATCCAGTTATCAGCCCTCTTAAGTTTTGGATGTTAGGACTCTCAGATTAATCTTTTTTTTTTTTTTTAAGATTTCCCCTTTTTTTTTTTTATTATGTTAGTCACCATACAGTACATCATTAGTTTTTGATGTAGTGTTCCATGATTCATCGTTTGTGTATAACACCCAGTGCTCCATGCACTATTACTTAAAAAGATTTTTTTTTTAAGTAATCTTTACACCCAATGTGGGGCTCAAACTTAAAACCTGAGATCATGAGTCACACACTCTATGGACTGAGCCCACCAGGTGCCCCTCAATGAGTCTTTTTTACCCCCATACAAGGAATTGCCCGTGTCCAAACCCACCAGATTTGAATAGTCACCACATGGATATCTTTTAGATATAATCACCATGATAATCCTGTGACAAAAATCACTTACCTACAGCAATGGAAGACTGCTCCCACAGGGAACTCCCATCCTGGGCATCCTTCATGGTCCCTCCCATGTGAGGCCTTGCCAGTCCATGTTTCTCCCACTTTCCTTTTAACTCTGGAATCTATTCCATTCATTTGACAATTACTAATACCTCTTAAACTTCTTACTATACCATTTAGCTTTTTGTAAATTTCAGCCTTGCATCCGCAACTAATTGTGAGTTCCTTGAAGGCAGAGAACATGGAGTTAACTGCTTTGAAGCCTCCTCAAGAGCCAGTCTTGCGGCTGGAGACATAGGAGGTATTTGGTATGTACTTGCTAAATGAAACAGTGGGGCCACCGGCAAATGAACTGCAGGAAAGATTGAACTTTGGAGAACCCCGAGAAGAGCAACATGAGCCTGGGCTCTGGAACTATCAGACTTGGAGTTACAGCTCTGCTAGGCTGCTCACAGGCTGTGTGACTTAGGGAGGTAGGTTAGTTTCCCTTAGCCTCCCCCTCTATCTTTTTTTCTTTTTCTTTGTAAGACAGAGTTGATGACACAAACTTCACAGGTTTGTTTATGGATCAAATGAGATAATGTATCAGCAAATGAAATCACTGCTATTATTGTTATTCTTCATAGAAATGGCTCTTTGTGTAGGAAAAATCAGAAGGGCAGGGAAAGGTTAGGGCAAATTATTTATCATAGAAAAGACTGGAAAAAATAACTTATTTGTTGGATTAAGTAGAAGATCCTCTTTCTTGGATTGAGTGCTGCTCTGGAGTTGGACTGATGATTTGAATTTTGGCCCCATTGTCTGCTAGCTATGCAACAGTGGGCAAGTTAACTTAAACTCCGTGTACCACAATTTTGTAATTTATAAAATGGGGATAGCAATATTTACTGCATAAAGTTATTGTGAGAAGCAAATGAAACAATCCCTGTAAAGTGCTTATTAGCACAATGCCAGGCACATAGTAAGGCTCCTGATAGGCTGTTTTTTTTTTTTAATTGCTACTTATATCAGTTACCTATTACTGTATAATTAACTACTGTAAAACTAAGTGGTTTAAAACAGTGAGTGTTTGTTATTGCTCACGGGTATACAGATCAGCTGGGCAGTTCTTCTGATGTCATCTGTGCTCGTTCGTACATTTGCAGTCAGCTCTAGGGCAGGTAGACAGCTCTGTGATCTTGGCTGGGCTCTCTCACATGTGTGGGGTCAGTGGGCTATGGGCTGTTCTAGGATGGCCTTAACGGGGCTCAGTAGGCTGTTTTCCATGTAGTCTTTCTTTTTTTTTTTTAAAACTTTATTTATTTATTTGACAGAGAGACAGCGAGAGAGGGAACACAAGCAGGGGGAGTGGGAAAGGGAGAAGCAGGCTTCCCGCCAAGCAGGGAGCCCGACAAGGGCCTCTATCCCAGGACCCTGGGATCATGACCTGAGCCGAAGGCAGACGCTTAACAACTGAGCCACCGAGGCGCCCCTTCCATGTAGTCTCTTTCTCTGGAAGGACAGTCAGGGCTTGTTCACATGACAGCAGGGCATGAATCCAAGAGAGAGATTGACACAGTGGGATTTCTACTGCATCCTATTGGCCAAAGCAAATCACAAGGCCAGCCCAGATCCAGGCATAGGGAAATAGATTATATCTCTTGATAGTCAGATCTACAAAGTCACATTGCAAAAGACATGGGATACAAGGAGGGGTGAAGGTTGTGGTCAGTTTTGCAGTTCCTCTACCACATTACCTTTACATTCCATCTAGAAATAATAAAAACAAATATTTGTACCATGGTTTGCAATTACAAAGACCTTTTGCTTGAAAGCACTGAGTCTTATAATGAGACTGTGAGTTAAGTATTTTTGAGCCTTTACTAGGTGCTAGAAACTATCTTAGGCACATACTTCTATTGGAATATTTTTCTTACTGTTCCAGCGATACATTGATTTGCTAACATTTGGGCAGTAAGGTTTCCTCCTCAGCCTACTGCTCTCCTGACTCTTCTAGGGTCATTTTATTTACTTTCATGGTTTCATGTTCTATCTTTATGTAGGGACATTGATACTCCAGCCTAAATCTTCCAGAATTTTGTTCTTAGTGCTTGTTAATCAGTGCTTCATAGTTGTCACATGGCCACCTCAAACTCAGCGTGCCCAGATGTGTAACCAGATGTGTTATCATTTTAACATATAATTAGGATGATACTTCCCAGAGTAAAAATGCTATGAAAATACAAAATACATATCGTAATCTTTTGGTCCTTCTATGACTTTTATGTATGACTTTTAACTCCTTAAACTTTGAGAGACACTGCAAATGGCTTTCTGTAATTAACATGCTTAGGAAAAATACCCTTTGGATAAAGGCATTTCCTAATTGGCCTTAATCTTGGGTTGGAAGGTTGGGTCCTGGATATAGATTGGGTAGTTTTTATTTAGGGTTTTAGTGGTGCTACTAAATATAGCATGTCCCATTTTTCCTTTTCCCTCAAACTATCTCATTGATGTAACATGAAACCAAATAGAGCAGTGCCAAACAGCTTGAAAGAGTGAATATCATGTGTTGAAAAGGAATATCACAGTATCACCTGATAAAAATAGCTTATACCCACAGCAAGCAGAGATTGGTGCACTCTAGAAGAGTGCATGCTTTTTAAAGGTTTGATTCACTTTTTTACCCCCTAGAAATTGGTAGTTGTTTGCAAAAGCTGTACCAAGTACTGGTTTGTTAGATGGGGGGAAAATAGCCTTTAAACTTGGTGGTCAAGTATCGTTCTTAAAAACAAGCAGCAGAAATGTGGTTAAAAGGGTCCTTAACTTTTCCATATTACCAGTCAAATACGTTCATATTTCTGAGGATTGAGGTAGAGGTTTGACAAAGTCAAGATTAAGAAGCCTGAAGAGGAAGGGATCATATTATTTATTTATTCTACAGTCTTAACCAAGGGACAGCATCATTTATTCATTCAACAGGCATTAGCCAAGGAAATGTTTTATCTCGGGTATCAGAGGATACAAAGGTGAAACAGACAAACTCCTCAGGAAATTTCCTGCCATGTAGGGAAGACATATATATGCATATAAGTATGCATAAATATATTACCATGTCAAAAGGGACAGGTATTTGTCAGAAAGGTATAAAATGATACGGAGTTTGTATGTTCTATCATTTATTCTGACAAAAATTAATTGAGTACCTACTTCTCCAGGCACTGGGGTAGGTACCTGGGACACAGCTTCCACTCCAGCAGGGCATATAAATAACAATATAATGAACTATTAAATAAAATAATACAGGTTCTCGGGGAGAGACCTGGGGGTGTTGTTTTAGGTAGGTGGTCAGGATTATGTAGAGATGAGGGTGGGGAAATGAAGGTCTTTCTGAAATAAAAAACTAGACATGAGGGGCGCCTAGGTGGCTCAGTTGGTTAAGCGTCTGCCTTCGGCTCAGCTCTGTGATCTTGGCTGGGCTCTCTCACATGTGTGGGGTCAGTGGGCTATGGGCTGTTCCAGAATGGCCTTAATGGGGCTCAGTAAATGATCAAGAGGTGAGTTTGGAATTGCATTTCTGAGCATCACACTCATGTGTGACAACGTGTGGTTGTGTGAAATCCATGGATCTTCTTGCAAGTATTCATTTGAGAAGGCTATGGATTTAAATGGAAGTCTACAGCTAAGTTTGCTCCAAAAGGATGGCCTATTCGATTTTGGCTCCCCTGGATGAAATGAATTACAAGTAACCCTTTTTCATTTCATAGATGTTTTCTCTACTAGGATCGGAGAGTGGTTTTGTTGTCCATAGAGCTGTACCTGATTTAAACAGGGCATGGTAATTTAATTTCTATTTATTTCACTTATTCACAAACATTTATTTATTTCAGAAAGGGTAATTTTATCCAGGATTTCACAGATGTAATCACTGAGGCCTTATGGCTCCAAGTCCATGCTCTTTCTACTACATCCTGCTGTCTTATATGAAACCGATTTCATTTCATGCAAGTTCTGTTTATGTACCTTTGTGTCATATTTCAATTTCTTTAAAAGCAGAACCATTTTACCAGCTAAGAAGACTGCCTGCTCTGGATGGAGACCTAGTCACTGTGCTGAGGAGGACACCTTACTTCTTTGTTCTCTGTTTAATAAAGCCCTTCTGGATCTCTCTGACCCCCATTATTCTCTCTTGTCTCTGGTTTCAGCAACATTTATTTATACCCTGCCCCCACACCTTCTCACACTTAGCTTGTTTTCCTACTCTTTCTTCTGGTTGAGTCTTATCTCCCTAGATGGGTTGTATGTTCTAACCCCAAAGCTATCTTTTAAAGCAGGAACTCCATTTGTGTTTTGTGTGACACTAGACAGGGGTGCTTATGAGGAACTACTTGTTTGGTCAGAACCATCCATGGGTGCAAGGAAAGTTACCGCGAATTCCTCCAGGGCATAGGTCATATTGTCAATCTCATTTGTATTCCTAGCCACTGGTATCGAGCCTAGAGTAGGTGCTCAATAAATATGTTTCGCATATGTGACCCTGGCTCCCCTCCACCCTTGCAGTTTGTTTTTGGCATCTCTGTTTATTCTTCTTAGTGATGTTATTTACTTCACCGTCCTTGACACAGGGTCTGGGGTTTATTTATCTGTGCAATAATGGTAATAATAATAGTAGCTTGGTTTTTAGTTATTCCTATGTGCTGGGCATTATACTAAGTGTTATACATGAGTTACCGTATTAAGCCCTTACGACCACCCCCTGAAGCCGGGCAGTCTCCAGGATCCAAACTCCTAACCTTGGTACTATGTTGCCTTTGTAGACGCTCTCTCTGTGCTTGATAACTCACAGCGGGTCAGCCCTCATGAATTCCTGGAGTAGGCTGATTGAAAGCATTGCCTAAGTATTTTACACATTTCTAAGTCCTTTTTGTTTTAGTGTCGGGCTGTTATTAATATCTTCTATGAAATTCTGTGGTTTCTTTTTTTCTCCTAGCTGAATTTGCTAAGTACAGGATTATTACAGGGACTATCTAGACCAAACTGGGATTGACGTATTTGCCGCCCCTGGCTTTGCCAGGCAACAAGATTCCCTGTTTTCTGAAGCTTTCTTGGCACTGTTAATGTGGTTGGACATAGAAGGATATCTGTGATGTAAATAATGGCCACTGGGATGGAGGAGATAGCAGTTTTGGGGATGGTATTTCTAGTTTTGGTGAGGTGCAAAGGAACTGCAATGACCAGAGAGGGTTGAACACTGTGTTTATTTTCCAGAGCCCTCATTCAGATTTCTACTCATTTAGCACTATTTAAGAGCAGTTCTTGGTGGGGGGTGGAGTGGGCGTGGGAGCATGGGCTCTCCTATGGGCTCTTCTTCCCCATCACTTTCACTTTTCTCTTAACTGACCTGTGTTTTCATTTGATAGCAAGAATATAGAATATGAAACTTCCACAGCTAAATGGTGAGAATTCATAAGGGCAGAGAAAGCTGTATAATCACTTTAGGCCTCGGTGTTTTCCTGTGTAAATACCATGTCCTCCATAGAACTGTTGGTGGAATAAATGAGATCCAAATTCCTAACTGTGGCCTGCAGCATCCATTATTATCTGATCTCAGCTTGCCTCTCATGTCTTCTCACATCACCCCACTCCAGCCTCACTGGCCCTCTTGTCTTGTTCCAGGATGCCCAGCGGGCTCCTGACTCCGAGCCTTCCTGCTCTACCCACACCGCTCGGATCCGCAGGTGGCTGGCTGGCTTCCTCCTTCCCTTGGCTCAGGCCTCTGCTCAAACGACCCCTCCTCGGGGAGCCTTCCTACCCCCGGTCCAGAAGAGCTCTCCTTCTTCCCCTGTTTTGTCTAATCCCCCTTACCCTGCATTCTTTTCCTTATACTACTTACTGCTATCTTAAACTATTTTATTTTTTATTACTTGTTTGTTCTCCCCTCACTTGAATGTAAGCTCCATGAGGGGAGGAGTTTCGTCCATCAAGTTTCCTTAACTCCTCAGCCCCTCCAGTGCTGCCTGGCACATGGTAGTCAAACAGTGTTTCTGGTCACAGATGTAAATGTGCCTGACACGATCCATTCCTTGTGGAATGTACAGGCTTCCTAATTACATCTTTTTGTAACCACTTTTTTCCTGGGTTATACATTTTTTTCTTTTTACTAATTTAATCAGTAAAACTTCATTGAACGGTTTGATTACAGAGAATCAGGGTCAAATTGAGGTCTACCATGGATACAGCTTCCCTAAGGATTAGGTGGCTGTCTTAGAGGGTAGGAATTGTTAGGTGCAGGGTTATCACTGGCAGCTGATTTTTGGAGAGGCAGCCAAGGTAGGATGGGAAGAACTGGATTTGAGTAGGTGAAGAGAACACCAAGAGTTTTGTTTGAACATGACAGGGCTGTAACTAAACTGGACAGGCAAGGAGTGCTGAAGGCCCTGTACTTACTGATGGTGTGACTTTGTTCAAGTACTTTAACCTCTTCTGCACTTAGATTCCTTGTCTGTAAAATGGGGCTCAGAACTGGAGAAGGGAAATGGGGGAGGGACTGCCTATCACATAAGGGTTGTTGTAGAACTTTTGAGAGAATGTACGTGATCATAGTTTATATCAAGTGGCACTCATATAAATCGACATAAATGCATATAAAGTGCTTGGCACCCAGTAAATACTCAACAAATGGCACCTAATATTTGTATTAAAATTATTTAAATAGTTGGAAAATTATTTGAAACACTTGTAAAGATTTGGGTGTCTTGACATTAAGGATTAGCTTTTCTTGAATTTCAGCAAACTTTAAAACAAACTGCTGGATTGTCTTCTGCTCTCTATTTGCCTTTAGTAAGCATAGGAGGGCCTTTGAATGTAGTAAGAATCTGGACTCTGGAATCAGACAGAAATGAGTGCAAATCCTGAAGTGAATGAATAAGTAGGCAAATGGACTAGTGCCCAAACCTAATCTTAGCCTATGCAAATTTCAGTTTCCTTTCCCTCTCAAATTGCTGTCCATCATTGAAAGGAAGCACTGTGGCCAAAATGCCAGAAGCAAGAGAAATAAAGTGTGGCCTAGATAATTTCCTCCCTGACAAGAGGCAGCGGCATGCTTGGTCCACACAGCCCTACTGGGCCTTCCCACTGTTTTATGAGACAGATGCCAAGACCCACTGAGTGTCAGCCACTCACTGTCACCATCACTTGTGAATGACAATAGTCCTGGAAAAGAAAGGGCTATAGGCAAGTCATCTTTTCCTCTAGCTTATCAAGGGGGGTACATGGATCCTCCTTTCCTTGGTAATTGGACTCCAACTAACTTTGAAGTTTCCTCAAATCTGTGGTCTTTGCAACTTCTGGAATGACATAAATAATAATCTTGATACAAAGATTGACTGAGTACTTGCTAGTGTCAGGCATTGCACTCAAGCCATCATCTGAATCCTTCCACAACACAAGAAGGTATAGGTACTATTGTTGTCCCATTTTTTTCAGATGGGGAAACTGAAATTTCAAGAGATGAAATAACTTACCCAAAGTACCCCAGCTAGGAAGTGGAGGAGTTGGGAGGTCAGTCAGAATCATCTGACTCTGGAGCCTATGCTGAGTTGTCACTCTCTAAGGTGGTCTGTCATCTCTGCCAGGCTGTGAAGTCTTTGGGATAGATCTTTTCACCTTAATCACCATTGATCCCCAATGCCCTACTCAGTAGTTATTAAGATGAAAAATTAAAATCCCCTCTGTGTGGATTTGAAGGAGTATATGCACCCCAATATTTATAGCAGCATTATTAACAGTAGCCAAACTATGGAAAGAGCCCAAATGTCCATGAACTGATGAACAGATAAAGAAGATGTGGCATATATATAAAATGGAATATTACTCAGCCATCAAAAGGAATGAAATCTCGCCATTTGCAATGACATGGATGGAGCTAGAATGTATTATGCTAAGCAAAATAAGCCAGTCAGAGAAAGAAAAATACCATATAATTTCACTCATATGTGGAATTTTTTTTTAAAGATTTTATTTACTTATTTGACAGAGAGAGACACAGTGAAAGAGGGAACACAAGCAGGGGGAGTGGGAGAGGGAGAAGCAGGCTTCCCGCAGAGCAGGGAGCCCGATGTGGGGCTTGATCCCAGGACTCTGGGATTATGACCTGAGCGAAAGGCAGACGCTTAACCAACTGAGCCACCCAGGTGCCCCTCATATGTGGAATTTAAGAAACAAAACAGATGGGAAGAGGGAAAAAAAAGAGAGAAACAAACCATAAGAGACTCTTAACGATAGAGAACAAAATGAGGGTTGATGGAGGGAGGGAGGTGGGGGATGGGCTAGATAGGTGATGGGTATTAAGAAGGGCACTTGTTATGATGAGCCCTGGGTGTTGTGTGCAAGTGATGAACGAGTGACTTCTACTCCTGAAACGAATATTGCACTGTATGTTAATTAACCAGAATTTAAATAAGATTTAAAAAAAAGAAAAACAATTAAAAAAATAAGAAAATCCCCTCTGTGTGGATGATGCCCTAGTCTATATCTCGAGGTGCAAGATAGAAAGTGCCTACACCTGTGCATTCTACTCAGCCCTTTGCTCAGATACACAGTCTCCTCAAGTCTCATAGCACCTGGGGAAGGAGTGGGGCTATTACTCCATTTTATAGAGGAAGAAATATTCTCCCAGTTCTTTTTAGTAGGCAGTGAAGTTGGGATATAAACTCAGGTTTCTTAATTTCACATTTGGTCATTACCCTCCTCTGCATCTTTAAACTTTTAAGAGACTTAGACATTTTCTGGATGGGGGCAAGGATATTTGACAAAGTCTCTTTATATATATATTTTTAAAAGCCTACCGTAATTGTGTGGTAAAAGCTATTTTAATCTCTAATACAGGCACAAATGCTCTATTGATTTTTTTTTAAAGCAAAGTAACAAAAACTCTTTTTGTGAAAAAAATCTTTTTGTCCCTCTTTTTGTGAAAAATCATTATACTAGGTGTTGTGGTCTGCAAGATGCTAAATAAGGATTCTAGCTAAAATGCTTTGCAAAACTATTTCAATGCAAAATCAATAATATACATGAAAAAATTATAAAAAGATGAATTAAGAATAAACCAACTCTTTACCTTTTAGTGACTACACACACATGTATGAAACATTAATAGGCAGTGTTAACTTTTGGTCATCTGCTGGGGTTTGAGATCTAGTGGATGAGGAAAATACCAAGAGTCTTGCCTGAAATATAATGGTAGCCATAACCAAACTGGGCAGGTACCACAGCTACCCCAGGTTCCAAAGACCTTAAGTGCTTAAAACAGTAGAGATCTAGCATGGGGCCAGACTCTGGACTTCCAGGTAAGAGTCCTGTGCCTCCAGTTTCCTTCTGGACATTTTCAGTGGACCGTGTGGATAAGACTGTGAGCTGGTATTTGGCTAGTCGTGGCTGCAAGGCATGCTGTGCAGTGTAGAGCCAGGAGGACTAGGAATAGAGAGGGAAGGGGTGGATTTGAAAATTATGTAGGGGTAAAAATGCTTGGCCCATAACAGTTGTTTGATGTTTCCCAAACGAGTGAAAGTACAATCAGCAGGACTCTGAGTCCTGCTGATGAAGGACAAGGAGATGAGCTATAAACTGTGCAAGTCATTCAACCTCTAGCCTCATCGATAAGAGGGGAAAGGTGAGAAGACTTCCTGTATTGGTTGATTAGTCAGGGTTTTCCTGAGGTTATATGTATGAATAGAGATTTATTATAAGGAACTGGCTCTTGTGATTATGGAGGCTGACAAGTCCCAAGATTTACCTTCAGCAAGCCAGAAACCCAGGAGAGCCAATGGTGTCATTCCATTCTGTGTCCAAAAGCCTGAGAGCCAGGAGAGCTGATGGTGTAGTTCCAGTCTGAATGCCTGCAAGCTCGAGACCTAGAAAGAGCTGATGTTTCAATTAGAGTTGGAAGGCATGAAAGAACTGATGTCCCAGCTTAGTGCAGTCAAGAAGAAGTTACCTTTTACTCACAGGAAGGTCAATCTTTTTGTTCTATTCTGGCCTTCAACTGATTAAATGAGCCCACCCACATTGGGGAGGGCAATGTGCTTTACTGGATACACTCATTCGAATGCTAATCTCATCCAAAACACCCTCATAGACACCCAGAATAATATTTGACCAAATATTTGGGCACCCTGGGGCGCAGTCAAGTTGACATATAAATTAACCATCACAGTCCCCATGCTTGTTGTAGAAATGCTATGGGAGTTAAAAAAAATGCTGAACAAATATAAGAGAGTGCTGCCATTTATTCAAGGAAAAGGTACTTACTCCTTAAGGGTAATAGCTTGCAGTTACCTAGTGCTTCCCACATGCCAGTTAGTGTTCTGTTTTACTTGCCTTATCTCATTTAATTCTCGCATAACCTCATTTCTCCTTTTACCCTCAGAGGGGACCACATCTATAACTGTTACTACACATAGACTGCCTGCCCTATGACATGGTGAGCTCTGGAGCCAGCCTGCCATGGTTTGAATTCTGGCTCTTTTTCTGTGTCTCAATTTCCTCTCCTGTGAAATGAGATAATAATTATAAAGTGCTTAGAACAGAGCCTGGCATTTAGTATGTAAATACATGCTAGGCACGTCTGTACGTATATATCTATACATGCTGGCAGGTATGTGTGCGTGTTGCAGTGGTGGTGGTGATTGTAGAGACAAACTCGCTTGCCTTCAGGGGCCGGTCAGGTAACATCGGTGTATGAAGCAACCAAGAATAAGTCAGTAAGGAGTGCAGGAGTGAGAGAGCTAGAAAGTGCCCCCTTCACTTAAAGGTATTGAAATTTGGGAATCTACAAATCATGCTCAGACCATGATCAATCTTTTTTTAAAGATTTTATTTATTTGAGAGACAATGAGATAGAGAGAGCATGAGAGGGGGGAGGGTCAGAGGGAGAAGCAGACTCCCGCCTGACGCGGGACTTGATCCCTGGACTCCAGGATCATGACCCGAGCCGAAGGCGGTCGCCCAACCAACTGAGCCACCCAGGCGCCCCCAGACCATGATCAATTTTTGACGCCCCCTCCCCCCACCAAGCCAAGCTCCTGTAATGTGTGTTTTACCAGTAGTTCCCTTAACAGTCCTGCCAGCAGGGTGGTCCATTTTACAGGTGTCAAAATTAAAGCTCACTCTGCAGGTAGTAAGTACCAGAGGGAACTGGGACTGAACAAAGGGCCCTCCTTATGCAAACCCCACCCCCTGCTGACCTCACTCTTTCCAGTATTAGGCCATTTTCAGGCCTAATACTGGAGCCTCTGTTGGTGGCCACGGAGGTTGTGGCTGTGTTTGCATTTGTGTTGCTCAGTCCTTTGTGGGCTCAGAAGGGTTGGGGCCTTATTCATCTTTCTATCCCCTGCCTCCCTAGCACACTGGTATCCACTCAGTAACATCTGCTGGGTCTAAATTCTGGTCATTGTCCATCTCTCATCAGGTGGTGAACTCGGGCAATTAGTGTACTGTCTAGATGTTCAGTTTCTCCATCTTTAAGATTGAGATAATTCTCACAGGTTGGATTTTCTGGGAAGGGAAGCAGACTCAGATGTAGACTAGCATGCAGGAAGGAGGCTTATTAGCAAGTGCTCTTGGGATCATCCCCAGGGAAGGAAAGAGAAGGCAAGGGGGAGAGGAGGAGAGGGGAGGAGCATGGAGGGAGGAAGCAGGATCAGGCAGAGGGAGAAGTGGGCCTGCAGCACGGTCTCCATGAAGGTCTCAGCCAAGCCCATGAGAAGCCATAAAGCTGAGAAGACCCTCTGTCAACCTGTCACTGGATGTGGGGTGCCACAAGAAAGGGGCATGACTTTGGGAGAGACAAGTCTGTTCCGTCAGCTGACGACTGTCTAGGGCACAAAGTCCTTCAGTCCTGAAGGAAGATCTGGGCAGGTCCCAGCAGCCTCCACTGCAGCAGCTTTGCAGGGTGTTTGGAAAGCTGATACATGTAAAAGCATACTGGGAAGTGCTAAACAAATGTAACATTTTAGTTGTTAATGTGAACAGTAATATATTTGGGGCTCAGGAAATATTTCAGCTAAGTTGAGTCTATTTTTTTAGAATAGGTTCTCAGTAAGAATCATGAAGTTGGTATATACCCTTGTTTTTATTCCTCTCACTTCCCCAAAGACACCCTTTCCCCTCTCTCTTTTGTTATTAATCTCATCTTAAAAGTGCTTATGCCATCCTATTTTAAAACCTCTAGGGTTGGTTTGGTTTGATTTGATTTCCTTTCCACTAAAATGACTGTTCTGAACTCTGACCTTAATCCGGGGTGGTTAGAGAAGCTGGAAGCACTTTCTTGACTATCTATCTATCTTCACACTCTATATTCCATATAGGCTCAGAGAAATTCTAAGTCCAAGTGCAGTTTTTAAACATTGCTAACATTAACCATTCCTATTATCAGTGAGGTTAATGAAACATAATTGAGTGCCAGCCCCAGCATTCCCACTCTGTACTGACCCTGGAGTCAGTTCTGTCAGCTTGTAGAGCTCAGACATGAGAACAGCGTGGCAAAAGCCGTCAACGTGAAAGATGAATGTTCCGGAGATCAAGAGTATTGAGTAACTCTGAGTCAATTCCAGGGACCAGCTGCTTATAGAAAGAACTATGTTTGGGAGTGCAAAGGTGTAATATATTGTTGATTTCACACACACACACACACACACTGATGTACTCAGGCAATAACACTGTGAATTCCATCATCATATGATTTCAAACATATGTGTGTATGTGTCTGTATATATTTCTAACTCACAAATTTCACCATGTCACTTGTCTGCCAAAATATCTTCTGTCACTCTCTAACATCTCCACCATAAAATCTAAAGTCTTAGCAAAGCTCTTTTAGTCCCTGAGTATGTCAGGTTCTTGTATGCTGCCACGTCTTTGTGCATGCCATTTCCTTTCCCCCCAAAAGCCTTCTCATTGCCTATGCATCCTTCAGGTCTCAGGTCAAATGTCACCCCCACCAGGCAGCCTTCCCTGGCTTCCCCACATTGCCACAGTGATACTTGCTGCTGTGTACTGGCTTTCCTCCCACTGAGCCACTGGATAGGAGGGAAATGAATTCACTGATCTGTCGGAGAGGTGATGGGGTCAGGGTGGAGAGAGAATGGGAGAAGTGATATGCAAAACCCTTTTACTTAAAACTTATGTCCTGTAGAGTCAATATTCAATTATAAGTGTGACTTAATGAATGTATCTCATCCTTGATTTTGGTTTTGGTTTTAAGAAGAACCAAGAACCAACTTTTGACCCAAGGATTAGGAGAGCTTCTAAGGAAGTTTTCTGACAGAAGAAAGCTTTCCCCTGACTGCCCTCTTGTGGAGGTGCTGAAAGAGCCCAGAGATGATAGATAAAAATGTAAACCTTGTTCCCCAGGTTGAGAAAGTAATGTATTCTGGATTGTCCATTGTTCTTTAGTCAAGCTACCATACGTAGATAATTACAGATTGTTAAAGAATTAGAGTATAGCAAGTCATGCCCCAAAATGAATTCAGTTTGCCTCTGGTAAATCAGATGATTCTTCAGAAACTTTAGAATCCCCGAAGAGAAGGCTATGAACAGCACATGGGGAAAGGTCATGTGTGATTAAGAGAGGTCTCTGGCAGATGAAGTGCTAGATGCACACCAGCTTTCACTTGCACATCTAGAACACTATTAAGAACATTTTCAGTTCTGTTTCTCTTAGATTAGTGTCTCTTGCCATGTCCAAAAATCACCTGATGAGCTATGTGAAAATGCTGATTTCTGAGCCTCTCATCCAGATTCTGATTCAGTGGATCTGGGCTGGAGCCCAGGAATATACATTTTAATAAGCACCCTCAGGTGATTCTAATGGACATGACCCACACACATCTTGCAGTGTGGATGGGTTTTATAGAGCCATTTACACACTTTTCCAAGACTAGGCAACTTTCTGTAGAAGTCATGATTTTAGATATTCTGAACCGTTGTCCCTTGACAGCACTCTTTTTAGACCTCATGCCCTGATTTTTGGCTCGAAAGACATGGTTTTCATTTCTGTACATGAAATTGCTAGTTAGAATTAGCATTTGACCTCTAACTTTGGAACAGACTTTCTTCTTTTCCCCCCTCCCTGTCTTTCTTTGTACCCATCTACCTGTCCATCTGACTGTTTACCTATGTACCTTTGTACCTACTCACTCATATTAATGAGTCATATTTATGTGTTGTATGCTTAGTGAACCAACATGAACCACAGGGAGAGCCAGCCTTTTGAGAGAGGGGTTCCCCTAGGATTCTGGCATTTTTGATGGGTAAAGGTGAAATGTACTATCCAGGAATTAAACTCCCCTGAGAATAATACCTACTGCCATTCCTTGAGCACCTATGAGGTACCAGTATTCTACAGGTCTTCTTAGGTGCATCATTACTAACCCAGAAGAGGGTAGTTCACAGGCGAGGAAACCAGAAACTTAAAGAGATTATGTAACCACTCAAGTCTTCTGGAGTCTTGGAGGTTGAACTATAACTTGAATCCAGATGTGTCTGACCCTAAAGCTCCCTGCTCCCTTTCTCTTGATGAACTTGTATCTCTGGCTACCCATAGATGGGCACCAAAACTCATCAACCTTTTTTTTTCTAGGTCCACCAGTTAGTTTTGTTCTCATTAAACATAGAATTTTAGGGGGAAGCTCCATTTTATTTGTTTTTTTTTTTTTTTAAGATTTTCTTTATTTGAGAAAGCACGAGCAGGGGGAGCGGCAGGTAGAGGGAGAAGCAGACTCCCTGCTGAGCAAGGAGCCGGATGCAAGACTCGATCCCAGAGTGGGATCATGACCTGAGCTGAAGGCAGACACTTAACCGACTGAGCCACCCAGGCGTCCCGGGAAACTCCATTTTCAAGAAAGTTAGCAAATCAAGAATTTCTCCAGGGCACTGCTACTAACATCTTCCCAGTTTCTGGGAAATCTAAAAATCAGTTGTACTGAAGCAAAAAGAAGAATGCTTGCTGTGATTTTTTTTTTTTTTTAGAGGTTTCTGAAAGTTGTTTTAGGACCAAACTGGGCAGCCATGTATCTTAATTTTGTATTTTGTAGAGAACCCACAGCATTGTTGACACTCCTAAAAGGTCAATAACAACTTGTTTGATATTTCAAGTTAATTGTGAGTCTCTGCATGTTTGCATAGCTGAACCTTTATTGCTAAAGGTCCCTTATAAATGTTGCATTGCCCTTAATGTTTGGGGCTGCCTTGAATGCCTAGTATGGCAATGAAAATGCATTTGTTGCAGTGGAAAGGCGTTTGATTTAACACAGTGTAGTCCATTTTCCTTTAGCTATCAGAACATTTTAAAAAATAAAGTTTGTATTTTTCTGGTTAAAATTGTGTTTGAATGTTAAAAATTAGGAAAATATTAAACGGTATAAAGAAGATAAATCACCCATAATCCTCTTATCCAAGGGTAATGGTAGGAATAATAAAAAATGCTTTTAAATCAGGCATGCTTACTGTGTGTCAGCTCACTGTGTGAGGTGACATAATTCTAATTTTATAGATTTGGTAACTAAGACTTGGAAAGGTTAAATATCTATCCTCCTAAGTGGTAAGTAGCAAAGCCTGGATGTAACATTCGGGACTTTTTCTAGTTCCAAAGCCAGTACGCTTTTTGTGCCTCTCCCACATAACCACTGTTAACATTCTAGTATGTTTCTTCCAAGTCTTTTTTTATGCGTATTTTTTCATGGCTGAGATCATACTGTGAAGATAATTTTCGACCCTCCCGTTTTCACTTAACATAATGGCATAAGCATTTTCTTTATACAATATGGCTCTGCCTTTCTATCTGACTTCATCTTATACTACCTTCCACCTTGCATGTCACACTCCAGCCACACTGGCCTTCTGTCTGTTCCGGGAATAAGTCAAGAATGTTCTTGCCTCGGGACATTTGCACTGGCCTTGCTCAATAGCTCTTGTCTCAGTCCTCAAATGATTCGGTTTTTTTGTTTTGTTTTGTTTTGTTTTTCTCAGCCTTTAGGCCCCAACTTAAATGTGTAGGTTTTCCCTGAATGTTTGTCTCAAGTAGGTCCTGTTCTCTTTCTTAGCCTCTTGTGGGTTTTCTTCATAGCATTTGTTACAACTTATTGTTAGTTTATTTTATTTGCCTTTTCACTGTATCCTCATATCACCTTCATCTTTTTAGGTCTAGCCTAGCATGGGCTTACACATGATTCTATACTGGACATTTTTGTGTATTATATGCTTTCTTTATTATTATGGTAGTTTCATGGTAGTTCACCTACTGGGTCAAACTATAGGAACTTTTTTTTTTTAAGATTTTTATTTATTTGACAAAGAGACAGCTAGAGAGGGAACACAGCAGGGGGAGTGGGAGAGGGAGAAACAGGCTCCCTGCCCAATGCGGGGCTCCATCCCAGGACCGCGGGATCATGACCTGAGCCAAAGGCAGATGCTTAACGACTAAGCTACCCAGGCACCCCTATAGGAACATTTTTAAGTCTCTTGCTTCATATTACTGCAAAAATTTCATCCCAAGAGCCTGGGTGGCTCAGTCAGTTAAGTGTCTGACTCTTGGCTTCAACTCAAGTCATGATCTCAGGGTCATGAGATCAAGCCTTGCATTGGGCTCTGTACTTCGAGTGGAGCCTGCTTAAGATTCTCTCTCTCCCTCTCCCTCTGCCTCCCCAGCCCCATAAAAAGGAAAAGAAAAATTCATTCCAGCAGCCTAAAATGTATATAACTGCAAGCTCTTTGTGAGGATGCTGCTTTCATTGTACCTTTGCCAGTGTGATCAGTTTTAAAAGTCTTACCTAAGTACATATCCGTGAAACCATCACCTCCATAAAGTGGTTTATAAATAAATAAATAAAGTAAAATAGACCAAAAAAACCAGCTTTAGCTATTTTGATAAGTGACTCAAATGATGCCCACACATTGTAGGTGCTCAGGACATTTTTGTTGAATGAATAGAGGAATCTCATTTGATAAGGGGATGATATAAGGTTGCATTTAGCCAGAGTTCCAAGAACACTCATATCGTTTTCTGGACTCCTTTTCCTGTGAGGTCACAGAGAAATATAAGTGTAGAGAACAAGCAGAGGTGCACAAATGAGCTCCATCTACAGTCCTTGTAATCTGGGTTGGACCTTGTAAAGAATTGCTTTTGCTGGGCCTAGATGCGGCCAGAGCCTAAAAATGCGGTTGCCCCGTGTCCCTTTTCCCCATCTGCATTGGAATGGTAAGGAAAGTCCTGTTCAGAGCAAAGGAAGACTAGTTGTCCTATCATTGCTGGTATACACCTGTCCACATGCTATTTCAATTTCATTTCCTTGACAGATGAGATACCATTTTTTTTCAAATATATCAAATTAACAAAGCCTTTAAAAATTGATAATATTTAATGCATGGCATGGTTAAAACTTTACCATGGAGATGTGATCCAATAAAAAGCTCTTGAACCTGACTGGATTTATTCCTGCACCCATCTTACTTAAGTGGGCAGTGAAGAGGGAGACAGATACTGAGACCACCCCTTATCAGTGTTGTTTTAATGTACACATTTTTTAAAACTAGTTGTGGAGTTAGATATTTTCCATACTTGTTAACCAGTTGTAAGTTCTCTTTCGGATAACTGTTCATGTGTTTTGCCTGAGTCTATACTGACGTCTTTTGTAATTTATGTGAGTGCTTTAAAAAGCAGTAGTCCTTTTTTATACCTGTGCTAAATATTTTTCCAGCTCATCTTCTTTATAACTTCTTTGTTTTAGACTTAACAGAAGTTTTGAATTTACATGTTGTCAAGTCTATCAGTATTTTTCCTTGTTAATTACTTTTAAGCTTAGAAAAGTCTGGGAGTAGATAAATGGTTATTTTTTTCTTATTTTACAGTTTGAAAAGCATGGCTTGTTTAGAAGGTGCTTTTTTTTTTTTAAAGATTGTATTTATTTATTTATTTGACAGAGAGAGACACAGCAAGAGAGGGAACACAAGCAGGGGGAGTGGGAGAGGGAGAAGCAGGCTTCCCGCTGAGCAGGGAACCCGTTGCGGGGCTCGATCCCAGGACCCTGGGACCATGACCTGAGCCAAAGGCAGACGCTTAACGACTGAGCCACCCAGGCGCCCCAGAAGGTGCTTTTTAATTGTATAAAGGAACACTGAAATTGTTTGAGTTGTAAATAACTTGTTCTGTAGTACCTTCCCTAAAATTGTTGTGAACTTTTTTCCAATTTGGCTTTGAAAAAAATAGATTTCAAAATTAGGTGTAACTAGATAAGCTTTAAAGATGTTTCTTTGTTTAGTTCCTTGGAATCATTCAGCTTTTTTTTTTCATGCTCTCCCTTCTATCTCCTGGAATAGTACGCAGAGGAACTCTTTAGCATACTAATATAATAAGGATGCTTTTTATGGCTTAAGAGATCTTGGGAATCCTTGGGAAATTGTTCGGTGACTCTCTGCAATGGAATTAATGTTTTTAAGCCAGAAGCCTGCATTCTATATTAGAGATACATTTTCAGAGCTCTTCTTGCTGTGAGCTCTCCTACCCCCTCCCTCCTGCCGACTGTCCTGGGACTGGTGCACCCCCCCACCCCACCCCATAATTGGATTGTGGCCAGTGTTCCTTTGTTGTTGGCTGTTCAGGGAAGGGAGGTTGTGTATTATATTCCCGAAGGAATGGGGGCTACGATAGTGTGAGTGCATTGTCTCAGGGGTTCTGTAGACCCAAGGCCAGTCCTTCATTCTCTGTCCCTCAAGTCACTTCTTGGCCTTGGCTGTTCTTCTGCTAAAGGGAAAGATTCCCAAATGTTACTGATTGTTCTTATCTGTATTTCCAAAGGGAGAATGTTAGTGCCAAGGAAGAGGGGTGGGTGTGAAGGGGCAATCAATTATCTTATGGGCTTGAAACTAAACAAAATGAAAAAACTAAATAGATTAAGGGTATTTATTTTATCATCCATTATTTTCCTTTTATAGACTCCTTTGGAGCAGGGGATTCTTTTCCTAATCACTGTACTGATTTGGATCCTCAAAACAACTGAGCAGAGATGGCATTCTGAAACATGGTTTATTTTAAATTAACGTGTTTTCTTGTTTACAGCAGCTTGGTATAATGAGGAAACAGAGGCACAAGAAAGGCTGGGGACTTAGCCAAGGTGGCACAGATAGTTAGTTACAGAATAAAGACACTTGGGGTTCATGCTTCCATTCCAGTACTTTCCATTGTCTCTTTTCTTACAATCTCCAGAGAAATATATTTTACAACTTTGGTTATGAACAGCAAACAGCACACATCTTCTGGATTATATTTTTTAAAAATCTTAGCTAAAATAATCCATTGGGGGGACCCTGGGTGGCTCAGGTGGTAGAGCATGCCACTTTTAATCTCTGGGTCGTGAGTTCGAGCCCCATGTTGGGTATAGAAATTACTTAATAAAAAAATTTTTTTAAATAACCCATTGAGGTTAAATATAATTTTATTTTTGTGAATTTCATCTTAGTGGTGTGACTTAAACTGTAACCACCTGAGGTAGACACTGAACTTTCTGTATGAAAGTTGCTATGGCCTGAATTGTGCCCCTCCAAAATCTATATGTTGAAGCTCTAACCCTCCAGTGTGACTTTATTTGAAGATAGAGCTTTTAGGAGCTAAGTCAGGCTAAATGAGCTCATAAGGATGGGGTCCTATTTCAATAGGATTGGTGGCCTTATAAGAGAGAGAGATCTTTCTCTCTGTCGTGTGAGCACACAGTCAACACGAGGCGATCAGTCTGCAAGCCAGGAAGAGTATCCTCTTCAGAACCCATGGCGCCCTGATCTCAGACTTACAGCCTCCAGAACTGTGAGAAAATAAATTTCTGTTGTTTGAGGCATGCAGTCTATGGTATTTGGTTATGGCAGTACAAGCTGACTAAGACAAAAGTTTTAATGTCTTATTAAATTCTGGTTCCTAGACCCAGTAGACCCAGATCTTTGATACTCTGGATACCTTTTGTGTGTATGATTCTGAGCACTTTAGAGCACTTGCTTTACTTGTAAGAACTAGCTTATTGTTGACTGGAAATATCCTCGCTCACAGATTGAACTGGTGGATGGAAGTTGGCCTGTCCTCCACTGAACCAGGAATAAGGGATGCATTAGCATTGTGATGTCACTGCAGCCAGAGGTCTTTGCTGGGCTGGGAACTCAGTTCTTGGCTCCCGAAATCACTTAATTAAAGGCAAATGCACATAATACCTGAACAGACTTACTGTACTGGTTTTGTCTTCCCTGCCATGCTGAGTTATTCGTTAACATTTGTGTAAAACATCTGAATCATAGACTCCTTTTAGGAGGTCATCCAGCTCATTGTTTTCTCTGTAGACCAACTCTTCCACAAGCATCTCTAACAAAATTCTGTGCCTCTCATCTCTCCCACTGCAGAGTTGGTGCCCTTGCATTGATAGATTCAGCTGATGTCAAAATTGGAAACAAATGTTTAACAATGCAACCTTGGACAAAGTATGAGATCTAAAAATGTACAGCCTTATGCCTCATAAAGTTCTTGAAATAAGAGAAGGCCACCTGCTGGTCTTTATGTCATAACTGGATGGTAATGGCTACTTCCATAATGTTAGCCACCAAATGTCCTCCACCTCCTAGGATGGTCAGGCTCCTTGGATCACTCAGGGCACTAGAAACCAGGAAACAAGAAAGGACACCCACCTACATAACCAGCCAGGACATCTTACATCCTCCCACAGACCCTGTTCTCCAAATGTTAGAGAGCAGAATAATCAGTTAAACCTTGGTGACTGTCAGTGATACTTCAGATCCATTCAAATGACTGTGTTTGGTTCCTACTGAGAGTTGGCGGTTACTCTGTAAAGTAAGCTGGGTGCAGCCAGAGCCCCATTTCACAGCCGATGATGCTGATCCAAAGCAAGGCTTGAGGGCTCCACAGCAAAAGAATTGAGCAGCTCTGTTACTATGAACCACACTAAAAATTAACCAGCTCCTCAAGGATTATCTGGCACACTGCCAGGCCCTGGGATAAAGAGGAGAATCAGACATGGTCCCTGCCTGGCCTCGTAGAACTCTTAATGTAGTGGGAAAGAAGGCCCCGTAAACTGATCATTACAGTGGGAAAAGTGCTGCAGGGTTGGAAAGGAAGCAGAGGAGGCTGTGAGGGCAGAGAGGAGGACACCTAATGCAGATTCTTAAAAAGTGGTCAAGCTCAGTTAAAGAGATAAGGTATGGTAACTTTTGAAAGGTCTTCCTTTTTGATTCCAAGGTGATCTCCATAGCTCCTAATTCGATTAAAAACAACAACAAACAAATCCAAACTTTTGATGTATGTTGGCTTTCCTGTATTTTAAGAACTTTATTAGACATAGGACCATACATTTTTAGATCTCATACTTTGTCCAAGGTTGCACTGTTAAATATTTGTTTCCGATTTTGATATTAGCTTGATCTATCAGTGCAAGGGCACCAGCTCTGCAGTGGGGCAGATGAGAGGCTTAAACTTTCAAACTTTCTGAGACTTTGATTTAATTTCAACACTATCTCAGGTGTTGGCTTTTAAAAAACATCTTTCTTTCATACCCCTCCTGTAGTTAGAATGGGCTGTAGGGGTGCATTTTCTCAGCAGATGCCACCAGGGATGGAAAGGATGAGGCCAGGTGCAGGAGAACACAGCTGTTTGCTATGGCCAACTGCAGAAAAGCTGCCAGATTGGGAAACCCAGTGTCCAAGGGACTCAGTTGTTTGTTTTAAGAGTCATGAAAACTCCTGGCATTCAGGGTCCTAGCATGGAAAGCATAGCAACAGGGATTCTGAGGTTGGTGTTTGGGGATCAGACAGACAGGTGGAAGTTGTGAGAAGGTCTGTCCACAGAAGCCAGTTGGTAGGTTCTGGTGCTGAAATCAGTGGGAAATGGCTATGCCCAAGGATACTTAGGTTATGTATACCAACCTGCCCTAGTATCTGTTTCCTCCTGTTTAAAATGGTGGTGATTTTATCTCATAGGCTTATTATAAGAGATCAAGGAAATTTTCATGAATAAGGAGGCTGGTCCTTGAGAAAATGTGGCCTTCCCCCCTCTCCTTCCTTCCCACACCCTCTTCTCCTGCCTTCCTGCACTGCTCCTTTCCACTTCTCAGGAGCTAATAGTGCATAGAGCTATACTATACATATATTTTATACAAGTATGCCACTAAGGCTTCTAAGAGAGATGCTGATACGGGAACTCCTAAGACACTTAGTCTGGTACTGCTACTTTAAAAAATTGGATGAATGGTCTCTATGTCAGAATATGAATTATTTAACAAGCAGCCCTCAAATCTCAGTGGCTTAACGCAGGCAAGGTACTTTTTATTCATATCACAGTTCAAATGGGTCTGCAGGAGGCTGTGCTCCACACGGTCATTCATGGCCCCAGGCGCCTGCCATCTAGTGGCTCTGCTCTCCTTTCGGGCCTTAGAGTTCAGCATTGTACCCTCTGCATCTACTCAGTAGACAAGGGAAGAAAGAGAAGATGGAGCATCATACAGAAGTTGTTGGGGGACCAGGCTTGGAAGAATGTGCATCACTTGCATCCACATTCCAATGGCCAGAACTCAGTTACTCAGCCCCACTGTAGTCTAGCTAGCTGGCCAGGCAGAAAAGGAAACAGTTGGTAGACACATGGTAGTCCCTGCCCTATGGCCAGAGCTAACCCCAAATTGGGCAAATTATTAGAAAAGTAGTGAATGAGCTCCCTTTCACTGAAACTATTCAAGCAGAGTCTGATGACCCCTTGTTTGGAATGTCCTGCTGGGGTGGGGTGGGACATGTTCAAGCTAGAAGAATACAGAGGATATTTCTCTCTCTGAGATTCTCTGATTCAGTAAAGCAGCAGAGAATTGGAGCCGATTTATCCAGCCGAATTTCCGGTGCCTCAAACTGAGTTCTTGGAGTAGAAATAGAACATTGAATTTCATTTCATAAATTGTTCTTCCAGCTTGACGTATTGGAGATTTTTAGCACGCACACTCACACCTGGCTACCCGCCACCTTCTGCCATTGCAGATACGCTTACAGGAAACCGTAAGTGGATCTGCTTTTGATGCTGGCAGCATCTTACTAAAATGCTTTTGCTGGCATCATGGAACAGGAGCAGAATTCAGCTGGGACCAATAATGAGGCTATTTAGAAAGTTCTTTCCTCCACCCCCTGACAAGGCAGATGTAGTGGGGATTTTTCCACTCCCATTCTGTGGATGGTGGCCGAAATTAGTTCAAGGCCATCAGAAATGTTTAGACTTCGAGAGTTGAAACCCCAGACCCATAAAGAGGACAAATTCTCTTTCTCCTATCTAGCAAGAGAAAAAGAAACTCACCCCAGAGACTCCTAGCACAGAGGTTTGTCACCTAATTTGTCCTGTTAGCAGACCTAGAAAAAGCACAGCCATGTGTCAGTTTAGAAGGAAAGAAGTATTGGTCTAAATTAAAAAATCTCCAGATAACATTACTGTGGCTAATGCTTCCCCCCAGCCCAAAATCATGCTATATTGAAACAACATTTTATTCTAAACATTTTCACTTCTTTCATCTCATTTAAAACTCCCAGTCATTATTGTGTGAGGTAGGGATTTCATGCTTTATCGCGATTTAACAGATAATACTAATTGAGGTCCAGAGAGATTAAGTGACTTCATTTAAGATTAAGTGACTTCAGGATTGGTACCCAAATCTCGGTAGTTCCAGACTCTTTCACTGGAGCACATGAGGTTATATCAGCTGATGCTTTTTTTTTTGGTGGGGAGGGGGGAACACTCCATCTCATAACTGAGTCCATCTCTGTTGATTCATTCATCTATATGTCCATCCACAAAATCTGTACCAAGCACTGTGCTTGAGATACAAAGGTGAATGAGGGTCTTTACCTTCAAAAAGTTTGTAGCTTAACTACTGGGTATTTACCCCAAAGATACAAATGTAGGGATCCGAAGGGGTACATGCACCCTGATGTTTATAGCAGCAATGTCCACAATAGCCAAACTATGGAAAGAGCCAAGATGTCCATCAACAGATGAATGGATAAAGAAGATGTGGTATATATATACAATGGAATATTAGGCAGCCATCAAAAGGAATGAGATCTTGCCATTTGCAATGACGTGGATGGAACAGGAGGGTGTTATGCTGAGTGAAATAAGTCAATCAGAGAAAGACATGTATCATATGACCTCACTGATATGAGGAATTCTTAATCTCAGGAAACAAACTGAGGGTTGCTGGAGTGGAGGTGGGGTGGGAGGGATGGGGTGGCTGGGTGATAGACATTGGGGAGGGTATGTGCTATGGTCAGCGCTGTGAATTGTGCAAGACTATTGAATCACAGATCTGTACCCCTGAAACAAATAATGCAATATATGTTAAGAAAAAAAAAAGAAGAAGATAGCAGGAGGGGAAGAATGAAGGGGGGGAAACTGGAGGGGGAGACGAACCATGAGAGACGATGGACTCTGAAAAACAAACTGAGGGTTCCAGAGGGGAGGGGCTGGGGGGATGGGTTAGCCTGGTGGTGGGTATTAAAGAGGGCACGTTCTGCATGGAGCACTGGGTGTTATGCACAAACAATGAATCATGGAACACTATATCAAAAACTAATGATGTAATGTATGGTGATTAACATAACAATAAAAAAATTTAAAAAAGAAAAAAGTTTGTAGCTTAGTGAGGAAGATGGATCTATAGATAAATAAATGATGGATACAATCAAGTGTGTAGACAGAGTACAGTGGGTATATATGTGGGGAAGGAGCAGGATTGGACACACAGTGAAAGCATGGTCAGTTTTTCCTAGGAAGCTCAGAGATGGTATCACAAAGGATGCTACATTTGAACTGAATCTCAATGACAATTGGATATACAAGGGGTATAGGGGCATCCCAGGTAGGACACCAGCTTGGGCAAAAGCACAGAAGCTTGAGGGAATGTGGCCCATGTAAGGATATCCTGGCACATTTGGGAATGGTTTTGAAGAGTGGTGAACCCCAGGGGCAGCCTGGCAGCATTGCTGGGCTAAAGTGAAGGATGATGATCTTTAACACTTGTGTTCACCCTCATTTCTGGGCCCATGGTGACATCCTCGTTCTCAAAACTTAGGGAATGTTTTGAGTCTGATCCACACCATCTATCTAGTCCTGGATCATATACTGTCTTGTCTTGTTCTGTCCCTGTTCTCATCAATAAACCTGGCCTACCAAGTCTGATTATAAATGCTCAAAGATCCTGAACCATATCACATTCTTACCACATCGCCATCCCAGTGCAAAGAACAATAGATTGTGGGTGCCAAGAAATTGTTTGGTGTTTTAAAAATGTTCAGAAATCAAGCAGTGAGCTCAAGGAAATGTTAGCAGGCTATGACATTGTGGGAAGGAAAGCATGTGGCCTTCAGTTCACTTGGGTAACCCAGTACTGTGTCAGTCCTGGGGTACATAGATGAAAGTAGGTTGTTGCCCTCAAAGAGCTTACATTCTTGAGTGGAAGGTAGACATGGAAGGCAGCCATTGCAATTCCATGAGGAATGGAGTAATCTGGAGAACAAGTTCTATGAGAAGTCAAATAAGAAACTGCTAATTCTAAAGGAAAAGGAAAAAAAAAGAAACTGCTAATTCCATCTGGGGAATTTGGGAAGGTTTATTGTCTGCTTTCAGTTCAATGTAAACTTTCAAGGGAGAGGATTTATGTGCCTTGTTTAATGTCTAATCTTTAGTGTCCAGCACATAGTAGGTTCTCAGTAAATATATGCTGAATGAATTTGTGGGAATTAATACTTGAACTTTATTTTGAAGGATGAGTAGGTGTTCACTAAGCAGAAGAAGAAGGACGGTATGGTGTTCCAGACAGAATAGCTCATACAAAGATATGTACATAAGTGTGCACTTTTATTTACCTGAGCTATTTCCCTAAACATAATTCCAGAGGGTATTCTTAGAGAGGATGGATATCAATGGGATTTCTGGTTTGCTTGGACAGTGCTGGTTTATGCTTGTTGTCTTGGTGTAATTATTAATAGAGTCTTCTTGCACTCTCCAAAGTGTCTGGATTTGACCAAAAGAAGGAGGGGTCCCTTCTCTCAGTCATCAGTCAAGAAAAGTGGTTGATGTAGAAAGGCCTACTACCAGATTTCAGGAGCACTAATTCAGTGCTTATTCAGCAGATATTTATTGAATGTGATTCTATTCTGGATAGTCTAGAAACCCCTAAAGATGAACAAGACATGGTTTTTCCTTGGCCTTTATTTTAAAGTGATGATTGTACATATCCTTTCTTGCTCATAGTTGGTTGTAAAAATAGCACAGTAAACACTCTGTGGATGTTTGCTGAATGATTACAGTGAGTCAGTGTATATTATTTAACCTCTCTCTGTCCTCATTAGTCATCCTCGTGTGCCAATGAAGGGATAATAGTAATAGTTACCGACCTTATAGGATTATTGTGATATTAAGTGAGTTAATGCATGTAAAGAGCTAATGCTAGCACCCAACATAGTAAATGCTCAATAGATAGTGGTGTGAAACCACTTTGCAAATGGAAAAGAGCTACTTGTAGCTCTCTGCAGCTTAAAAATGAGAAAAGCAACTATTTGGAAGCTTTGTTTAGGGAAAGTTGCATTTATTAATCTATTCGCCCATCATTTATTATGAATCATATATGTGCCCCACCCTTTAAGGAGCTCAAGCTTAGTAGGAGAAACAGATATGCAAAAGAAGACTATGAACTTATATACATTTGTGTCATGAACTTATATACATTGGTGTAATGAAACAATGTCCTATTGGCTTGTGGTGAGAGGTCTGCTGGGTGAATTTCATTGGAAATCTCAGCAGAAGAGGGATGAACATTAATATTAATCAAGGAAGCAATGTGGTTAGACTGGAATTTTAGAAAGGTTGATGTGTCTGGCTAAAGGAGTTCAGTCAAAATTGGAGGTAAGGATATGTTGATGACAATAATCCGGGAGAGAGATACAGAGATTTGAATTAAGTGAGTAACACTGGATATAAGAAAAGCTAGGGAGATAGAATCTACACAGCTAAGTGGTTGGCAGGACTCTTAAGAAGCTTACAGTTAATTTTTCTTGACTGGAGAGAGGTATATCTCTCAGAACGAGATCAAGACACTCCCAATATATTCTAAGCCTTCTCTGGATATTTGTGAAACCTGTGTTGCTAACCTTGTGTGTCCCCACTGTTAATTGTTGAACTCTGTGTTTGTGTAATTGAAGAATGATGGGGATATAGATTAATTGTGGAGCTTTAAGGTAAGTAGAAAGTAGGAGAGGAGTAAGCACTGCTATCGTTATCCTGTGTGCTTGAGAAGCCACAGAAACTGAGGCGTTGCGCTTGGAATCTTGGACAGCAATTACCAAATGCTTTGAATTAGATGTACTAGATGAGGAGCCTTGGGCCTAAGGTGGTAGTGTTGGTACTGGACCCCAAGTGTTTGACTCCCAGTTCACTTTTTTTGCCACTGCAGTATAGACGAGACTAGACTAGATTGGTTTAGTGGGACCCAGTCTTTTCCCAACCAGGAGAGCTGTGCTGTTTTATTTGTTTATACGTTAGGAGTGCTAATAGATTTTACTTAGATAAAAAGCACTTCCTGGAAAAAACCTTGAAAGTAATTCCTCTGGAATTACGAACTGGCTAAATAGCCTGCTACTCCTATAGTGTGGAACTATTGACTCTCCTTTTAAACTAATTATATACACACACACATATATATATGCATATATATATATATACACACACACTAGTATATGTATATATTCCATGCGAATATGTTCATTTATATATATAATGATGTAATTTTATACACGCAAACATATATACACACATTAAATATTAAGTGTTATTGTTTATATAGGCAGTAACATTAATTAAAGAATATTTGGGATACACTATTAATTCTCTTAAGCACTTGCCCTTCCCAGAGTTCTTCCAGAGTCCTGGTTGGATAGAGTGTGGGAATGTGGGCAAATGATGAAGTCAGACTCTGGGCTGCAGCATCAGCCGTATCCTCCTCTTTTCCATGCCTTCCACACCAAACAGGGACTTATTGGAGTTTTCTGTGACTGTTACATCTCCAGCTATGGAAGCACACATTCAGTTTGCAAACTCTCACATTATAGCCACTAAATGAGGTTGCAGCCAGAGCACTGCCATCTCTAGTAGTAAAATAAGTCTTTGTTGAAAGCTCATGGCTTCAGCTCGATGGATTTGTCCTGAAGAGCAACTTCCACTGTAGTTTCTGATTTTAGTCATGTGAGCATTTCCAGAGGGAGAAAGACCTTACTTTGGCAGAGATTTCTCACCTCAAAAAAATGGTTCCATGGAGGGGTAGATTCCAAAAGTTAAGTTTTTTTGGAGTCATCTTTGGTATTCATCTATTTATTATCTATTTCTAAGAGAACCCATATCTTAACCTGTCATGTGAATATGTTCATTTTACATTAGCAGATATTTACTGAGCACCAGCTATGAGACAGCCAATGTGCTCAACTGGAGGAAAACAAAGCCAAGTAAGAATAGCAGTCCTTGCTCCAGCGTATTTTGAAAGCAGCTCAGGGAGACAGACCTGTAAACAACGGTGGTGGAGGCAGAAAGAAGAAGCTACTATAAAAGCTGGAATAACAAATCAGCTCATTTTGCTTAGTGAGGTTGAAGCCTTGAAGGATGAGTATGATTCTCCAGGGAGAGAAGGCATTTCAAATGGAAGAAACAGCAGGAACAAAGGCATGAGGTAGAAGGGCCAAGGGACATGGGAGAATAGACTGCCATGTGTAGGGCTGTATATATGGAAGGGAATGTCCCAAAGGGCTCAAGAAGCTTAAATGAAAACCAGATTGCAAAGAGCCTTGAATGCCATACTGAATAATTGGACTTGATATAAGCAGTGAGGATCATGGAAGGTATTTTAGGCAGGAGAGTAACAGCACAGGTTGAACCATATAAAAGTGACAATATTTGATTCTGTTTAACCTATATAAAAACAATTTTATGTGTTTCTACCTAATATTAAAAAATATTTAGCATCTTTGAGTACTTAACAGCATGTACTACACCCTATAATACATACCATGCATGCATTATCTCATTTAAGCCTCACAACCTCAGGCATTATTATTGTCCCCATTTTTAATATGATGACACTAAAGCTCAAAGAGAATCTTTGAACTTGATCAAGGTCTTGGTCAAAGCCATTGGTTTTAATGATGTTAACCAGCCATCTCTAGTTCTGTATTTTATTAAGATAACTTTGGTGACCAGACTGGATATTGGGGGAACATGATACTAACCTGGTTCTTCATTTGAGGCAGATTTTAAAATCCTCAAAAGCTTGACTTCCCCTTAGCCAGCATTCTAACACTGTAATGTCAGTTGAAAATCCGAATTAAACTTACTGAAAATTTTGTTTGCTAATTACAAACCATTTATTTATTGACTCTGACATATTAGAGCTGGCAAGGACTTCAGAAATCGCCTAGTTTAAGTTTTGATTTAATCAAAAAGATTCTGGTCCAAAGAGGAGAGTGATTTGCCCAAGGTCATAGAATTATCAGTAGTAGAGATGGAACTGGCCTTAAGGTCTTCTGACTCCTCCTCGTATGTTCCCTAGTGATTTAAAATGGATCTTACTTTCAGGAACAGGCATCAAGCACCTCCTATGTATAAGGGTCGTTGCTCTAGGCACGTTCATCAGTAATATCCTCACACATGGAAACATGTAAAACTTCACATCAGGTGGGATGGCACAGTTTAGCTATTGATACCAAGTGAAAACATGCCTTTTCGCTGTCCCCATCTTGGGATTGGCACACATAAATCAACAGTGAAGATGTTCATTGTTCTAAGCCCTTGTGCGTTTTGTGCTCCAAGGTACCCATGTGCTAATAGATAATAGAGAACATATTTCAAGCAGAAGTTTATATATTATCTGAGTTACAAAACCTTTAAGATGACAAAAGAGCTTCAAAATTTTTGAGCAAGATTAAAGTTTTAATGATAGGCATAACATATATGATATGCACATTTTATATTCCTAAGGGTTTTTGAAGGCTAGCAAAACCTTTTGCAAGCACTCTCACTTCACCAACAATGTAAAAACAATTAAATGTGATGATTATTTGATTATCTCATGATCCATTTTATAGATAATAAAGTGAGCAAGGTAAGTATTGAATAATAAAACCAATAAGTACCAGTTTGGGGTAAAGTTGGAATTTCTTTTTATATTTTTCTTTAAACTGTCCACAGAACCTTAGGTTACATGTAATAAATATAGTTGATGTAGGTTTTAAAAACTGTGATTTTAGTTATTCACTCTTCTCAGTAAGGGAGCAAACTGAATAGCGAGGTCAATATCAATAACCCTTTTTAAAGAACTTAAGTGTAATTTCTATAATAAGCTAGGATTAATGGTGACTTGATAAAATAAAAGTTATGTATTTGTGAATAATTTCAGAGTAGGACCAGGGCTTTTCTAGGGACTGAAATTTCGCAGGAGCCCAGCATCATTATGGTTACCACATAATATCATAAAGGAAAGTTAGCATGAAATAGATATTTGTAGCCTACAAGGCTTTGGGGGTTGTAATGTTAAAACATCTGTTCAAAAACCTTACATTAAAAAAAATACTCATCTTCGTTAAAGATGTGATCCTTTTCAAGGAGGTATTTTGAACTTGAAGCTGCCGTTGCTAAGGGGTTGCTAAGGGAAATGAGCTACTCAGCACTAATGTGTAACTTTACTCTTCTACTTAAAAGTAGTTAAATCATTCCCCCAGCTTCAGAGTCAGAGAAGAGAACTAAAAAGGGTCAAGTGGAGAGTTGCCTCTTTCTGACAGGTACATAGCATGCCTCTCTTGTTTTTCACGGTTTTTCTTCATCTCCCACAGAGAAAGGAAGCGATATTCCTGGGCATAAGACGGGTGAAAAGGTAAACTAGAATGCTGTGCAGGGCAGGGCTTATAATGAATATAGACTGTCCCTGGCTAAGGCAGAAGGAAGTACCTGACCACTGAGAGAAATGCTTCTGCTGATGACCAACCTCAGGAAAGGGCTTTTTATAATAACCCTGCATTAAGGGTGACATGAGAAAGAAAGTTGTGTTGATGAATAAAGTACCAAACAACTGTGCCCTAAGCATTTGGTTCAAAAGTTTTTCTAAAATATTTAGAATCAATTAATGTTCTTTTACTGAGTGCCCACTATGCTCTAGGTTGACATTCTTCATGCTGGGATGATAAGGCAAATAACATACAATTTCTATCCTGCATGCTCACAGTACAGTGTGAATGTAACAAAGAACTATAATTCATTGAATATAATCTGTGATAGAATTGTTTGAAAATTGTTAAAGTTTAGAATTATGCTCAGAGTTGAATTTTTGATAAATAAAATTTGGAAAATATTTGGAAAGATTAATGTTTTGGGGCTTTAATAGACAATTCCATCAGAAGATCAGGCACTCTTTCCTCCCCTTCCAGAGATGGAGGCACACACACAAAATAACAGCAGGCAAAAAGGTGACGCTTGTAATTCTCATAGGACCAAGATTCTATCATCACTTAGTAGCAGAATACTGAAATTGCAAGCATAGGTTAGGTTTTTTTGTTCTTGGGTTTTACTTTGTTTTTTATTGTTGTTATAATGTCAACAACTGTCAATGACATTACTTTTTTTAAGATTTATTTGTTTTAGAGAGAGATAGAGAGAACATGCACACATGAATGGGGGAGGAGCAGAGGGAGAGGGAGAGAGAGAATCTCAAGCAGACTCCCTGCTGAGCCTGGAGCCCAATGCAGGGCTTGATCTCATGACTCTGGGATCATGACCTGAGCTGAAATCAAGAGTCAGATGCTTAACTGACTGAGCCACCCAGGCACCCTGGCATTACTTTTTTTTTTTTAAGAGATTTATTTATTTACTATAGAGAGAGAGAGGGCACGTGAGCGGGGGGGAGGGGCAAAGGGAGAGGGAGAGAGAATTCTCAAGCAGGCTCCCTGCTAAGCATGGAGCCAGATATAGAGCTCCATCCCAGGACCCCAAGATCATGACTTGAGCTGAAATCAAGAGTCGACTGCTCAACTGACTGAGCCACCCAGGTGCCCCATTAATGACATTATTTTGAATGTTAGTTTCTGAGTATAGAATAACATAGAGAATAAGATTTAAATTTCTCTTGATCTACACTCTTCTTTGTAAGATAGTATTTGTAGTAAAGTGAACTGAGGTTGGACATGTATAAATTTGCCTCTTGCTAGCTGTGTGATCTTGAGCAAATTCTCTAATCTTTAGTTTCCCTGTTGGAAATCTCAGAGTTATGAGATTAAATGAGATATATAGGCAAAGTACCTAGTGCAATGTTGGACACAAAATAGATGTACAATAAATATTAATTCCTGCTCCTTTTATGAAAGTACTTCCTGAATAAAAGGTCTTTTCTCCCACAGTCATCATATCATAATATTCCTCTATTTGTAACTTTTAAAAAATGGAAGAGGTTGGAATATATTCAGAGGAAACCCCAGAGGGGATCTAACTAGAATGAGCTGGCTGCCACTATCCCCTTCCTGCCCTCCTCCCCCGCCTTTATTCTTATATGAAATATCTTGAATTTTCCTAGACAAATCCTATCATTCTTTAAGCCTAGTGTTAGTTCCAGCTTCTTCCATGAAGCCTTCCCCCATCAATCCAGATGACATCCTCACCATCAACTGTCCTTCAGTATTTCATTTTGATACTATTCTTTTTATATTCCCTACACTATCAAGATTCATGCCTAAGAAGGAAAGTTCCTTTACCAATCAGACTGTAAGCTCCTTGAAGGTGGGATCTATGACTTGTATTTCTTTTTATTCTTCACACTTAGAATTTAGCACTGAATTTTGCCTATTGCCTAAGTCCTAATCTGCAACAGTCATTTTCATTAGAACTGGAACAGACCATTCAGCCTTTCTTAGTTATTATTCTCTTACTATTGTCTAATTGTTTTGAGAGTCTCTGAATTGTATTGTCCTTAATAAGATTGAATTATCTTATAGCTAGGTACTAAGTCATACAGTTTCTCCCTGTTCTCTATTAATTATAGTAGGTGCCACTTAGAGCACTGCCTCCACCAAGCCTGTATCTGTTTTAATCCTGGCAACAAACCTTAAGGGAAGTATTGTGCCCATTTTACAGATGAGGAAACTGAAGCTTAGGGAGACAGCTTATTTCTTCCCTTAAGATGGTGTTCAGCGCCCCCTAGTTGAATCACATGAAATAGGCCTTGGGATAGTTTTTGAGGTGATGTTGAATGGAATTGTTGAACTTTATTCCTTCCTCGTAATTGAGTGTTGCCTGGAGCCAGGCTCTGTCCTGTAAGGGGCTAAAGACATAGAAGTTCATCCAGCTAGTGTTTGCTGAGCAACTCCTCTATGTAAGGAGTTTTGCCAGATTTAGAAGTAAGGAATGAAGACTTAATCAGGAACTCATCCTACCTGCTAAGATTTTTTTTGCTTCCCGCTTTAATCCTTTGTGTCTCTCTCACTTCACATGTAGCCTGGTCATAATGATAGATTAAATGAAATACATTTTGACAACATGCTTAGTTAGAAGCACATCACAAAGAAATCTCTTGGTCATTTTTAGATGAGAAAAAAATTACATGTTTTTCTTTCTCTTCTAGTCTGTACCCATCTTCCTCATTCATTCAACAAATATTGACTAAGCATATTCTTCTATGAAGCGATGGAGGGGAGATCTTACTTTTAGATGAGGAAAACGTCTTTCTAGAAGAATGCTTCCGTATAACTTTTGTCACCACTATGATGTCGTGTGAGATTGTGCATGTCAAATGTCTACTGTAGTGTTCAGTATATAAGACTCTTGGTAAAAAATAGGTTTTGTTTGTACTTTGTTATAAATCCTATTATTTATTTCTTTTTCTCCTCCCTCCCCTCCCCTTTATCTTTCCTTCCTTCTCCTCCTCTTTCTACAAATTACCTTCCTTGCTTTTTACAATACTGTACATCTGTTTATTTATAGTTACAGAATTATAAATGAGTGATTATATATATTATATATCCCTCAATATATCAATATATATTGAGGGACGCCTGGGTGGCTCAGTCAGTTAAGTGTCTGCTTTCAGCTCAGGTCATGATCCCAGGGTCCCCAGATCAAGCCCTGCACCAGGCTTTCCACTGCTGCTCAGTGGAAAGCCTGCTTCTCCCTCTCCCTCTGCCCTTTCCCCCCCACCCCCGCTTGTTCCTCTTTCTCTCTCTCTCTCACACTGTCTCTCTCTCTAATAAATAAATAAAATCTTTTAAAAAACTCTATAATGAATTATTTTCAAAACAGTATTAATCTGGATAAACACTGTATCCTTTGATGGTATGGCTACTCTGTATTTATCTGGCTCAGTGGCCTTTGATTTATAGAGATTTATATTTATACTAAGGTTTTTTTGTTTGTTTCTTTTTTTTATTTTTAGTTTTTAGTGAAGCTTATCTGAACTGAAATGGAAAGGCCTCAAATCCTTTAAAGCAGGGATCTTCAGAAATCTCCGTGTGTTTGCACATTGACCCTACTAAGTTTTCATAGGCTATGATGAAGAATATAACAGTGAAAAGTCCAGACAGGGACTCCACCTAAATTAGATTTTTTTTTTTGATAAATGTGTATTTACCTTTTTCAGAATTTTGTAAGTCAGGCAGTTTTCCTGTCCTTTAAATTTCCTTTCCCAGAAAGATATCCTCGTGCTTTAAGGGTATGGTCAACGTGAAAAAGTGTACATTGATTCTGGAAAGAAACCTTCTGCTTTCAGCTGCTATTCTATGTAAGGCTCAGGAGCATGGAAAGAAAACAGGAAGATCAAGTATGAATCCACCTGGAGGTTAGTTTACCTACACAGGTGAACTCTTGGCAATGTAAGTGGACTAGACATCCATTTGTCACATTTTCCCACATGGTAGCATTCTTGTAGCTCTTTCCTGCAATCCATAGTAGATGAAACTACTTAGGAAAGAGAAAAGCATCGTATAGTCAGGTCATATATCTCTAAGAGAACTTCGACAGTACATTCCCGATCCTTCCAGTAGAGTCCGTGTCAGTCTGGTGCATCTTTCTTGCCTCTGTGGGGTAAGTTTGCATTTTCCTATAAAATTTGATTTAATGGTTTTCACAGGAAAAAAACAAAAAACAAAACCAATACCACAATTCATCAAAGGAAAATTAGGCTTTAAGTTTTATCAAAAACCCTTAAATAAGTATACCATTGTCTGGGCATACTGATTGTATTTTCTCTAAAGAAAGAAATGCCAGCAGTTTAGGTTTAGTTTTCAAGGGAAGAGGGAGAAGATAAAAAGAAATAGCACTACAGGAAAATGTCAGGTCATAGACACTGATGATGCTATTTAAATGGTGTGCCATAATCATATTAGGGCAGCGCACATGGAATTCCCGATTTTCTGCATGACAGTGAAGAAGGGCCAGCAATTATCTGTGTGTGTGTGTGTGTGTGTGTGTGTGTGTGTGTGTGTGTGTGTGTGTGTCTGTTTGCTCTACCTTCCCACCCTATTTTGCTAATTCCATTAAGGGGCAAGAAGAGATAATCCAGACACCCAGAACAGGAGGAAAAGGTCTGCAGCTGTGCTGGGAGGGACTGGTGTGAAGAGAGAGGCTCAGTCAGACTTGGAGTTTTGTGCTATTGCTGGTGAATGCTCTGGAACTGCCCTAATCGACTGAAAATGAGCCGGCTACGGTCATATGGAACAGGTCTGTTTAGCCACATCGCTGGGTAGCACGGCAGATGGTAGACCGTCAATGGGTGGTATTGATTGGCTGGATTTGCCTTAGGGTAACAAGACTATGGTCCTTAAAACCCCGCTTCATCTTATTTTCCTTTGTGCTGCTACGTACAGTTGTGGTTTTCTCTTCTCACTCCCCAAGCCCTCAATATCTCCTTTTTTTCCCCTTTTCAAATCAAAAGCCTTTCTTGGTAATCAAAATAGAGAGGTTACCTTGAGATAAACACTCTTTAAATTATCACCAAGGCAAGAAAACTTGAGAATATTTTATTTACTAGGCTGATTACATTTTAATGTTTGAAGAAAGTGACATTTTTTAATTAGTGTTTAAGACATATGGTGAGTGTACAAATTAGCTTATTTCATACAACCAGAATTTGATGAGAGCAACTCCTCCTTCTCATTCCCCAGTTAAAAATTGTCACTTGAAACTTAATATATGCGAGGAGGTTAAATGGTATTAAGTGATGCAGCCTTGACTTAAAGATGAAGGAGACAGTCACTGTTGTGTGTGGCTAAATATTGCCTGGATGGGCTGGAAAAATACTAGATACTAGTATCGACATCTGTGTTTGCAAGAGGATGTGGAAGTTCCGGGGCTTTAATTTTGTCTGGCCAAGAAAACAAAATCCCAGGTATCTGTATGTGTTGGTTTCTCTTTTAGATACGAGGGAATGTAGAAGAGTGGATGCACGCTCTGTAATAAAATCCTCCTTAAAATCAGGCCATAGAACAATATAAGGGATGAGATTTATTTTTGTCCAGGTCGTTCTTTATCTTTGAACATCCACCCTCCATCACTTGGGGTTTTCAGCTTGGGACATTCTGTTTATTCCTGGCACAGGAGCAGATTAATTGGAATAGAATTGTACAAAGGAGACACCAAGTTAGCTATATACCCAAAATAACATAGGACAGAAATGTTCCACTTTGAGGCAGATCTTAAGGAAAAAGAACAGGACTGGGGAGAGATATATGATTACTTTGCTCTTGTGGTTGTTAATAGCTATTCGTATAATTGCATTTTTAAAAGAGATGCTTTAGATTTTTTTTTTCCAGTGTCTTTTAAAAAGCTGTTGGGTTATTTCCTATCATGAAAGACCCTATCAAATAAACCTAATGCTTTACTCAGAAGAAAAGTTTCACCCTTAAACTCTTGCCTCCATCTTGTATGTGCTTCCTCCATATGTTTACTTTTGAATTGGGTTTTTATCACGTGAGTCAATATTTTTCTCTTTTTGCTAAAGGAAAATATTTCCGTGGAGTTTTTGGTACACCCCCCCACCCCCCTGCCTTGCTCTGTGTTGATTGGATTTTCCATGTTCATCCTTTGCTGAATGAAGCAAAGCGTGTTTGTGTTTCATTCTTCACAGTTCTTATTAGAATTGGTGATGGTGTTTTGTTTTGTTTTCTCGCTATAAGTCAGGAGAAGGAATTTTATTTATTTATTTTGACAAGATACAGAGAGATACAAGACACGAAGCCTGTTAGGATGTGGGATGTGGGAGTTTCTCGTGTTACGTTCTACACCTAAAGGGAGAAACAACAACAACAACAACAACACAATCCTTTAAGATGGTTCATTTGAATCTGTGCACTCTACCCACCTGGTGGTTATATAGTGAACTGTTACTTTAAAGAGTAGTTTAACACCAGCCATGTTTGGGGCAGGCTGCTCTTGCAAAAGAGAGCAGTACATATAACAGGAGTCTACTGTGTGTGAGATAAGGGAAATTCAGCTCACTGACTAGAGGTTTCAATGTGCGAACTCTAGGGAAATAATATATTGACTGTTCCGTGGCGCGCAAGAAAATTGAAGAACCCTTTGCAGACGGAGTGCTTTGCAAAGGATTCTATCTGTTTCTCTTAAAACAAAATCTGTGGCAAGATGTTTGAAATCAGCAGGACGCTTAATGCTGCTTTGTTAAATAATGAGGTAATATTTTGTCACTTTTTTCTGGGCAGCATCTGTTTTCCAAACCCCCTTCATCCCCCCCCCCCTGTTTATGAAGGATTCTTTTTCCTTTTCTTTTCTCTTTTCTCTCCTTTTTTTTTCTTCATGGAAGTCAAGGAATACAGTTCACGCTTCCCTTTCTGTTCCTTCCTTTTGGTGCTTTTGGAGAATTTGGTTTGTCTTTTTTATTTGCAGTTTCAGCCGGCTGCTGTTTCCTAGCCCATTGTGCCACGTAAGGCTTCTCCACTGCGCGGAGTAGGTAGTTATTAACGCTGAATTGGCTTCTGGTACAGTCCATCTGGACTCTGTGTGGGAAAGCTGGCTGCCGGCGACTGATGCTGACATGTCCGCAACCTTTGGGATGTGTGCATGGTGGCAAGGGGTTGACCGATATGAGATTCCTTCTTTTAAGGGAAATTGTTATTAATGAGTCAAGAAACTGCTCATTTATGGTAAGAGGGATACAGCGGCGCTAGCGGCCCCACAGCTTTGGGATATCATTTTTAGGTTGGCTTAGCTGCCTGAGTGAGACAAGTTTCTGTGGTGGTGGAGGATTGTGGCAGGAAAAAAAAAATCATGCATGACTGGGAGACTTGCCTGCCTGATTCTTGAGATAATATATTGAGAATCTGTTGCTTTACAAATGTCACACCACTGATGGAGCGGTCAGCCCCTCACTCTGAAAGATGAATGGTACTATTGGAAATGCAATAATAAGGTTGACTTTTCCCAACAATAGGATTCTGCCTTTGTCTTTAGAGAAAAGGCCTCTGAGGACATTCGTGCATTTGTTTGAGGATTCCATTGAAAGACTTTAGAGTGGAGGTTTTTTGGAGAAGTGATCAATATACAAAGTGCATGGGGTTTTTTTAACCTGGCAAAACCAGCTAATTATTTATACTGTAATATACAGTTCCTGTTTCAGAAGAGTGGCCAGAACATCTTTTGATATACCTAATGGTAATTAATGGCTCACAAAGTGTGCTGAGATTAGTATGGTTGGGGGAGAATGGGTTTAAGAAATTCTGACTTTTCTAACCTCCAGAGAAAAACAAAGTAAATATTTTGTTCTGGAGCAAGCTGTTTTCATTTGTGTGTTTGTCAGCATTGTGTTCATGGTTTTCTTCTCACAATATTTCTGTATTGTGGAGATCGCACTCAGAGTTTCTGTCATTGATTTGGGGCATCTGTACCTGCCCTGTGTCTGTATGTTGAGTTCTTTAGAACACTTAACCTATGAATTCATCCCTAGAACACAGTTCAGCAGATACTGTAGTACTATTGTGACTCAGTAGGACTCTTTGTATATTTGCTAGAGAAATTATTTTAAAAGTTTACTTAATTCAGTCTTGTTCCACTCGAAGGGGTTATAGTTTTAACATTTCTACTTTTCTATTTCATGGATTTTTATTTCTAACAGCTGAATGTATTTATATTCAAGTCTAATTCTCCATAAAGTGTACCCAACACATTTTGTTTTGTGGTATATCTGTATTTTTAAAAGTGTGCATATCTATGTATATTTACGTGTGTGTGTTCGTGAAATAGTAGCTGGGAGAGAATAGTTTTATTTTTTTTAACGCAAAAGTTATTTTCTTTTCTAATAATTTTTCACAGACACAACTATTCTTGGACTTGAAGCCCAGAGTGTAGCATGATTTTCGGTCTATATTTTTATTCTGCCCAGTCCCATCTCCTGTCAACTCCAGCCAAAGATTTAAAATTATGTTGAATTATTTCTTTAGTAATATTTGTTACCTCTATGTATTCATTGAGGAACAAATTGACTAAGTTATGAATTAAATAAATAGCAGTAAGTTAGCTTTTTGGATAGAAGTAAAGCAAAAACTCCTCAGGTAAGCCACTTTAAAACCCAAACCAGAACAAAATACTACACTATTGAAGACTGGTATTGTGGAGGTTATGAAATGTATAACATAGGTATGCAAACTGTATACATCACCACACACTTTCTAAATGTCTCTTTGCAAGTCTTTTAAGAGACCAAAGAAAAAAGACATCTTTTGAAGGAGAAAAGCAAAATCACGAGTTCAGTTCAGCAAGATATGCACTCTGCACCAGTCATGAAATGATGCTGTTGTCAAAAGCATGCTTTACATTCTTTAGAGCATGGGGAAAGCAAAGAGAGAACGTGTTTTAGTGCATTTTTAAAAATTCAGATCATGCCCCTATCCAAGTTGAGAAATAAATTCATTTAAATAAATCATTCATCATTCTCTGTTTTGAAAAGCTCAGACAGAAGGCAGAAAGGTAGAGGCTGACAGCTGCCCCCCACCTCCCCCCCCAGCTTTTTTTTTTTTTTTTTTAGCAAGTAGTTTTCTGAAGCAAACTTGTAGGAACCCAGTTCGCGGAGCAAACACAATTTCAAACTTGTTTTCTCTTGAAATGCTGGCCATATTAGCTGCAGAAGGAGCATTACTTCTTAAAAATCAGCAATATTAGGAAATAATAAAGTTAAAATGTAGATGTATTAGCACATTAAAGTGCTTTTGTTGTATCTTTAAGCCTAGAGGCAGATCATTAAATATGCATTTCGCTAGAAAGCAACTGTCGAGAAAGATAAGGTGCTTGAAAATATTTTGTACTGGAAAAGCCCTCTGTCAAAGGGGTTTGGTGGGGCAGGCTTCAGGACAGGGGAAAGGGAGGACACTCCCACTGGTAAGGTTTGCAAGCAGCCGGCTGATGACCTGCAGTTGTTACAGTACTTTTGAGCTAGGAGGAGGGAAAAGGTAAAAATACAAGTATGGCTGTTGTTGCTTCAGCCTGGCCTTAATTACCAGACACAAGAAGCAGTTCAGAAATCTGGTCTCTGTTGTTGTAGAGGTCACCAAATCATTAACATCGTCAATCTGGCAGTAGCTAATTTAAATAGCACCTGATGTTGCAACGCCTCCCTTCGTTTCCCCAGCCAATCAGATCCTGGCTTCGGCTGACAGATGGTCCCATAAATGGATGTAAAAAGGGGAAGCTTCGAGCCAATTTCAGCAAGGCTCTGTTCAGTTGTTCTTATCTACATTCTAGAATCGGGGGTTTCAGCTCACTGCTCCTTTTCTTTCTTTTTTTTTTCTTTCTCTCCCCCCTGTCCCCTCCCCCCAAATAATTGATTTACTTTACAATCGTCCACACTGTGTTTTGTGGATCTTTAAATATATATAACAATAGTAGTCATTTAAAAAATATATCCTGAAACCTTTGCAAATTTTAAGAGAAGAGTCGAAGCTCTGCGAGACCCAATATTTGCCAATAAGAATGGTTATGGTAGGTATGACTAGATTTATAATCTGTTGTTTGTGTTGCTGGAGGGAAGAAAAGCATCTACACCTTGACCAGTCTTATGCTTGCACAAGAGTTTAGTTCTCTGCTGCTGTTTGGTTCCTACATTTACTATCTCTTTTGTGTAGAGAGTGCCGGTAGGTCCTTTTATTGAAAAGCAGTGGGGAAATGGATTGTCATTTTTAACAGGTCATTGTCAGTTTTCCCTTCAACATAAAGGAGGGGGGTGGTGTAGAGGGGAGGTGGGCAGAAATAATTGCTGGTTTGTTGAAAGAGGTTATATTACACGAGACCATATTGGCAGAAAAGGGATTTTTTTTTTTTGTAAGGGAGAGGGGGTTTGTCTGTGTGCCTGGGTTTTGTGGGGCTGGAGGTGGATGCAGCGGGGTTAAGAATCTCCATTTCCGTGCTGGAAATTTAAAGCTCGAGAGGCAGTTCCTGGATACTGAACGTTGAGATGGGCAGTTGTGTTTCGGGGGACTGCGCAGTCAAAACGGCAAAGAGAGTGATTTATTTGGGCTTCAGTAAATGCTGCATCTTGTATTTCAAAGAGTTTCCTGTCATGACCTCATAAAAAAGAGGAGGCGGCTTGTATGTGTAGCGGTGCCTGGCGTGTTGAGTTGTTGCTTCCTTCTCTGGGCAGCAGCTCTGTAAGAAGGAATGTCAGCTTTTACATAACGTTCCTTTCCGCTTTTGACACACTGTGTGAGGGTCCATCTTCTTCTGATCACAGATGGAGTGGAATGGCTTGAAGATGGTAAGTGAAAATTCAGAGGAAGGCAGCTTGGAGATTCCAGCCGTGTGTGTGTGTGTGTGTGTGTGTGTGTGTGTGTGTGTAAGGATGATGGACTGTGCATCGTAAATCACTGTGCAGATCGTGTGTGTGTGTGTGTGTTTATTAGTATTTCTCTTTTCTGAAAGCCAGAATCCATCTCCAAGTGTAATGGCACTGCATGCACACAAGGCACACACACTGCCTCTACCATCGAACACACATTTAGCCAAGCAAGGTTGGTGTCTTTTTTGACAATCACAATGTCACCGTTGCTGTTGGCTGGCGTGTCCACCGCCTCTATGAGCTTTCAGCAGAATTACATGACTGTTAAAGTTAAAGGCACATTTCTTTTTCAGTCTCTTGCTAGGAGTGATGGGGAAGGCTGGGTGCGAGGGGTGGAGGAGGTGAGGTTCAGTACCAGCAGATGCAATTGTGAAACAGGACTTGGGATGTGGAAGGGGAAGTGGAAAACCTTTCTGCCAAAGTAGTAAATCTATTTTTAGTGTCATCTTTTTCGGAAAAAAAAAAAGAAGCAGGGAAACTCCTTGAGTGCCGCTCCTGTCGCCTGATGTTGACCCTGAAGATGTGGCACAAAATGGCACAATCAGATGCCACGAGTGCCCACTTTGACTTTGAATTTCACCAGCAATAGCTTTCACGGGGTTTCAAAGCCGGGTATGTGGGGAGGCTGTAAATTCATATCCATCTCACTTATTTTTTGCTAGAAAAGCCTGGGGAGGACTTTTCGCTCTGCATAGATGTTATAACAAAGCTGTGGTCTTTTTCCCATTCTTAGAGGATTGCCTTTGTCTGGCTGCTTGTTTTGATGGGTGTAAAACAAATAAGATTAGACCGAGCAGCCCAACTGAAAGCGATAGCTGGGAGGAAAACCCAATGAAAGGTTGCCGGGGAAACGAACAGAGGAAAAGCCGAGTAGGGAGCAGGTGGCTATCATGAGAACACACTGCAAACAGTGTAAAAAAGGGGGGGAGGACAGGACCTCGATTATCTTTGCTGTTCTTTGTGGCCGGCCCAACTTTAATTATTCTTTATAAATAGGTGTTAATTACATTTCTAACTCTGGTTTACAGTGATTTTTAGAAATCTATTTTTAAGCATCTGTTCTGTCTCTCCTGTTTTTTTTTTTTTTGGTTTAAAAAACAGAGGGAGAGAAAAGAAGAGGGGGAAGGGAGGGTAGGGAATCTTGCTTTCTCTCTCTCTCTCTCTTTCCCCCTTTTCCCTGCTGTGAAATTGTACGTGCGAAAAATCGCAAGGAATCCTGTGAGGCCATTTGAAAAAAAAATGTAAATTATATTGAATGAAGTTGACGGAAGCATAATAGTGAACTCCCACAGCTGATAGGTTCTGCAAATGATTCCTTAGAAATTTCCAGCAAATATCCATTGGAGAAATATAGGTAGAATAGATTTATCCTAAAGCAATGATTTTGTGCTAGGTGATATTGGTGTTTTTACTAAATCAGATTTTGATACTACAATTCCAGGGAGTTCATTGTATCTCTCATTTTATATCCCAAGTAGAAATTACTTTTAAAAATAATAAATGAAAAACTGTGTTCTGGCCTTTTGCTTCGTTTTCCTCTCTATACCTCCAACCCCAAGGTCCATCAGGCTGCACCCTTGCAGCAACTGCAGGGCATTTGGTCCTGGGTCTGGTCTTAGCATAAACTGAGTGAAAAGCTGAAATTTTTTTTTTTTTTTTTTTTTTTAGTGTCTCTGAACGTCTAGGACCCGTGCGTGCGCTGGGTGACAGGCATCTCTCCCTTTTTCTCTGAGTGTGCTTTACTAGTAGTCTCTTTTTCTCATGATGGTGGGTACCAGAAGGACTGAAAGGTATAGTGCTCAGGCAAATAGGATGTAACATAAAAACCATGTTCTGTTATGATTTCTTCCAAATTAGATATATGATCAGGTAGCTAATATTAAGCCCTAGAATGAGAGATTAAAAAATACTGAAATATGCTTAAAAGGTTAGGAAATATAATTGGCTTTACTGAAAGTACTCTTAATTTTTACTCTCTCCATCGCAAATCTCTGCACTCACCTCCCCCCCTTCTTTTTTCCTTGCAAGGGTCTTCTTTTTGTTTTGTCTTCTTATTGGGGGATTTTTAAAATTTGTTTTGACTCTTGAGGTAAAAATAAATAAACTTATTTTTTTGTCATGTCATACACTTGAACCTTTGCATAACTATATGTCTCTTAAAAATTATGATAATTTTTTGATTATCTCTAATATAGTTTTTTTTTCTGAGAAATTTCTAGCATTTTTAGTTAGGGGAAAATAATTTCCATAAGAACTGTCATCTTGTCTTGGGTTGTAAAAAAGACACGTGGTTCTACTGCTGACCTTTCTTGCTTCTTTGTCTTAAAAATATTAATGCCTACTACCTGCATGTGGAGGTGTGCCTTTACAGAAGCATAAGGCTGAGTGTGCGTTTATTAAGAAATGAAAATCTGATCGGAAATATTTCTGCAAATATCACCTGACTACATCGCAGTTTTAATGATCAGAATGTCCGTATATGTCATTATAACATCGTGGCTACATCGTTTAATATTTAAATTTTTAAAAAGATAAAATGAACATAAGTAGGGAAATGGCTGAGAAATTACTTTGAGAATCACTGACTCATAATTTTAATATCTCAGAAAAAAAAACCTAACAAGCAACTGAACCACTCATTTTTGTAGTCCCATTCATTTCTAACTGCCATTCATTCAAGTCATCCTCCTGGCCAGATATAGATGAGCTTGCTTCTGTTTGATAGTTTTCCAAAGCCTTAAAACTTTTTTCTCTCCCGATAGCCCTTCCTGAGTCCTTTGAATATTCAAAGATTTTGTGGTGAGACGAAGGCCAGATTGTTGTGAGCTAATAATAATAGAATTTTTTTTTTTAAGGAAAGAGAAAGAAAATGAGCTACGCATTTGCATTTTAGTTCTTAACTCAGTCTTGAAAAAGGGTTTGAGACGTGGTAGACTTCAGGTATTTTAAACTTAGCATTTCTGTTGGGGATAATCTATTTGACATTTCGAATCTAGAAATCATTGCCTGAGTAGTGCTTTGTGTGTGTGTTTAGTATCTTTAAAAGAATTTGTGGGTGAATCAAGGTGTTTTTCTCAAGTAAGAATTACCATGAACAATGAAAGGGTTTCCTCAGGGCAAGTCCTTTCTTTGGTTTGATTTCTCCCCTTTGCACTCATTTCCTTATTGTGGGTGGATTCTTTTCCTATATGTAGACCAAACACTATTCCTTCCATGAGGATATACGTTGTTTCACTTAGCCCTTGGCATCTTAATGCCTTATTTTAATTAAAAAAAAAAAACGAAACAAATTGTGTGTACTGTAAATAAGGAATGGCGGTCTTGATAGAGGTCATTGTATGTGGACAGAGGTACTTTGGCCTTGACAAATTTCTTCATCAGTTCCAATGATCTGTGGCCACCAGGCACTTAATTTATATGCCTGGACACTTAATATGTACATTTGTTGGTGAGCTGGCCGGCGGGTGTTAGACACACGAGTGTGCGCTGGGAAATGCTGCAATGCAGTATTTTTTCCCAATGTCATTAGGAATTTGGGGGGTATGAAGGGACACAAACATTCTTAAGCTTTTATCTTACTATCTTCCAGTAGATGGACCATGTTGTACAGAATTCGCCAATTCTGCTTTTAAAAGTGAAGTCAACCTTTTATTGCCCGCTGTCTGTTCTTCCATCCATTTGATAGATATGTAGAAAGTATGTATATGTGAGAGAGGGAGACTCTGTGTGTGTGTGTGCGTGTGTGTGTGTCTGTGTATGTGTGTGTGTGTGTGTGTGTGTATCTGTGTAAGCATGTGTGTTTCTGGAATCCTGCACCTGTCTTAGGTTTTCCTTATTTGGTATAACCAAATGTGTATACATATTTGCAAGTATATGTGCATCTAAAAAGGGAAAGAAAACCAAACTGGGCCGGCTTCCCATAAGAAGTGGCTTCTCCTCCAAGAGTTTTCTTATTAGAAAAATACAAAACTTAATCAAAAAAGATAGATCCAGACCCTGCAGACCTGCATTAGAAACCAAACACCCCCTTCTTTAGTTGCCACTTGAGAAACTATAAATGTGCAGATCCATCACAATATTTGTGAGCTGGAAGCTGCTCTCTCAAGCAAGGGGCTGGGCTCAAATTTAAACGCATGTATATGTGGAAGGAGAGTTGTTTTTTTCTTTGGGAGCATTTGAACCTAATCTTTAACCATTGGTAAAAACAAGTAGGAGGTAGGGTGACTCTGTTAGCAGTTTGTGCATTATTTTGTGACTTTGTGTGTGTATGCGTGTGCTTTAGAAACATCCTCGTATTTTTTAAATCTCAGTGTATTTTAAGGGTGGAGGGCTATTGTAGGTCAGTGGCTTTTTAAGGGTAAGAAGAAAGGTGATCTGTGGGTGGGTGGGAGTTGTCACAGGCAGTAATTGTCATAAATTACTCATCTAGAAGTGGAAAGAAAAAAGGCTGGAGGACAAGAGTGGAGAGGGTACCAACATGTGGACCTGCACTTGCCGATACAAGAGATAATGAGTGATAAATTTGAACTGGTGCAGTGCGGGATGCCCGATAATCTCTCAGAACCTTGACTTTGCAGGTTCATTACTTCCTTGCTTGCTTGTTCACACCTTTAATTATATCCAGTTTGGGATGCTAGCTAGGGGCACCAAAGATGAGCCATTTTGTTTGTTGTTTACTTCATTAAGTATTCAGGCAGTGTGCTCACAATAGCTTTGGAGCATCAGTGTTAGGAATCAAGCACTTTGGAAATGGAATTGTTACAAAAGAATAAAAAATAAGAAAGCAGTCGGCCAGCTAGCTTGATTTGGGTGTTCACTCTGCTTAATGGTAATATTTATGCTGTTCCTTGTACATTCATTAAGAAATGAATTGTGCAGTGTCAGTGCTCTTAATATGCTGGTGGCTCCCCCTATCCACCTACTCTATCTCTTTTTTATCTCTCCCCATGCTCCACCCCCAAGATTTTGCCTTTTACTTGACCATTTTAGGACTGACCATTTTTGCTATGGGGAAGATCTGTATTCAGTTACTCGTTGTATTTAATACCAGAGATATTTTCCCTTCAATATGGATCTTTCTTCATACGGATCACGAAATGCTGAACACCATAAAGGAATCTTTAAATAATTTTTGTTGAGGAAGCAGTGAAAATGTTGAAGAAATAAGGTCAACGTAATTGTTGTGCTTGCGTTTTGTTTTTTGTTGTTTTTGGAAAGCCTTATTTTTAACCACAAAAGTAAAGTGCAAAACTAGCATATGTGATTTTTTAAAAATGGAAAAAAATTACAAGTCATAAGTCTCTATTAAAAATAACTTACCTGGGACTCTTGGTTTGAAAAATAACATTTAAGCTCGAGTTTAATTTTTTAATTATTCATGTTAAAGCTATAAAAATGTAATTCATAAATACTTTTTCTATAAAGTTTAGTTCTATTTTCTTTTTTTTTTTTAAAGATTTTATTTATTTATTTGACAGAGAGAGAGAGACAGCGAGAGAAGGAACACAAGCAGGGGGAGCGGGAGAGGGAGAAGCAGGCTTCCCTTGGAGCAGGGAGCCCGATGCGGGGCTCGATCCCAGGACCCTGGGACCATGACCTGAGCCGAAGGCAGCCGCTTAACGACTGAGCCACCCAGGTGCCCCAAGTTTAGTTCTATTTTCAGGATATGAGGAAGCAGAGAAACAATTCTAGCAAGATGGAAAATTCAAAAAACACACAACGTGGAGGTTGCCTCCTCTCTGCACTTTGTGGCATTGAATCCACTCCTGCTCATTCAATGAATCAGTTACCTTATATTGTCTACTGTCTTGTAGCGACTAGCCCTTGAAGTTATTTTGCCAACTGTGTTCATTGTAGAGGCTAGCTATCATTTGCTGTTAGATGAAGATGTGTTTGTCAAGGACTTACTATGTGCGTTTCTCTGGAAGGTGGAAATCAAGGTCACCTTTTCTTTTTCTTCTGACACTGATCAAAAGACAGAATAAGAGTCTAAGTCCCTGTGATTGGAGCTAAAGTTGGAGTGAGGGATTTAAGGTTGGATGTCACATAATGCAGTTTGTGTCAAGTTATGAGAAGAGATCTGTCGGAACATTCAAGTACACAAATGTTTTTCTTTCTGTATTTGTAAGAGCCTAGGCATGACTCCAAAAGATAGAAATCAAAGATTTTCTGGACATTTTTGTCTATAAGTTCCCATGTATACAGATGCTGGCTTTCAGGAAAAGGAAAGTTTAGACAGTTGGGAGGAACCTGTCTTTCTGTCAGCTACCCGTGGAGCTTGGCGAGAGCCTGTTTATTTTATAGAAATAAAATGCTATTCTTCTAACAGAGATGACTCTGAGTACCTTTCCCCCATGTTACCCTCCAGGTAGGACCTGAGAAGATAGTGACCCTCTTGGCATGCCCCTGTGCAAACTTTTAAGTTTGCACATAGAACAGACGTCATAGAGTAATGTGGTACACACTTAGATACTGCCATGTACTCTGTGTGTGGGGGGGGGCAGGGGTATAGATAGACAGCCGTGACCCCCGGTGTGCTCTGGGATGTGCCAAGAATGGCTTCTCAGGTAGCCTGTGTTTTCCTAAGCTGCCAGTCTAAACCTTTGGAGTTTTCCTTTCTAATTTGTACATGAAAAATAACAGGCTGAGTTGAACTTTTTTTTTCGAGTGCCCCCTTTGAAGATGCAGCAGTAGTAAATACAGCTTTAATGATAAACTTTAGCTCTAAGTGCTATTTAAAAGTCTGTCGTGGAAAGCCTGAGAACTTGCAATCTTTACTAATGAAACTTTTATTAGGAGAGTGCTCACTTAAAATGGAGTAAACGACTAAGTCCCTGTAATGTGTGATTTTGACTAGATTTGACTCATCCCCTCTTATGTTACTTTTTGTAATGCAGCCAGCCACACATCTAAAATTCTGGATATTGTACTTGTCTTCAATATTAATTATGTCTGTTGATGCACTGGGTACAGACAGTACAATTCCCACAAGTCCAGATTCTTACTGTAACACCAAAACAAAAGTGATATTTATGAATAATATTGGGAAAGTTGTCCTCATAGTAACCATTCCCCAAAGGAAGCTTTACATAAATGTGCATTTATTATTCAGGATATTAAAAGGGAATCCTTAGCTTTTACTTTTTAATTTGGACTAAAATATGTAAATTGGTTTTATTTTGGAGTTGCTCTGTTTTAGGTGGCTTTGGGGGAGGATAACTTTCTAGCTTGATGATATTTTAATCACCTCTGTAGTAGAAAGGGTTCCAATCCTGAAATCAACCTGGTTATTGTGATTAAGACCCAGAGGGCCAGTGTGCAGATGGGGCTAAAAACATGTTACATCAACTTGTACATATGTAGAAAAATTAGATTTTTTCTGCTAGATACCACTGTCCCTGTGTCTTCACCGTCAGGGCCCACTTAGAGGCTACGGAATCCCAGGTCTGCCTCTGGATTCATAGGACCTTCATGTTGTGCCTGTACAGGCAACCATCTGGAAAGATTGCTCTTTGTCTTACAAAACCAGGAAGTGCTAAGGACTTTGAGGTCAGGTGGATTGGGGGCTAAAGTCCTGACTTTCCCTATTAGTAACTGGGTGATCTTGGATGAGGTCCTTCAGCTTTCGAGCTTCAATTTCCTCATCTTTAAGATGGAGATGATAAGGCCTGACTCAGAGGGTTTTATGTGGATCCGATGAGAAACAATATGGGAAGGTACCAGTCATACACCTGAATATTAAAAACGCTTAGAGGATGTTAGGTCTCTTTTAGTCTGCCCGTGCCAGATGTCCTGGGGAGAAGTGACATTGAACTACCTCATAGTCTCTGTCCTCTCCCCAGAACTCAAGGAGGGTGGGGGTGACACACAGTAATTTTTAAACACAGACAAGCCCTCAGTTCTTCCCTGGAATTATGTGGCTTTATTAAGTTGCTGGCATGCTCATAAGCTTTTGCAATGTACATTCATGGTCCCCTTTGGAATTAGAATTAACTTGGGATTTAGTTGTTAAAAGAGAAAAAAGGTGAACATATAATCGATGCTGTTTTTTCTTTTTTTAATTTCATAAAAGAGTCTGTTAGGAATTTCAGAAGTCAAACAGAAAAAAAATCAGGTTAAGCTAATGAATATGGTTTCATCTTTGCTGTCTAAAATATATTATTATAACCTGTGAGTTATTTGACTTTGGCCCAGAAACCAGCTTACTTTGGAGCTATTTTTTTTCCTCTTCACCACATCAGCTTTTTTCTTCTATCCCTCTTATTTCCCCAACAGACTGAATTTTGAAGTTCTGTTTTTCAAGGAGTGGTGAAGAGGTTGAGGCAAAAAGTGGCTTAATGAGATTTTTCTAACTTGCCATCAGTTTTCTTTCTCCTGCTTGGTGAGGCAGGATGATGGATGGCTTTGGCAGTGCAAACAGCTCTAGAAGCGATCACATTGACTGAAGAGGTGTGGGAGATGTGAGCAGAATGCTGGCCCCCAATTTATGACCCTCCCGTTTGCAGGAAAGAAAGAGACAGGACCAGAGTCACCGTAAAGGCCTGATGTAGCTGTTGATCACATGCACTTGGGAAGGGGTAATGGGGGGTGTCAGGACCGGTGTTAGGCCGAGCCTAATTTTGTGCCTTTTCCCCAAGGTTCTGAAAGAGGGAATAAACAGGCATGTTAAATAAAATTCACAAGCTATTCTAAATCAGGACCTGTTGCTGTCACCAGTGAGGACGAAAAAACGATACAAGTAGTACCTGAAGGGGTTCGAGACTGAAACTGAAAACATAACCTCCTTGGAACAGTATTTTAATGTTATGGATTTTGGATTCCACTTTATATAATCATGGGAAGGATGTGAAAGGGAGCCATTTTCTTTCCTTCAATTTAAGCCTTAAAATAAGGGGAAGGATTATAAATTGATCGGATCCCCCAAGCACCATTTTGCAGGCCCTATGCTTTTGTTAAAAAAAAAAAAAAAAACCTTTACTGTGAAACAGACAATAGAATTTTTCTCTTTCCATGTGTATCTATTTCAAGGCTTCCCCAAAGTTCTTCTAAGGATTTTGTAAGCAGCCTTGTGTGTCATACACAAGCTCTCTGGAAGAATTTGGTTGATTTTTGCAATGTGTTTTGTATGGGCAGAAATACGCCAGTTGAAGAAAGGGGCTCGAATGTGGAGAGGGGTAGAAGATGTTTGTGCAGAGTTTAGCCTAGAAAAATCTCACACTTATTAATGAAAGACCAAAAAGAGATGATCGGGTGAGCCATTTGAGCAAATAACTGGGCAGGGGAGGGGCAGGTGGATATTCTTAGGACCTCCTTGCTAGAAACATGTTCGTATTATTAAAAAGTTGACCCCTATATAAGCCAGTACTTGAGTCTCAATTCCTTCTTGCTTTACACCTCTGGCTTAAGGTTATCAGCGAGAAGAAAAGAATTTTAGCTTAGAAGAGCTTTAGTAAAAACTCTTAAGCAGGTCTCTAGTTGGTGAATTTTGGAGACATGGGCTTGCAGTTGCTATAATCATAACAGTACTCTTCCTGAACTATCGTCGTGTCATTTTTCTAAGAACAGAGGAGCAAGTTTGTGTTTCTAGAACTCCAGCTATTCCCAGCACAATTCTTCTGTAATGGATCTGTGACTAGGGAGATCATTTCTCATATTCACTTAACATCGTATAATTTTTGCCCTATGGTGTCAGGTTGATCTCCTTAATGCAGTTAGGGCAGGTGTTATTAACCCCTTTTTATAGAAAATAAAGTTCAGCCACCTGCCTTAGCATACATGTTTAACAATAGCAGAAGTCTTAGCTCCAGAGTGTTTAGGAATACATCCAACCTAGCCAAAGTTTACTTCTCCAGGGGAAAAAAACAAAAACAAAACAAAAAAAGCAATTCCTTTCTAGATCAAGTTTTTCAGTGTGGATTCAGCAAATACAATTGCATGTCTGTGCATATAAACCACATTCTAGGTGCCTCCTGGAATGTCAGTATTTAAAACATACTCTGATATAATGGGTAAGGACAGTGACAGGCAGAATGTGAAAAGTGTCTCAGCAGAGGAGGTACAATATACAGAAGAGAAGACATTCATTGTTGTTGGGGGAAAGAGACAGCCTTCATGGAGGAAATGCCATTTGAGTGGAGCCAGGAAAGATGGATAGGCAGAGAAATTAGGAAGAGGGGGCATTCTGTGTGGAAGGAAGACCATGAGTAAAGGTGCAGAGATGGGCACTTGCTTAAGGAATGATAAGTAGTCTGGGGTAAACGCAGCATAAGATGTGTAAAGATAAAGCTAGGGATAGGTAAAAGCTATCGTTTAGGAAGGGTAAGGTGTTTTGACTTGGTTTTAACTTTATTTGAATCAGTACTATGGAATGTCTTAGATCAGAGGATTATGGTTTCCTGATTGTTTTGCAGGGTCAAGACTTGCCTTTATCGGGTCATGATTTCTCAGAAGTTGAAGTCACCCTAAAGATACTACTGAATTAGACATTGGTTATTTAGAAAGAATTGGCATTAAAGCACTCTTCTGATCAGAGTGTGATGTGATGATGATGATGATGATGATGACGACAACGATGCTCACTGGTGCGACTGGGGTTACAGTGTCAAAAAGCACTAGGAGGAAAAATAGCAACTTTATTTCAGATTGTAAAGAAGTGCCATTAGAGGAGCACACTGCATCTCTCACCAGCAGGTACCAGTGCTCATGTCGTGGGAAAATGTGTGGCCAGAGAAAGGAGGGTGGTAGTTGGGAATCAGCTTATTTCCTCCAGAATAGAGAAGTACGCACCTCACACTTCCATGTACCAAGGCGTACTTGTCTTCCCGGGTAGTCTGTGAGCCCTGGAGGGCAGAGAGCTTGTCAAATCCTCTCTTATTTCAATGTGGGCACACAGTAAGTACTCAATAAATGTTTATGGGATTGAGTTATAATTTTTTAAAGAGTCTGAACTACAGAGTTATAAGACTTGTGAGTTTGGGCTCTGTCGTTTAGTTTATTCGTCCAAGTCACCTAACCTGGCTGAGTTTCAGGTTCTTAATATGCAAAAGAGAATTAATACAACTTCATATCTTGATGAGAGGATCAGTTAAACCGTATCCTAGATACACCCCAATAACAATATTAGTAAACTTTAGTAAATATGAGTAAAATAGAATAACAATACTAGTCAATTACTAGGTTCTAGTTTTGCCTACAATTATTTTACTGCGTCTTAACCAGAATTTAAAAAAGAATTAAAACAATAAGTGAAATAGGCATTTTGACTTTGTTATATTTCTGCTTTCTTGGTTATCATCTCAGAGCTGAAACACTCCACATTCACCAGCAGTGTGGGGGGCCAACTCAAGTTTAAAATTCTGAGAGAATCACCCTATCTCTGGCTTATCTAAATCCTCTGCCCCTCACTCCTCTTTATTAAGCATCTCATACCCAGAAGGTACACTAGCAAATTGTGCAATTGAATAAAACCCACACTTTTCATTTAGGTTCTTGCAACTGTATCATATGTAATAGTATCACTTTTTCTACATTTTGGTCAAATAAATTTTTACATAAACTAAAAAAAGTGAAATAGAAAAGAAAAAATCAGTGGCTAGTGCTTAGTAAGGGTAAGTATTATTTCATGAAATTTTTGGTTCAGTTACCTATGTTTTGACTTGTGACGTGAAGTTGCTGTGTGTTCAATATATTTCTTACTTTTTTGCTTTGTTCAGTAAATTTTGAAAAACACTGTTCTAGTTGATAGTGAGCTCTGCATTGTCCAAAAGAAAACCAGCCACCTTTTTTTTTCTTCAGTGCTATGCAATGCAAGATCTCTAGTATCTTCCAAATTATTAAACAAAGGATGGCATCTGATTATTTTAGATTTAATGTGGAAAATGTATCTTAAATCTTTGAAAGTTAATGATATCTGCATGGTATATCTTGGGACTCTCTATTAATCAGAGTATTCATTAACTAGCAAATCTCATACCTTGGTCATGCTACCTAGCTGAACCTTCAAAGTAATAATAATAATAATGATAGTAATAATAATAATAATGATAGTAATAAGTAGTGGAGGTGATCTGGAGTGAGACTAGAAATAATGAGATTATAGCTTTCATTTCTTGAGCTCTTACTATGAGTCAGGCACTGTGCCTTACATACCATTTCTTTTAATCCCTAAAACAACCTTAAAAGGTAAATTGTTAATTTTCCTGTTTTATGGATGAACTGAGATTTTAAAAGGTAAATTAAGGTTACACAGCAATTGGGCCAGATTTGATTTAAACCCAGGTGTGTCTAGTTCTAGAACAAAATGCCAAAGATTTATTCAGTTCTGTGAAAATGTACTAAGATGCCTACTCTGTGTTAGCACTGTACTTCTTTACAGAGATTGGTGGGTCAGTTGGTCTCTGCCCTTGAGGGTTTACTGTGCATGAAAGTGGGTGAGATGTGATTTAATCACAAGAGGACAGGCCCAAAGACTTTCATACTAAGTAGTTCTGGAAGTAGTGTGAAAAGTACCTGCCACATAGTTTAGGTATTCAATAAAGATTTATTGAATTGAATTGAAATTGGATGAATTCTCACCTGGTGATTTGGAAGGGAGTGGCTGAGTATTGGGGAACCTTTGTGCTGAAGAATATCCTTACCTGGAAAGTGGCGGATCCATCTGCCCTAAAACCATTCAGTGCCCTTTGGAACTTCTGAAACTGGCAGCAGCAAAAAGCCAACCAGAGCTCAAGAACTCAAATTATGAACTCCAAGTTTCATTCAGGCAGAGAGAACATTTTCCATCTTAGTATGAAAAGAGAATCCTGTGGCAGAAACATTTAGAGAATGATAAATAGAGGGCAGCCTTCCTTAGAATGAAAAATAGTAATTATTATTGATGTTATTGCTATTTTTACTATACTAACTTCATAACCTCAAGCAAGTCACATTACCTCTGTGAGCCTCCATTTCCACATTTGTAAAATGCTACTTCTTAGGGTTGTTGTGAAGATTAAATAGATCCATTTAATAAAGCCTTGCTAAGCACTTACAATTTAGTGGTGTCTGAGGATTTAGTATAAGGGGGACATAGCCCCCTGCCCTCAGGGAGCTGAGTGTCTGGTGAAACTGCCATGAGGGTGGGATTGATTCAGCCCCACCACCTGCAAAGCCCATTATTGACAGAATGCACCCCTTGCAGTCTGCTTTGGGGTGTATATAATATTGTCATGCATGTCTCATTTACATCATTGGAAGTTCAAGTTTATTGAGGATAAGGGTGCCATGATAGTCTTCTTTTTATCTTCTACTACCCTTGGACCCCTGCCTTACCTGTTGGTCAGGGTTACCCTATATACTTGTCACTCAATGAATCCAGACCCGTTGAGCAAATATTTACGAAGTTGTTCTAAGTGCTGTGCTGGGAAAGGGAGAGTAACATTTGCTGAACAGAGAATGACTTTAGAGTACAAAAGGGGAACAGTATCACCAGGTGGTGATAAACTACACTAGTGCTAAAAATGCCTGTGACCTATTCAGGAAGAAAGTGAGGCCCCAAAGAAAATTTGATGGTGAGCCTAAAAAAATAATGTGTTCTTTCTTTTTCTCAGTGCTGTTTTGTTTGTATTTTGTGGGGAACCAGTGTATTTACTACAGGCACACAGTTGAGATGTGATCTCAGAGATGGCTACTTAATAGATTTGTGGCTCAGGATCAAGCCCAGGCACCTTCACAACGCCCAGGAGACCTTCTGTGGCCCGGCCCCCAACCTCCTTTTCAGGCCCCCATCCTGCAGCTCTCCACCTTCCATTCATTCTCCACTGTGGAACTTTGCCATGCTGTTCCGTCCGTCCCTATGCTCAACAGATCCCTTGGTCTCAAACATCCTTCTGTCTTCTTCACCTGGCTTTAAGAGACAACTAGGAGGTGACTTCCCACTTAGGAAAGCGCCCCTGACTCATGCTGGGTTAGGGCCTCGTCTGTAAGCACTGCCAGCGTCCTTCCTTCCATTGGTCTTCCCCCCCCCCCCCCCCCCCACGTTATCACTTGTTGATTTGTCCATCTCACCACCATGTCAGCAGTCAGGGCTAGGCTCCTCTCTGTGCCTGGCCCCTAGCAGGTGCTCGGTAATGAATTGTTAACTGAATGATAGAGTTGGATGTTGGTTAGATTGTTCATTTAGGGGTTGCCATCAGGTGCCCTGTTACCTCTAGCCTGTGAGAGAGATGTTGGACCCAAAGACCTCTTGTCATGAAGACTGGTTTTGACACTATGGTTGCTCACCAACCACGGTTCTGTAACTTTGGGTTGAAGATCTTGAGTATGTCTATTTACATGAAACTTCCTGACTACCATGACTCACCTGCACTTTCTCAGTAATTCTTTTTTTCAGACCCCTTTATGTCACTTGGTCTCTACCATACAGTTAACAATGATACATCACAATAATAAGGACCTTTTATAGTGTATCTGTCAGGCTTTACGGGAAGAACAGACTTAGGTTATCTCATTGAACCTCACAACTATAGGAAGCAGGTGTTTGTGTTCCCGTTTTAAGAAAGAGCACCACGTGGTTTTCATAACTTGCACAAGGTCATATGGCTAGGGAGTGTCAGACTTGGAATTCCAAGCCTAGTCTGTTTGATTCCAGAGTCCATGTTCTGTCTCCCATTTTGTGAAAGGATTGTTAGCATATGTAAAGAGCCTGGTTTGGAACCTGGCACATAGTAGGCATTTAATAAAGGAATATTTTAAAAAATAGTTCAGTCCCCCTAGGGTGTATATTTTAGATACTGGTCATTTTTTTGCAGGACTCATAAGGAGAGAAGATTTAGAATAAAATATGTAAGCTATTTCCCATTTCATAACCTTCAAAAAGGAGAACAGATAACCTCAAAACTGAGGCTATATCATCCCAGAAAGGATCATGGATGCCAGAGGAAGATAAAAGAGCTTGGTAAAAGAGCGCTGGCATGTGAGATCCTGAGTTCAGTTCTTGAGTCTGCTACTTTCTAGTTTTAAGTTCAAGTGCTCACTTTTGAATTTGTATCTTCATAGGTCAAAAGTATTCAGGCCAAGACTCCTGTATTAACTGGAATTGTAAATAAGCCTACTTGATGCTCCAGTATGAGCAACTAGAAAGCATTAGTTTTAAAATATAAATATGTATATTTTATGTATTTTTATCTCCTCTCTCCATTGTGTATACTATTGCATAAAATTAGATTGAAATCTTAAGATTAAAAGAGAGATATAGTTTATTCTTTTTTTTTAAGATTTTATTTATTTATTTGACAGAGAGAGACAGCAAGAGAGAGAACACAAGCAGGCGGAGTGGGAGAGGGAGAAGCAGGCTTCCCGCCAAGCAGGGAGCTCGATGCGGGGCTCGATCCCAGGACACTGGGATCATGACCTGAGCTGAAGGCAGACGCTTAATGACTGAGCCACCCAGGCGCCCTGAGATATAGTTTATTCTTGTGCCGAAGCTCTTTTGTTTTCATTTGCAATGTGTGGATTTAAATTACTTAAAAAAAAAAAGAAAGCAAAACTCTTCATGAAACACTTGAGAGTAGAAGAATAACTGAACATTTGGCAATGCACCTTTTGTGCACAGCCCTGGATGAAGCCCTAAATATTTTCTTCCTCTTTTGTTTAGTGGCATGTTAGGATTGTGATTCTCCCAAAATTTATTTGCCCCACCCTTGGCCACTAGTTCACATTTGTTTTAATCTTGATGCCTGCACTCATCTAAAATAAATAGTGCAGGGCGCCTGGGTGGCTCAGTTGGTTAAGCGACTGCCTTCGGCTCAGGTCATGATCCCGGAGTTCCGGGATCGAGCTGCTCAGCAAGGAGCCTGCTTCTCCCTCTGACCCAACCCCCTCTCATGTACTCTCTCTCATTCTCGCTCTCTCAAATAAATAAATAAATCTTTAAAAAAAATAAAAATAAAATAAACAGTGCAGGTAGAGTGAAGAAAAGGCTCAAGAAAAGGATTTAAAAATAGAGAATCACACATTTCTCTTATGGTTTTCTCAGCACACTGCAGAGCCTGGTGGGCTGGGAAAAAGGAAGTCTCCTGCAATGTTCCCCTTCTTTCCCCCTAAACTCTCTTAGCAACCTGCACCTGCCTCTGATCACTGTCAGTCAGCGGACTTTGGTCAAATTCTTCCTGTATACTGCATGCCTGGAGCAAGAAGTCAGTGAAAATTCAGGCCCTGTTCTCAAGGAGCGCCCAGTCAGTGGGGGACAGGCAGATAAACTGTGACTGAATGTGGAGTGGTGAGTGCCATGACGAAGGAGAGAGAAGAGGTGCCTAGGCCATGTGGGTCAGGGAGGCAGGCTTCAACTGAACTTTGCAAAATGGCCAGGTTATTTAGATGGTGGTGGAAGAAGCATTTTGGGGCGGGGAGAGGAAACCTATATATAAAGACATGGAGGAGACGTACGTAACACAGAAGGCATTCAGAGTAGGGCACTTGCCTTGTTGCAGTTTGGAACTTTGTTCATAGATGTGTCTACTGCTGCCCCACCTCCCCTTCCAGAACTAAATTCCTAGAGGGCAGGGATCGAATGCCATGGAACTCAGTTATCGAACTATAATAATACATTTAATCCTTGCCACATTCCTATGAACACTATCAACACTGAGAAAACTTAGACACAGAATTGTTAAGTAACATGCCCAAAATCTCACAGGGGAACAGGGATTTGAACCTACGTATTCAGGCTCTGGTGCCTGTGTTCCTAATCATTACACTCTGCAATAGATATTGGAGACCATGCTTAAATTGATTTGAATTGAATGGAAGCAGAAGTAATTGCATGATAGTTTATTTACTCATTTGTTTACAAAAAATACCGTGCAGGGCATTCCGAGCTCTGATAGTTGTTGCAGCAAAGTATTGAGTCCCCATGGTCTTTGAGTTTGGCTTGTGTGACTTGTAGGGACTCTCAAAGGTGGAAATGTTCTGTGGGACTCTTGACCTCTAGATTTTAGCCAGATTCAGACCCAGAGTGAAAATGAAATGGGAGTTTAGGCCTGAAGCAGAGGCCATCTGAGTTGGAAGGAATGTGGGGGTAAAGAAACAGAGGCTATGAAAACGGCCTTAAAAACACAGTCTTTGGGGAGAGTTTGAAAGAAGTTGAAAACAAGAGTGATAAGGGCAATATAGCTTTAAAAGATAAAAGTGCTCCTATTTTTAAATTGCTTTTGAAGAAGTGAGAGAGATATGAGAGAGGTTTATGATGAGAGCAGAGTGGTGGGAAATAGAGCAAGGAGAGCAGATTTAGCTCTCCTTGCTCCTGGAGAGCAGGAGAGCACCTAGAGAGCCATCCGTTTATTCATTTTTTCTACCAACAAAGCCCAGAGCTCTGCACTGGTCCCTGGGATTATAGATGAATCAAACACAGCCCCTGTCCTCAAGATGCTCACAGTCCAGTGACAGAGACAGGAAGATGGAGAGTCTCGGGCTGTGTGGTAAATGTCTGGGGGGGAAGCATATGCAAAGGATAGACATGGGAGCTGGGGAAAAGCTTGTTAGGCCTGATGGTGCGAGAGGAGAACTTTCCAGGACAGGAGTGCTGGTGCACAGTGTGGCACAGGAGAGACCACAGCGTGTACTACTTTGCCATTGCTGGCGGCAGAAGGATGTTGCCAGGAGTGTGCTCTCCAGGGTTTATGGAGGCTGTGGTGGGTTAAGGAGGAAGATGAGAGTCAGTGACAGAAAGACCTTGGTTCAGATCCTAGCTCTGCACCTTATGAACCAGGGCTAGTCACTCTACTTTCTGTTTGCTCCTTGACCCTTGGTCTGCTCACCTATAAAATGCAAATGATAGGGGAAGGGGGCAAATCCCACTCATCCCTCAGGGTCTTCATGAAGATGGAATGGGGTGTTGGGTGTGAATGTGCTCACAAAATCCCCTGAGACAAGCATGTGATTGAAAGGCTTCTTTCCAGTGGCTTTGTAAGGGTTCATCTCGCTTCAGCGGGGAGATAACACTTTCTGTGTTTTCTCTGCACTTCCCACCACACCTTTCTAACTGTGCCCTGGACAATCCTCTTGAAGTGCATTTGGTCAATGTAGCTGCTTCTTGGGGTCCACAGGAAGGATGGAGCAGTCCAAGTGGAGGGTGGACCAGGGTCATGGACCTGCTCCACCCTGAGCAGGTCCATGTGGAAAGCCAGAAATGCCCTCTGCTATCCATACCCAGAGCCCACTGTGGCAATTTCCCAAAATTTCCTATGAAAACAAGAGGATTTCCCTCTTGGGAAATCAGAAACCTGAATGACTGCACTTATTATATTTGAAGTATCTAACTTTAAGCCATTCACAGTAGAGGGTTTTTTAAAAAGGCAAAGTGTACCAGAAATTATGTTTGTAAGTGTTAAAAATGGTGCTTTCATTATTCACTTTTTAAAGTTCACTTAATCCCTTCCCCTTTGCTCTGTATTTTCCTGGCTGGTATTATTGTGAGAACTTATTAGTTAATGTTTGTGAAACATTTTGAAGATGAAGGAAATAGCTATTGACACAGGTGATGAGTAGTAACATTTTTAAGTGTTCTTTTTCATTTCAGAAATTAAATTCCAAGGATAAATGTTACCAGCTCTTAGTCGACTTTGCCACCTCATTTTAATGGGAATATATTTTCAGAATGTTAACATTTTTGATAAGGGGAATGAACATGTATTGAGCCCTTACTATGTGCCCAGGTCTGAGCCAGGTGCCTTAAATGTGTTATTTTTCAAGGCGTCTGGGTGGCTCAGTCATTAAGCGTCTGCCTTCAGCTCAGGTCATGATCCCAAGGTCCTGGGATTGAGCCCCATATCGGGCTCCCTGCTCCACAGGAAGCCTGCTTCTCCCACTCCCACTCCCCCTGCTTGTGTTCCCTCTCTCGCTGTGTCTCTCTCTGTCAAATAAATAAATAAAATCTTTTAAAAAATTGTTATTTTTCATCTTCACAGCAACCCTGCAAGGCAGATAGAATTGTGTGTATTTTTCAGATGAGTAAATTAAATTGCACCTCCGAGAATCTTGTGTCTTAACCAAGGTCAAGGCTGGAGCCACTTTCAAACCCAAACTCTAAACTTCATGCTCTTGCCATGGCACCATGTAGAATTTTGAATCACGATCTTTCCTATAACAGCCATTTATTTGGCAGTTTTGGTGACTAATAGCAGACACATAGCCCAGAATGGTTTTAATCAGATTATATCATTTCCTTTCTCCAAGACTACTGGTTTGCATTTTATGGTGATAGGAACTCTTTCCTCCGACTTGGTGGTTTCAGAAAGGGCACAGAGTTTGGTTTCACACTTGAGTTCAGATTGTGGTTCTGGCTGAGTGAGAACGGATACTGCCTGCCCCAGGCCTCACTTCTTCATTCTGTGTAGCGTGACTTCAGTTCTTCAAGCCTTGGTTTCCCCAACTGTAAGTGGGGGGAATGACAGTTACCTACTTTGGAAAGTTGTGGGAGAATTAAGTGAAGTAATGTACCTGATGACATCTATCACCATTTATTATGTGCTAAGTGGGGTAGTATTGGAAAGAGTTAATGGTAATTGCTTGCCTAAACCTTTTCCCATGTAACCCAAAGCACTTTTTAATCAGTGTTATCACAGGATCTTCGTTTATTGGGCCTTTGCCATGTTCCTGGCAGGGACTTTGCTGAGCACTTTGTATATACTTCTCCATTACCACATTTATGACATTATAGAGTAATTACTTATTTATTGATTTATTTACTTTCTTACAGGCAGGAACCCCTTTTGTCTCCTGTATCTTAGGCATTTATCATAATGGCTTGTGGCCCATTGAAGGAACTCATTAATGTTAAGGAAGTTAGCTTGACTTTTTTTTTTTTTTAACATATAATGTTTCAGGGGTACAGGTCTGTGATTCATCAGTCTTATACAATTCACAGCTTGACTTTTGTCCCTTTGTACTGCCTTTCCTCTTCTTTTAAGAACGAACTTCAGTTGTGGGGAGGAGCTGTTCAAATGGAGGACAGTACTGTCATTATTAAATTGTGACTTGCTTTAAAATATGCCTGTAACTAAAAAAAAAAATTGTTTGCCCTAATTTGACAACAGCTGATTCTGAATATTTGTTAGCCTTTCACCTTTTTGAAGATAAATTTCGGGGATAAAAAGACTATATCAAGATTTGGAGGAGTTTGCCAAGCAAATTTACTTTGTATCTGTGATTTTAAAGGACATGGTTACCTGATGCAAAGAAGTAAACTCTTTTTTTTATTATTACTACTAACATATAATGTATTATTTGTTTCAGGGATGCAGGTCTGTGATTCATCACTCTTATACAACACACAGAGCTCACCACAACACAACATACTCGTTTCAGTACCTGAGTGTATACATGTATCTATTAGAATTATTCTTAGGGACTTATTAAATTAGTCCTAAAAGGGTCTTATCTGAGAATTACATATCATGCAGTTTGAATTTTAGTATAAAGGTAATAATTTTGAAACCTTACCATTTCTGTCTTACCATTTCTGAATTTTTTAAATGCCAATTTTACTCATGCCCAATTAGTATGAATTAGTGAGATTTCAAAAGCATTATCTTGAAACGCAAAAGATTATTTGTGAAGACATAACTATTAACTTATTTATTCTTTGTTCTAATCCAAACTTCTCTATTGTCATAAGGCAAATCATAAAAATACATCTATTTTTGTTTTTTAAAATACAAACAATGAGAAAATTGAGGTGCAGGAAAATTAAAAGAAAAAAATAAGATAAATTCAGAGGTAAAGTTTGTGTTTAAAAAGAATTAAAAGTTTGCAGCGAGATTCTATGCTCTTTCTTTAAACACAGAGGGCTACAGATTTGCCACTCGTTTTCCTAGCAATATTACAAAGAGGAGACCCAGTGAATTACAAGATGCAGAGTCCATAAAACTAAAGCAAACCCATCATACAGAGGACAAAGAATGTTAGTGATTCGTTGTCATAACAAAGTATTTGTCTTAAAGTAGACAAATATCCTGATAGGTGGTATTTGGGTTTTGTTTTGTTTTTTTTGCCTCTCCACATTGCTTCTCGTTCATGAGATTTTTAATAAATATGTATTAGGAAGATCTCCATAGGCAAGAAAGAGAGAGGGAGAAGCTTAAGAAGCATGGCGTGGAATGATGCTTGCTAGTGTCATACATTCATAAGATGTCCTTGAAGACGGAGCACAGAACAGAGATCAGGGAAATTTTGGCAGCTGCAGTTGGGAAAATAAATGGCTGTTGTGTGATTGGGCAGATCCTAAAAGCAGGCTCCTGCTCAAACCATGTAATTAAGAAAAGTGGGAGCTTTTGTCCAAGTGCAGAATGTTCATAATATCAGAGTTTGTCAGCAGGAGCTTTTAGAACGGATCAGTACTTTTCACTCCCTGATCCAGGGAACGGTTTTCTTATAAATCATCTTCTCTCCTTGCTGTCCTCCTGAAGGTTGCTGCCAGGCGATAAGGCGGACTTAGATTGTAACCTTGCTAATACACAGTGATTTAGGTGAAGGAGAGACCGAATCACAGTCCGTTTCAAGAAATGCGATTTTTATTCATTTGGGCTCCTATGTGTCCTCTAATGTAGGAACAGAGTGTGGCCAGGGAGAGATCCTGAAGGATGGTTCTGGGAAGGAGATGGAATCATTTTTAATACTGTGACTACAAATGGTTTGAAGGATTTGGCATTTTCTTTCATTTTTATTTTATTTATTTTTTAAAGATATTTTTTATTTATTTATTTGACAGAGAGATAGAGAGCACAAGTAGGCAGAGCGGCAGGCAGAGGGAAAGGGAGAAGCAGGCTCTCTGCTGAGCAGGGAGCCCGATGCGGGGCTCGATCCCAGGACCCTGGGATCATGACCTGAGCCAAAGGCAGCCGCTTAACCAACTGAGCCACCCAGGTGCCCCTTTCTTTCATTTTTAAAAATAACTTCCTTTCAGTTTATAAAAGTGCTGTATTTTCACTTTAAAACAAAAAACTTGGGAAATAAAGATAGAGATAAGTATAATCCCACACTTTATTGTTAGCCTTTTTATTTTTCCCTCCTACATTGTGCATGTTTATATAATCAAGATAATCATTTTTTTACTTCACTTTTTTCTACATTTATCACACATTTTCTCATGCTATAAAACCCATTATACACATCATTTTAACAGCTGTGAAATACTGGATCATAAAACTATACAATAACTTACTTAGTCATTCCCCCTTGTTGGACACTTAGGTTGTTTCTATGTTTTCACTCTTTTAGATACACTTTTAATAATGTATCTTATTGTGCATACTTTTGGTCTTTAGAATTCTGGATTCTTGTCTGAGCTTCAGAATGGATCTTTGGGTCCAAGAATCTGAACATAAGGTTCAGAAAGATTGTGTCAAATTATATTTCTACCAATGATGATGAGAGAGACTATTTCACTGCACCTTAAAGCTTGCCAGTTGCAAACCTTGAATTTCTATGTTCTCTGTAAACAAGGTGTCCGCAAATAACTCAAAGATACACTTCTCCCAGCCCAGGTCTGCATTCTCACCAAAACTGATATGATAGAGTCCAGTTTTACTCATACCCATCTGCCTTCCCAGAGGGTGTCGGGGATGAGTAGTAGTCCCAAATGCCTCACTGAGGTAGTTGAGGGATAACATTCTCCTATTAGATCAAAAAGTCCTTTTTTCTAATGTATCCTTCTTATTAAAGAAGAAGAAGAAGAAGAGGAAGAAGAGGAAGAAGAGGAAGAAGAAGAAGGAGAAGAAGAAAGAGAAGAAGAAAGAGAAGAAGAAAGGAAACAAAAGGAAGAAAGAAGAGAAGAAAAATTCAGAGAAGGAAGAAATTAAAAATAAAATTTCAAGTGTGATAAAGTAATTTTCAAATTTAAAACTGCCCTATCAGAATGATGTTCGGGATTTTTTCAGTAATGAACACGTAGCTATAACATGAGGTTAGTGTGAATTGTCCGTGGGTCTAATTTATCGTGGCCACGTACACAAAGCATAGAAGTACTGAGAGCCATTTTATTTCACTCAGTATCTTTAGCTTCAAAATGCCCCCAAATAATTTCTCTCCTTTGAATTGCACAATTAGAAGAGTGGCATTATATAGTTCTTAACAAAGAGAAGGTTGCCCTGTGCAGATTTTTCTAGACACTAACTCCCTCTACTCCCCTTTACTATCCTCCCCATCTCCACCCAGCTTTGTTAAGAAAACAAATATAAACTTTAACAATAAAAAATATTTTATTTGTATTTCTGAAGAATTTAATCTGAGTGTGCATAAGACAAATTTAGAGATGTGACCCATGATATCTTTATCATGATACAGATACAGAATAACCCATTGCTTTGTACAGCTAGAGCTAGGTGAGTTTGCTCACACTCTGAGGCAGGAGCCAGGCATTTTATAAATACACAATATTTATGTGTACATGAATTGTGCCATTGCCTGTTGGTTATGCTTCAGAAGATAAGCTCAACTTAATCAGTCTGGAGGCAGTTTTACAAATGATTCATTAATGTTCTTTGTATGGAAGATGCAGGTAACACATCTCCCATCACGACTGGTTCCCACCCCAGCAGGTGTCCTTAGCTTATCATGAGGCATTTTGGTTATTTTGTCCACATTAAACATTCAGAGTTTGGGAGCTTAGAGGGTTGGATAGGAAAGAAATTGTTTTCCAATTGATTTTTTATTAGTTCTAATATTTTTGCAGGAAGCCTAAGAGCTTGGCCACAAAATTGCATTTATATTGAAATGAAAACATTTGTGCTTTTCAGATATGTCTTTAACAAAGAAATCTTATCAAAAGTTTGGGATCATCTTTATTTTATCGGCCATTTTGGAAAAGAGGACTAAACTGGGGACCCGGGGGGTGGTGAAAGAAGGGTCTCCTCATCTTTCTGATGAATTGGATGGTCATGCCATCCCTCAGCTCTGGAGAATTTGCTGGAAAAGTCTGTTAAAACCAAAATACCCAGGGGTTTGACAAGGACTGCCCCAGGATGGGCATACCGGAAATCATTTTAGGCCCAAACGGAAGCCCTAAAGAAACACTGCAGGATATAAAGGAGGCCAGTATTCATTTTAGGAGGGGAAATGTGTGTGATGTATCTGGGAAGGAAGATTAAGAACTCGGATTTCTGTGAATTTGAGCATAATGCCTAAGAGAAATTAAATTTTGATTATGCTTTTCATTTCCATGCTGGCCTTGCTATTTTAAGTATTAATGCCTCTTGTTCTCTCCAGCGGCTGCTGATTTTTTAAAAACCCGATCCCCACTGAGAATACTTTTGGCATGCCCAGTATTCCTCTACAGCGAAGAAGATGCTGTTTCAAAGAAGTAATGCCTCAAGCTTACCTCCTTGTTACAAAGTCAGTAGTCTAGGACATAAGCATTTAGACTGGAAGCAGGACATGTCCATTCAGTATCAGGACATGTCTGTGTGTATTTCATGTATGTGCTCTTTGGTAAGGAGGGGGAGTCATTAGAGAAGTTCTGGAGGCAACTGCTTAATGAAAGGGGGATATGCAATTGATTTTAGTTAATTATTTGTTTACCTGCCCTCCTCTTCCATCCCCCTAACTTGAACCCTCTAAGGGCAGGGACAAAATTATTTTTGTTTTCTGGATTCCTAGAGCAATGCCTTGGTCTGTAATAGCATTCAATAAACTTGTGTTGAATGGAACACACTTGTTTTAAGGATATGCCAAGAATTTATTACCACGTAACTTCCTAGAGTAAATAGGTCTTTCAGGTTATTTGTGCATCTACCCAAAGGTACTATTAAACTGTCAGCATGTTTTCCCCAGTTGGAACTAAATATTTTTTCTAGAGTTTTCTAGTTACCTTCCAGCAGAATTACGGAAACTTAGTACAAATGGTTTTGAGGGACATGAGTGCAGTCGTCAGCCAGATTCTTCTGCTCCAGGGGCCTTTGTGAGTCATCACCTGTAATCTGGTTGCAGCCAGGGTGGTGGGGGGGTGCTGGGTATATTCCCAAGTTCCCTTTTCCTAGAGTGATCAGATCATCAATCTCAGTCCCTGCTCCTGGGCCCCATTAATAACACGTGTCTCCTCCCCAGTTGAAACATAACCAGGAAAGCATTGCATTTAGAAAAAAACATTAATCTGAAGGGACTTGAGTGAATTAAAGCCTCTTGAAGAGAAGGAGGGGAGAGTATGGATTTTATGAGCTGATGGACAAAACTTTTAAAAAATATGAAATTGGGGGGTTGTAAGGACATTTTTAGCATCTTTCAAGGAGCAAGAAGAGAAGTGAGGAATTATTCCTAAAAATAATATCTGTCTTCAGGAACACAGAGCCTGCTGTGTAATTTTCTAACTTTGGGGATTTGTTTTTCAGGCTTTTGAAAGGCGGGTGAGATGCAGTAGTCTGGGCTGCACCAACCAGGGTCTAACATACTGCGTGTCAGGATTTTATAAGGGTTAAGTGGGAAATGCCTACAAAGAGAATTAGGACTTTTATTTTTGTTCTCATGAATAATTTAAATCTATTTCTTTAATGGTTCGATTCAGTGACTGCCCTTGGTAAACATTATTCTTCATGCTCTCGGGAGCGCTTGTTCTATTACATAAGGGTTAGCCTTTATACATAAATTTTCCCAAAAGTCCTTCCAACATGGTGAAAGAAAACACCTTTAAATACTCATTAAAATATTGAATAAAATACGTGTGTGTGTCTTGGATGTACACACCTGAGACATGTTTGCAGTCAGTACACTCCATTAACCTCTTTCTCATTTCTGGGGATGCTGACAATTAGAGGGTGCTGGAGGTAGAGGGGAGAGTGTTTGGGAAAGAAGCATCATATTCCTGTGATCTTCTTAGGTTCTTTTCTCTTGATCCTTTTGCCTGAATCGAGCATCATGGCCACCCCTCTGCCAGGAAACCAGAAGTTGAGGATGGCTGTGATGGGGGTACAAGGACCCTGCCCTGGGGTTGGGGATGACGAATGTCAGCAGTGAGTTCTACAACGGCACAGGTTCCTGTAACATAAAGTCAGAACCTTATATGTGTCTCACAAAGTAAAACCTGAGAGTGTAAAGTAGGTTAAGATGTGTAAATGCAAGACCGTGCAGTATATTATTGAACTGCCATTTTTATGGAAAATATTGGAACAGGGCCACACAGTATGGCTGACAGGATTGGCGAGGGGGCTGCCGGCCGACCTCTGATGTGTTTCTCTGGTGCCCGGGACAGTGACAGTCCTTAGATGTGAGAAGGAAGACCAGCGCTCTAACTCTAGCCTGACTCTCCCCAAATTTGAGCAAATGAAAGCCTTGTCAAGAGTGGGGGACAGAGGGAGCTGTGAGGAATTCATGAGCTGGTGGAAGAAATATTAAAGGAGGCTTTAAGTACATTTTTAGAATTTTAAGTGGTCTTGCTTAGTACACTTAAAGGGCCTTCTGGCCATAGGACATTCTTACTCTCTGCTCTGACATGTAGACCCTTCAATAATCAGTATTTGTTTGGTTAATGAATTAATGAATTCTGAGAACAAGAAATAATATAAAAAGAGTGATTTGGGGAGGAAGGGAAGTTTTGCACTTTGTATTGCTCTTAGAATCAACTGGAGGATTTCAATCTGGAGACGAAGGATTGCCATTAGTGTACATAAAATGTGTGTGTGTGTGCATTTTTCTGGTGCGAATAGGCAAAGGCATTCAACAGGTTCTCCAAGGGGTCCTTGTCAGCCAAAGATTCAGCCTCTTGTCTTGAATGAATGCCTCTTAAAATCTATATTTGAAATAATATCTAAATGTATGCCTGGCATATAATAGGTACTCAGTAAGTGTTCTGTCCTTTTTTGTTATATGTAAAATTGGGATGACATTCATACCATTTTGGTTTGTACTTTACAGGGTTGTTTGAGGGATCTAGTGAACTACTGAGCATGCAAGGGCTTTCATTCATTCCGTAGTCCTTTATCCAGAACCTACCAATCGTCAGGCCCTGTTGCAGGAGATGCTATCATAAACAAAACAGATGTGGTCTCTCTGCTGTGGAGCTCAGAGTTCAGGTCACCATTCTTTGTGAACTATTAAGTGCCAGACTCAGTAAGGTATGGAGGTAGACCCATCTCTGCATGTCTGTTCAAGTACATTTTTATGATACGGCCACCCCTCACTGCCTCCTCCCAGAAAAGGAAAAGTAAACCCTCATCTAAATGTCCATGTCTGCACTGTCACATGTATCCTATCACTGTACTCTTGTGGACTCTTGTGTAGACATGGGCTCAAGTCCCATTTCCTCCTCTAACTAGCCATGTCACCCTGGGTAAGTCATTTCCCCTTTCTGGTCCTTAGATTCCTCATCATTAAAATTATGGCTTTGGGCGCTGTGGTCCCTAATGTTCTCTGATATCTGTCATGCATCCACATTGTGAACTCAGTTCAGCAAGGGCCAGCTCTTTGTCTTTGTTGTCTCTGTTATCCCTAGGGCCCAACACAGTGCTTGGCATTCTGGGGCTCTATCTCTGTTCATCTAGCATTCCCAGATCTAGCCAGAGTGGAAATAACCTTGTTTTTTTAATGTGCATTTGATCTGACAAGTCCAGGAAATAGTGTAGCAGATGCCTTGGGTGGACAATAATAAGAGATGGGATTGAGCAGGTATTTAAGACTATCTGGAAGGACCCAGGATTGTGGTGATGGAGATGTTATGAAGGGATGGTTTTTTCAGGAGCACCCTGAGAAAGAGGCTGAACCCAGCCTCTGCTTCTTCCCTCCCTCCACAAAGATATGACCCTGAGTGGTGATCCAGCAGCTGCATGTGTGAGGCCTTCCCTCTTGCTTTTGTTGTATATTTTGCTGGAAAAAAAAAATGGTGGGAGGGGTGAGGTTAATGCGTTGAGTGTGAGTAATTAGTCATTCAAACCATTGACATTTACAATGACAGGATGTGAGTGCCTACGTTATTGTGCACTGCTCTATTGGTTTATCCCTGAAATTTTCTGCCTGTATAATGTTTCTTAAAATATATCACAGAAACATAAAAGATTTAATGCAGTGCTTTGTACAACCATTAGAGTTTGACGTCAACTGAACCTCCTCAATGCTCTATCCTGGATGCTCACTGTAATTCTGTTCTTAATTGCCATTCAGAAGAGGGAAGGAGGGCAAGTCAGGAGTTTGGAACCTGGTCAGCTACAAAGTTGGCCATGTGACCCACACAGACGGTTTCATGAAAGTACATAGGCACACTTGAGTAACTGATATATTTATTTGCAATGAAAATTGTGCTGTTAGAATATCAAAGGCCTGGAGAAGGAAGTGTTCTGATCTTGCTGAGCCAGCCTCTGTGCTTATTGGAGGATATGCTTCCCGCTAACACACATGTTTACCCCTGGTTTGTTTCCCACATTGAGATTACAGGTGACCTCTCTTTAAGATGTATCATGTAACCTTAAAGTATTATAGTTTCATATTCTTGAGTTTGATATCTTTAGATATCACTTGTGTGATTCACTTGTGTGTCAGATTTCATTCTGACATTTTATATTTGTGATTCTTTTTTTAAGCCTGTCTTGTATCCTGGGATGCATCATTAAGACCAATGAAGGGTCTTATTACATGATGTGTATTAACACATTTACAAGTGTTTCTCAGCTTTAGTACATTTCTGTTGAGCAAACTCTGTGTGCATGTGTGTATTTTCATCAGTTCTTTCTGAATACACCAAACAAGAACTGTGTAGTGTGTGTGCAGAGCAAAGAGTGCTCCATTTCCATAAGCCAAGAATGACTTGATCTAATTTATAGATTTGGTCGGTTGAAGTAGCTCAGTACCAAACACTGCATCTCGTGGATCCTTTTCAGAGGTTTGGGCCTAATTAGGGTTGTCTGACCTACAGATGGGGTCAACTCCATCCAGGATAATTTAGGAAATCTACATAAGATGTAAGGAGATCAGAAAGCTGGTTGGGGAACTGAAATTACTTTGCTGCGCACTTGGTACTTCCTAGGCTTCTCTGGAGCAGGGAGACCTGTGAGATGTTCGCATGGACTAGTGCTGGCTTTCACCACACACGTCTGTGAGGCGAGTGTCCGGTGAATGAAAGATGAACCCGGCTCTCGGGTGACCTTTAATAGTCGTGGTCCCATAAAATCTCAGCATGCTTTGGTATGATTTACATTCTTCTTCATACTCCATCATTAATGTCCCAAAAGCTGCCTCAGTGCAGGATATTTTCTAGGTGTTTGTGGGGCAGCCTTAAGAAGGATGGAGAGCAGGGAATGTGTTCTTGAGATTGTGGGACTGGCTTGTCTGCCAGTAAGTCAAAAGGTAGCAGTTGGGTAGCCCTGTGGTTCTGCCAACCCAGCCTCCTGAACTGGATAAATTGTTTTTAAGTGCCTTATCAAGTTGGCAGTGCTCCTTGGGTTTGTTGCCTGGACACCTGACTTAGTGAAGCAGCGAGACAACACAGCAAATGGAGACACTGCTCGCACCCAGGATGCCCAACAGTTGGGCAGAGTAGAAACCTGCCTCCCAGCCAGGAGGTGTGATGATGCTCTACGACATCATCTCCATTAGCATGTGCCTCCCTTGGGCACATCTCCCTCATGTTTTCCTGGACAGAGCAGCTGAATAGGCTTTGTTTGGGTACAGCTTCTATCAGTGCTGAGAAGAGCTTGATTTAAGATTCTTCTCAGAAACCCTTTGTTTTCTCCTTGCTTTCTGGACCAGCCTTCCAGAATCTCAGAGTTGACCTGAATCTAAGAAGTTCTGATAATGTGGTAAGCGGAGCCACTTAAGTTACTTACATGATGGTAAAGAATCTTAGAAGCTCCTCGCCTTCCTCAGTCTGCCTTATTCCCTGACTCCTCTTGAGACTTCTTTTTTTTTTCCTTTTGGTTTCATTTCCCATTTGTGATCATTCAGAAAAGAAAACAATCAAAGTAACACCTACGTAGGGCATGATGAAGAATAATAGTCGTAATGCCTCCAGGCATTCATTCTGAAGATAAACCTGCATGTGAGGCTTTATTCCAGTTCACAAAGAGGAAACTGAGGCTGAGTATTGAAGTGACCTGCTTGAGATCACATAGCTAATAAGTGGTAGAACTACAGTCTTAAGTCAGCTATTGCCTTGACTAAGAACTTACTCCTTTTTTACTTTATCACTTACGCTTCAGTGTAAAATAAGCAAAAAAAAACCCAAACCAAAACAAAACCAAAAATTCTCTGAGTATTGATGAGGATGTACAGCAACTGAGACTTTGATACTCAGCTGGTGGGAGTGTAAGTTGGTACCACCATTTTAAAAAGATACTGACAGGGGCACCTGGGTGGCTCAGTCGTTAAGCGTCTGCCTTCGGCTCAGGTCATGATCCCAGGGTCCTGGGATGGAGGCCCTCATCGGGCTCCCTGCTCGGCTGGAAGCCTGCTTCTCCCTTTCCCACTCCCCCTGCTTGTGTTCCCTCTCTCGCTGTGTCTCTCTCTGTCAAATAAATAAATAAAATCTTAAAAAATAAATAAATAAAAAATACTGACAGTGTCTACTACACAGAACATGCATATACTCTGACCCCAAAATAGACTCCCAGGAATATTCCCAACAGAAATGTGTGTGTATGTAAACCATGAGACATGTGCATAATGCTCAGAGCAGCATTATCTATAATAGTTAAAAACTAGAAACAACCGAAATGTTTACCAACAGAAGAGGTAAATAAAATGTGATATTTTCATGATTTCACAATGGAATTCTCTACAGCAGTCAAGTAAAACCTACCACTATATCTAACGACATGGATGACACCCAGACACAATGTGTGAAAAGACATAAAAGAGTACATATTGTGTGATTCCATGTATATAAAGTTCAAAAGCAGATAAAACTAATCTATGGAATAGAAGTCAGTTACCTTTGGGGAGTGGTGTGCAGGGGCACAAGAAAGGCTTTTGGGAAGCTAGTCATGTTCTGTATCACGATCTGAAAGGTGATTACTCAGGTGTGAATTGTGTTCTCTTTGTAAGGTTTGCATGCTTTACTACATGTATATGAAAGTGCTTATCCCCCCAAAATTCTCTCAGCAGCCAAATGGTGGTAATAATGGAAGCTGCTAGTTATCAGATGTCTGCTAAACCTTGCTTTCCACGTCTATGAGATGTAGAGAATATTGCCTTCTTGTGAGGACTCAGTGAGAAGTCACGTCAGAGGATTGGTAGAGTGGCTTTAATAAATATCAATGATGGTGAATTACATTCCCACCACTATTCAGGTGTTTTCTATACCTCATGTCACCACCTTGCAAGGCAGGTGGCATTGTTCCCATTTTTCAAATAAGAAAAATTAAGGCTTCTAGAGTTTCTTTCCGTTCCCCAAGGTCACACAGCTGGTGAATGGCAGAGCATGATTCCATTTCCAAAGAATTGATCAAGGTCAGAGGCGATGGAAGTCCTATCATGAAGGACAAGTAAGAGATGGTGATGGGATAGAGCAGAAAAGTGGGCTCCATCTGGGGCCAGGAAACCTGGGTGCAGGCCCAGACTCTGCTCCAGTTTCCCATTGATGACAGAATTCACTGGATGTTTCTGGAATTCATCTCAAACATGAGAGTTTTGAACTAGATTTTATTTCCTTAAGTGCCTTCTGGCTCTGCAGTTTTGTGATTCTCTGTGTTTGTCATGCTACACAGGACCTCTTCATAACCAGGCTCCATGAGCTTACATCCATTTTCCATGTAGAACGTATTCCAGCTTCATCTTCTCAGTACTTTCCCTGAATCCCATCCTGTGAAGAAGGGCTAATTCCTCCCCTACTGTATGCCCACTGTCCTCCTGGGAGCCATTTGCCAGTCTGTGTCCTCAGTAAACTCTAAGCTCCTTGAGGGTAGAGACTGAGATTTATTCATCTCTTTTTTCCCCATGCATGCTGCCCGGAACAATTCACACATTTGTGGAAATCTTTGTTTAATTAACTATTTGAATCCAAATTTAATTTAAATTTAAACTGTTTACTTTTTGAGTATAGTGTGAGAGGATAGCCTCGGGCTGTGCTGGACCTAAGGTAGAGGCCTAGAGAGAGCTCTTCCTTTATGTTTTTTCTTTTATTAGAGGTCCAGGAGAAACAGTCACTGAGCGGCGAGGGAGAAAAACCATTAGATGACTTCGTAGCTCCCCAACATGTGCTTATGAAATCTGAAGTTTGATCAGTGCTTAAGCATCAGTGAAAATCTAAACCCTTCCCATATGGAACGGCCCCACTTAATTTAATGTCATTTTACTTTGTGAGATAGTTAATAAACAGGTACTGTATTTGATCTTGTGAGCATAACCCTCTATATTTAGTTTTTCAGCTTTAATGGAACTATAATTTTAATCATGATTATTACTTTACATTTTAATTATAATTTGGTGTGGCTTAAGTATACATTTCTGAGAGTGATTGTGTAATGAAAACAGGAATTAGCTTTTCATTAACAAAATAATGGGAGAGTTCTCACTGCATTCTAGTCTGTGTTCAAAATCTATGGGCTGGCCTAAAAATAGCGAGGGGAGTTTAACATTTTGGTGAAAAACATGCTTCTAAATTGGCGGTGTTCACAACCCAGTCTCTTTTGCTCCATCTTGCTTTATCTTGTTCTCTTTCTTTTCAAAACATAAAATAAAACAAAATCTTGAAAAAGACTTTACTTGTGTCTTTAAGATTTCAGGAGGCTTATTTTATTATTTTTATTTTTATTTAGATAATTAGCACCATGGAGCCACAGGTGTCAAATGGCCCGACATCCAATACAAGCAATGGACCCTCCAGCAACAATAGAAACTGTCCTTCTCCCATGCAGACAGGGGCAGCCACAGATGACAGCAAAACCAACCTCATAGTCAACTATTTACCCCAGAACATGACCCAGGAGGAATTCAGGAGTCTCTTTGGGAGCATTGGTGAAATAGAATCCTGCAAACTCGTGAGAGACAAAATTACAGGTATGCTCTTCTTCAATATTCTAGGCTTAGGATTAGCAGCTACCTTGTTCCATTAGATGTACAGACCTTAGCAGAAATGCACACAGACAGTGAATGCATCTGAGTGTCTGCAGTGTGTATCCTGCATTTGAGGATGGCACCCATGTGTGTACTCTACATAAAACCACATTGCAGATTGGGAGGACTGGGAAGCAGATGAGGATGTTGGAGCTTCCTTGGGCTTTACTTTTTGTGAAATAACCCTTCAGTTGGATCCCCTTTTATTCTCCATCAGCCACCCCTGCCCTTTGTTCTATAGTTCTCCGTTTTGCCCTCTGCCCTCCCTGTCTGTACTCCACACTAGTTTTTATCTCTTCCTTTCTTCTCAAGCATTTGGTTTGCGTGTGTCCAGTGTTCTTCCATGTGTCTGAGATAGTGGTTTCAAGGGGGGCCATTGTGGACTTTGGAAGGTGTTCCCAACTGCCCATTGTCCCTGGGGAGAAATAGGCTCTAAGGATAGCATATTCTTCTGGAATAAAACTACGCCGCAGTAGAAAGGAGAAGTTTAATGAGGATCTGCAGTTGAGGTATTTTACTTCATTTCGTTTTATTTTGTTTTTGAAGATACTTTTTGAGAAGCCAGAGATGTTTTACTTGAGAGTAAATCAATACCCAAACAACTTCAACACTTGAAATTTTTAGCTTCTAATTTTTTCCGAATCGACAACCATTTGTTGAGGACCTAACGTTTGCCAGACACTCTAATTCTCTGGGGTAAAGTTTCCCTGCAATCTTTTTGGAAGTGAGCATATTTCCTCAGAAAACGGCTGGGCTACCTCACGATGGCAAGGCAGCTGCTGGCTGTGCTGCGGCCCTCGGCTCCTGAAATCATGCGTACTCAGCTGAGTATCTGGCATTTTTTCAGGATTGACTTTTGTTTCCCTTTTGCTGGGAAGTTTAAGAGACAAGCAACTGGTCTATATTAGAAAAGGAAACCCTATCATTAAAATAGGAAGATCCATCATCTTGATTTTCAGTAGGGGAATCCAGTGTACCTGTATGCATGTCGCTGTATGTGTTCTCCAGTTCTTCCACCTCACGTGTAAATCTGTCTCCCATATAAATTAAACACTTTGCAAAATCATAAAACTAAAATGACGGTTGAAAATAAAAAGTCAACCCTCCAAACATAATTTCCTCACCTATAAAGTTGGAAAAGAATATTTATCTCAAAGGGCTTACTGGGAGGATGAAATGAGAGCCTGGATATATGTACAGTACTGCCTAGCATAATGCCTAGCATAGTGCCTAGCACCTAGTGGTCTCTCAGTACATGGGAGATGTTATTATTACAGATACAGGTAGTGTGTTACAAGGAGCACGGCTGGACAGAGAAATTTTATCAAGGTCCCCAAATGGGGCCAGGACTTTGATGATCTTATCTGAGGGCGCTGGATCATCCATCCTTTAACAGAATTGCCTGCACTCTCAGGAAGCCAATGTTTAGATTTCTGAATAATCTTTATATAATAGGATGATAATTCAAACAAAATTAAAACCAGTTAACCATATGATTCTTCCTCCCACTCCTGTATAGAAAATGTATTTTTGGTGGATCCTTACCTTCTAAATAGGGACTCTGCCAGCTATATTAGTGAATATTATTAATCACCTTTTCAAAAGAATTCCCTTAGAACTGTAGTGAGATTTTTGAAAAGTACTGATTCATGGTGTTGTTCCTTGTTTTCTAAAGACACATGTTTAAACAAGCAGATTCCTTTACTGAAAGAATGCTAATTTGGTAGTTCACCGAGTGGATTTGAATAGGAGTGACAGCTTCGAAGACAGCCTTTAATTTGGTATACAAAACCAAAATTGTCAACTTTGGTTTGTTTAGCACCCTCTCCAGCACAAGCAGAGACATACAGTAGCATCTGAGCTTAAAGAAGAAGCTTATGGGTTGAAAGCAGAAATATAATTCAGGCATAAATTTATAATTATGCATTTGTTAAATTCCAGGCAAAAAAAAATTTTTATTTGCAGAGAACTTATGGGAATGAGGCAAAGAAATATAGAGAGACCAGGGATATTTGCCCTCATTTGGTAGCAGTGTTTAATAAAAGTAGAACTTGTGGTTGTAAAGAGCGCTTATTAAATTCTTCATTTACACTACCTAATTAATTCTAGCATTTTAAATTAACAGTGAAACTGGTCCCTGCTGTACCATTCCATAGATGCAGCATATTTCCTCCATCCACCAGTTGTTCAGGTTTAATTGACTACGCTAAAAGTCAGAGAAGGAGGGAGAGATAAGGCTGTGGGGAGGTGGGGAAGGAGTGAGGATCGCTCTAATGGAAGACCCTCTGAGGCCTCCATTTGGCGGTAAGTGATAACACAGGCTGGGAGAGGTGAAATGTAACACCAGCCCAGTTGAAAGGCTGCTGCTCGTGGTTCAGAAGTCAGGGTGAATGACATCATAGGTATTTTTGTTGCCCTGATTTTTAACATCCCAGTCCCCCCTTTTCCTCCAACACCTCCTACAGATCTCAATACATCTCGATCCTGTGAAGTTTACAAGGAGTTCTAAATATCTAGTGGGAGGATTGGGGGGTGGGAAGTGGCGAAGAGATAAGAATTCAAGATTAAGATTTTCCAGCCCAAACCACTCCCTAAGAGAATGGATTCCCTTAGAAGGTTCCGGCTTATCAAATTAAGAGAGACCCTGAGAGGAAGAGAAGGAGAGAGAGACTCCTTGTTGATGGTGTTGCGTGTAGGCTGGGTTCCCTCCTGGCTGTGGGCTGTTGATGAACACTCCATTTGAGAACACATAGAGGGAATTTGGGCATGGACTTAAATGTTTGGTGCTGAGGATATAATTGCTATCATTTATCAAGTACTTACTCTATACTAGGTACTTGCTAAGCACTGAACATATCTTATTTGATTTAACACTGAGAACAGCTTCCATTTTCTTTTTTTTTTTTTTAAGATTTTATTTATTTATTTGACAGAGACACAGCGAGAGCAGGAACACAAGCAGGGGGAGTGGGAGAGAGAGAAGCAGGCTTCCTGCGGAGCAGGGAGCCCGATGTGGGGTTCGATCCCAGGACCCTGGGATCATGACCTGAACCGAAGGCAGGCACTTAATGACTGAGCCACCCAAGCATCTCCAAGCCTTCATTTTCTTAGATGAGGACACTGAAACTTTGTGAGGTCAAGTAACTTCTCCCGGCAGCACAGGTATTACCAGGTGGTAGAGCTGGGGTTCACCCCCAGATTGCAAAAGCATGATCTTATGGGGAAGTACGGGCAGGGCACCCCTGCCGGTGTTGAGTGAAGACCCCTGCCTAACCCTCACCCCATAACCCAATGAAACATTGTGAGCGTCTCCGTAGCAGTTGCCGGCCATCCTCTGGAGAGTCTACCTAATGCACCACGGCTTTCAACTAGACTCCTGTGTATAACACGAGGCAATGATAACAATATTTATCATCCTCTGGGGATACAACTCAGCCTTCAGAGTAGAACCAAATTTACTGAAAGTGCCAGGTTTAAGATTCTGTTACAGTGCTTTTGGACATCTCTGTTACTTATCTTCTCAGAGATATTAGATTTTCTTTTTCCAGTTGGGAAAGGACACTTAACAGGATAATCTAGGTACCAGGGAGAGAAAACATGTCTCCCAAGTTGCTTTTGTGTGCAGCCGTGGACACGTGATGGCCCTGGAAGCCATGTTCTTCCTTTTTCTCCTGCATCCACCTGCAGGTCCTGCTGCTGGAGAGAGAGGGAAGTGGTATGTGGCCCGTGAGCTTTTGTGCAACCTAGAAACTCAGGCAAGAAAATATCAAACCCCTGGTAGAAATTCTGTTATTCCCACGAACTGCAGAGAATTGAATTAATTTCTAATTTTTAATTTTGTTGCCTTTTTGTTTTTTCAGGCTTTGAGATTGCATTACAGATGCTCAGTATTTTAGGGGAGGAAACATGGCTTAGGCAGAATACCGTTAGGCGGCTCAGGGAATGCCTTAAAGCCAGCAGAGCTGGAATGCTAAATTACGTTTTAATAATTGTCTGTCTTGTCATCACCCCTCTCTAAAAGGAATAGAGAAAGGAGGAAAAAAATAACCAAAAAAAAAATCCCCAGAAATAAATCAGTGTACAACAAACAGTTTGATCTGCCTATCTAGATTGTGTGATTATTTGCATCGTAGCGATCAAGAAGAATTATATTTTTACTTGATGTTACTCTTCATGTGCCCATGCAGTATAATTTTTTTATCCATTTCAGGCAGGTAAGAGCTCTGAAGGGAGGGTTTTAAGGACAGAGTGGTCCAAACTGAACGTTATCTATGATAAAGCTGAATATATGGAGTGACCCAGGTATGGAGCAGACTGTAAGGACTATAGATGGTTGATAAAGGGTGAGGTCTGTGTTAGCTGGAGCTGCTGGGAGAGGTTTGAAAGATAGGGTTAGGATTTAGGTAGAGGGAAGGAAAGCAAAAGTATAGAGCTAAAATTCCAGTCTAAGAACAAAAGACTTTTTTATTCTTTCGTGTTTTGGACACAGGAAGTAGAGCTGGGACATGCCTCTTTGGCAACAGCGATCTAAGATGAAGCAACATTGCCAGATGAAGTTAAACATAGCAAAGAATGAAGCCAGTTAGAGTTGCACCCCAACAGGCAAAGATAGCATTTCCTAAACCTCACCTCTAGCTCATTCTTTCATTTTTATTCTTTCTAACACATGTCTTTGGCTTAATTAATGTTATCATTCAGTGGAAAAGGCAGAACAAGGCAAAAAATACCCTTCAGTACTGTGGACATCAGGGTGAATAATGCTTTGCCACCACTTTTGTATCTGGAATCACATCTCTAATTAAAGGAACGAACTCAGTTTTGATTTGGTGACACTGGGTAACTTCTGTTCTTTCTCGGATTTGTGAAAATGCTACTAATCCCATGTGTCCCTCTCAGTAGGTGACATGCAGGACATGGACTATGGCAGTGGGGGGTGGGAAGGTGTGTTAGGGCACCAAGGCCAGGAGGCATTCCATGGAATAGTCTCTTGGGGTGAAGACAGAAAGGAGAGTGAGGGCTGTGGATTGCTTTGGGTTACCTCATATACTTTCAAGGAACTGGACTTATAGGGCACTATGGGAATGTGACTGAATTTTACTTCTGAGGTAACTTTATAAAACAATAAAAGACCCTGAAAAATTCTAAAATATGAAAGTGCTTTTAATTCACTCCTAAAATGTGAATTCAGCCCTAAGGTGAGTTATTGGCATATTTTCTTACATCACTTAGCAAAGACAAAAAAAAATAATAGCAGCAGCTTTTGTATGTTTGTGTATGCCTTATGTATATTCTGGGCACTATATTAGATGCTTTGAACATAGTAGCTCATTTAAATAGTAAATTGGGATTTCTTGGAGACTCATAATGATAAACAGTGTTTATTGTGCACTTACTATGTGCTGAGCATTGTGCTGAGATCAGTGGATGGAATTTCATGTAATCCTCAAGACGGTTATTTTACAGATGAAGAAACTTGGATTTAGGAATGATTGAGTAATTAGTCCAAGGTGACTTAGCTTCCAAGTAGGGGAGCTGGGACTTGAACCCAGGACTGTCTGACTAATTGTGAGTTGTCTACTTTATAGTTTATCTTTGGCAGTTTCTCTAAAAATACTCAACTGACTTCTCCCCTTTACAAACCAACTCAGCTTTTGTTAGCTAGGGAATGAAAACTTTTAGTTGAGGGAAAACAGAATTAGAGTTCAAAATCTTTTGTTTTGATAAAGAGTATACAATGCATTAAAAAAATAATAAGTACCAGTGGTTTTTTAATTAAGCAGGTCACTGCTTACCTGAATGAGGAAGAACAGACTTAGAGTGGTTTTTAACTTCAGATTTTGTTTCTTCACAAAATACTCTTCACTGTGTTCGCCTTTTCTTTGTTTTGCAAGCACTGTATTAAAATGGATGCTACCTTAAAGTTAAGCATAGTTAAAACCCAGCCTCAGTTATGCATAATCCAAGAAAATCCCAAGATATTGATTAGTAAATGAACTTTTCTACATGCACATCAGAGGGATATCCATTAGTGATGGGAAGGGTAGAGGAAATAGTAGCATTTATCAGCACATTTTGTTGCTGACTTTGAAAATGTGCTTGGTACGGTGCAATGTGTCTCTTGATTTCAGAGGAAAATCGGGCAGATTTGCATCTGTCATTTTATTTATCACCTCCCTGCAGTCATCTTATATGTATTCCACAAAGAAGAATGAAAGAATTCTGATTCGTTGACTTGGGGAAGGAAATGAATTATTGTTGGGGTGAATGGAAAATACTTAGTTATGGAGAAGTTTTGGCAGCCTAGTGGGGTTACACAGTGGGAGAATAGGGGTCTCCCTTATTAAGGGGAACTTGGAAAATGTCAGAATGTTAAGCGCAGACAGTAAACTATGTAATTATTGTGCCTCTTACACACCCGTCAGGGGCAATCAGAGACCTCCCATCCTTTCTAATTAGTATAAGTTGGCAACTGAGTGGAGCTGTGAGGTTTAGAATTTGTACAGCTACATTCTGCTTCTTTCAACATAATTCTTTTCCCAGGATGGCAGTAGTCAGGATTACAGACCAGGTATGGTTTCCTTTTGCCCGCTGGCTCTCTGCCTTCATCTTCCCTTCCATATCGGATGGTTCTGCCCTGCTTCCAAACTCAGATAACCGTAGGAAAGTATTCTCACATCCCAGGAGAGATGTCTCAAAGGATTTTTACCTAGGATTTGAATCAGGCCTGGGTATTTTAAGGATTTTCTACTTCTGTACTTTAGCTGACTGTTTGGTTCATAGGACCAATTCCCCGTTCACCCAGCCTCCCATCCTTCCCCCAGGACATACATACACACACCCCACACACACTCCCTCCTTCAATCCGTCCCCGCTTCTCTGTGTGACCTGGTTGATTGAGACTAGGAACCAAGGAAGAAGGTAATGTCAAGCTGAAATTTCCACACATTATCTAAAAAATGTAATTCATCAGCTTCAGGGTAGGAGGAAAGTGCTTTCTGAAATGTGTTAATGGGAAATTCATTTTTTTTCTTGTCTTCTGGGAGGTGTGGCAGGGTGATTTCTCTTTTCAGTCTGCCTCCCCCACCCCATTCCACATCTCCCTTACTGCTCTTAACTGATGAACTCTGTATCTGTCTTTATTCCTTGTAAGAACTAAAGATCTTTAAGTTGCCTTTTTATTTTTTCTACAGTCACCAAATTGAGCTTTGATGGGAGAAGATATTTCTAGTTTGGAGAGAAGATAAAATTCAGATAGAGACCATATATTTGTATAAGGCTTTTACATTTGTAAAACACTTTCAGTCAGCCAACAGTATTTATTTAGTGTCTCTGCTCTCAGACCAAATAAATGTTATTCCCTTTCCCTCTCTTCTCTTAAATTCTGTATCAGGGTCGGTGAGGAAGCTGGAGAGGATAAAACATAGTTTGTGCCCACATGTGGCTGCTAGCAGGGCAGTGATGGAAGCCAGGACAAATCTCAGAGCCCTGCAACAACCTGCAGGTCTGGAGGGGGCTGGGATGCACATCACTACACATCTACCTTTGCTGTCTTGTTGAAGGTTTTGTTTTGTTTTGTTTTTCACCAAGGTACAAACTCACCCTTCCTGACCCTGACTATTAATTTCATTAGCACAGAAAGACTCATAACAATACAGTGAAGTTGGTGTTTTGATGGAATGCCTGCTATGTGTCAGCTACAGGGTTAGGCATATTATTCTATATTATCTCATTGAAGCTTTATGTCAGTTATGTATGATCAGTGGTATTATCCCCATTTTATAGACAAGGAAGCCACGACTTAGAATCAGTTAGCTGGAGAGTGGGGTTAGCTGCCTGACTGCAAAGTCTATGGTCTTTCTGTTACCTTATCACTCTGCCTCTGCTGAATGAATATGAAGACATCAGCTATAGGTGTTCAGAGGAGAAACAGAGGACAGTGGGCTGGGGATCTTGGAACAAGTGTCAAATAGGAGTGAGCCTTGATCTCGGTAGAAAACAGGTTGTGGGAGACGCGTCCATGAAGAGGAAGCAGCTGAGACAAGTTTCAGAGACCTCTTCAAGGGATAGTGAATGGAACAGCCAGGACTATTCTGTGGGTAAATGTTAGTGCCCCCTTTGTGTGGATGAAATAAATGAAGCTCAGAAAGGTTAAGTAAGTTATCCAAGGTCACAGCTAATAAGTGGTGGGGCTGAGATTTGAACCCAAGTTTGTCAGACTCCAAAGTCTGTGTTTTTCTACTTTACTAATAAATAACCCGACCTAACACAGAAGGAGGTGGACAATTTGCAGACTCCCCGTGGTGTCTATGATTTGAGAATCATTGTTTATCCTGCTCAGGTCAGGTACATGTTCTCTCAGTGACCCTCTTTCCACCTCCTTCAGTTTCTTGCTGACTTCTAAGTTTGGCTTTCTGCTTGGCCCTTGTTTTATAGTTGGATGTCTGGTGATCTGCGAGGTCCCATTACCATTACGTGGATACAGCTAGTTAGGGTAATTACTCTAATTCCTAAAGCTGCTAATGGAATTTCTCATCACAAACATCTTGGATCAGATTAAATCATTTTATTGGTGGTATGGAATAAAATGTATACTTAATAATCCCCAATATTTGCCATTTGTGTTTGTTTTCAAAGGTTTTTTACTTTTAGTTCCTTATCTGACCCTTTTGAAATAGCCAATATGGACAATGTCTATACTCACTTTACAAATGAGGCCAGTGCAGCCCAAGGAAGACTTGAATCAAGAGCACTTGGCTTCTTATTTTCCTTGCTCTTTCTTCTCTTTTTTCTTTTCTTTGCTTGTTGCCTGTCCTGTCTCCTCTTTTTGCCTTTTTATTTACTTACATGCCATTTGATTGAAAAAGGATTTCAATTGGCTTTATAAGATAATATGGAAAAGAGCTAGAATTAAAATAGCTATGGATTTTTTAAAAAAGCAAGGTAGAGCGAAATGTGTGTAGAATGAATGGTAAAAGGAGAACCAGAAGGAAAATTAAATTAAATGTGGCTAGGGGACTTTTCCGAGAAGTAAAACACCACCTAGCCCAAGTTTTCTTTACATCAAGGAAAAATAGATGGTGACAACCTTGATCCCATTGTCAAGTGGTAAGCAGGATCACAGCCCTGCCCCCTGTCCCCCACACCCACATGAGCCCACAGACTTCTGTGGAGACACTTGCCAGCTATATATACTACAGAGAGGGATATGAAGCCTGAAATCACATACATAGAGTTTTCCCTTCCTCATCTTTCTGCTTGAACCCATGTTGGATTGAGTGACATGTTTTTTTTTCTGGTGAGGGCAGGCAGTGACAGAGAGAAGCTGCCTGAGTGGAGTACCAGTTTTTGTAAATAATGTGCCAAAGCGGGTGTTCTGAATTGGGCTTCCGTTCTTGCTGCCGTGAACTGAGGTTTTACCAGCTTCTGGGTTTCTTCAGTCTTGTCTGTCGTGTCAAACCCTGAGGCTGGACACATAGGCACTTCAGTCCTCTGCTTCCATCTCCCTGGTAAGGGTTCCTACAGTGAGTTCTGGCAGGTTCCCCATTGCCCCAGACTCTGAGCTGGGCAGCAAACAGGAAAATCAAATGTTACTCTCACTTCCCGGTCCTGATCCCACAAACTGGAACTAGTCCTCAGACACCTTTCCTCTTCCCAGTGCCCCTTGCGAGTCAGGGGAGCCTTCCCAATGAGACAGACCACACTCTAACTAAAAGAAAGCGAGCACTACCCCAGTGCACCACACTCCCCAACATACATGTGCACACACACACACACACACACACACCCCAAATGCTTCCTTGTGAGAAATACCAGACACAGTTGTGAGACAAACATCAGTGAAAGAAGTCCTGCACCATCCCCCAGGCCCCCTCACGTGCATGCTGAATAGGTATGTGCCTGGCCTGGCGTTCATCCTTCTGTCTCTATGGACCTCCATTTTCTCGGCACACAGTAAGAAGACAGATCCTTACCTTACCTTCTTTGCTTGGTACTTGGCGTTCAAACCAGCTGACACAGGTGGAGGCACTCGTAAACCGAAGCAGCCTATAAATGGGAAGGGCCCCTTGGGTCTCACGAGTCCTTCCCTCTTCTCACCAAGTGTCCTGCCCCTGGGCCAACAGATGGAGAAAAAGAGAGGGAAGGAAAAGTAGATATCTATCTGTTTCAGGCTCAGTCCTCAGTTATATGATTCCAAGGAGGAAGTAGGAGATGCTGTATGAGATGGCAAAAGAGTGGAATGGGACCTCACATTTATTAAGCACCGCTGGATGCCAGTTGCTTTATGTTTGTTAGCTCATTTAATCCTGACCACAACCCTGAGAGGTAATAGCAGCCCCGATCTTTAGATGAGGAAACCAAAGCTCATGTTGTTTGAAGTGACTGACCACACTGTCTGTGTATCCATGTGTGTCTGGCCACATGCTGCTGCCAGTGGGAGCAAGAGACCTCCATGGAGAGGGCTCCTCGCATTCTTGCTGTTTCATCCTGAGTCTGGCATGCGGCTGTGTAGGGTGTCTTCCGGCAAACCTCAGAAATAGCTGCAGTAATAACGAACAGCAGTTTTAGTGGTTCTGGAAGACTGTAAATGAAAGCCTTTAGTTCAATATTTGAAAATGTGTGGCTGATTTCTAAGATTGTTTTTAAAATCAAGCCACCTTTATGAGTGTCAACATGATAAAATGGAAGGATCCACCCAGTTCTCATTCTAGCTATGGGACTTTCAGTGGGTCAAACCACTCTGTGCCTCAGATTGTTGCACATAAAATGGAGATAATGACACTGGCTCTTTCCACCTTACTGTGTCAACATGAGATGAGCTGCTAATGTGTTGGTAAGTCTTTAAAGTGCTATACCAATTCAGGCTATTGCTATGGTCACCTAGAAGATAGGACATTGTAAGCAGGGGACTTATGAGGGTAAAGCAAATACTATACCCCTTATGATAAGCTAGTTTTGCTTTCTAGTCTGCTTTCCAGATGTTTTGTTCAGTTATCTACGTGCATCTCAACAAAAGCTGATTAACTCTCTCAGACATCAGTGTCTAACTATTATTAATGCTCAAGCTGATCAAATTACAATGCCACAGATCCTACTTGTGCTGTTAATATTAGATTTTGGATTCCGGTCTATAATGAATGATTTTTCCTCCATGCATTGGAAAAATTGGTTAGCAGGGTTCATAAGAAAGTTTAATTAGCAGGCTGTTTGTGAAAATAGTGGTTGTGAGTCATCATTCAGAATGAACTAACATTTCTCAGCGCTGAATTCGTTCTGTTCCTTGAGCAGCTACATAGGATCCTCGTGTTTGGGAAGCTGGTGTCTACATGCTGCCCACTTGAACTGCCCGTGTAATAAACTAATGACAAAAACAGCACATTTTAAATCCCAGAGAGTAAGAGGAAGTGTAGGGTATTTGTGTATTTGTGTGTGTGTCTGTGTCTTCCCAGGGAATATCATGCACCTACTATAATCTGGAACTGTGCTGGGCAGGATAGCCCGGTAATGAAGAGCTAGGTTGCTTGAGTTAGCATACCAGCCGTACTAGTTCCTCGCTGTGTAAAGGGAGATTCTTACCCTCTCTGTGTCTGTTTTCTCATTTGTAAAATAGGGATATTGATAGGATTACTGTGAGCATCATTATGTACAAAACACTCAGAACAGCACCTGGTGTATAGTAGTATAATTCTTACAGCAGTTCTGTGAGGTGTAATAATAATTAGCCCTATTTTACAGGTGAGGAAACAGGCTCAGAAAACTTATGTAACTTGTCCAAGGTCACACAACTCTTTTTTTTTAAGATTTTATGTATTTGAGAGATAGAGAGCGTGTGCACAAGCAGGGAGAGGGGCAGAGGAAGAGGGAGAAGCAGGCTCCCTACTGAGCAGGGAACCTGATGTGGGGCTCGATCCCCATGACCTGAGCTGAAGGCAGCTGCTTAACCGACTGAGCCACTCAGGCGCCCCCAAGGTCACACAACTTCTAAGTGTCAGAGCAAGACTGAACCCATGTTTGTCTCTTTTTTCATCTGCAGGACTGTATTGGCTCCCAGGGTCATGTGCTTAGTTAGTTAAGCATAGATAATGTGCAGGTGTGCACCCGTATGTGTGCTCCTGCTTGGGGGTCCATTAGCCACATACAATTATGTTTTGTTTTTTCCTTGGGTCTTTGATTCTCTGCATGAAACTCCTTGAATGATTGCATGCTGACCACTGACACATCGTGAGCTAGGAATCAGACCTGTACGACTTGTACCAACATGAAAATACATCTTCAAATGTCTGACCCCCTCCCCACTATGCATCTCTGTTCTATGTCCAGACACAAGTCTGTGTGATGTCTTCTAAGAAACAGAATCATAGGCTGTTACAGCGAAAAGAGACCTTAGAAATGCTCTCTGGCTTGATTTCCTTTTTTCTGTGGGCCCCTCTAGTATCTCAGGAACTATAGCTCAGAGCACAGGCCCAGAACCTGCAGCTCAGGGTAATTATATCCTGAGACAGTATTCAGTCCTGTTTCAAAGAGTAACAGTCATTTGGGAATCTCATCTAAAAGTCTTCCCAAAGATGTTTAATAGGTAATATGTTTTTTGAAAAAGAGGTTTTGTGACCAAATGAGTTTGGGGAAACTGAAGTGAACCAAGTTAAAACGGGGTTTCTTTTTATCACTACTTCTTGAGTCTGTACTAATGTGCATTATAAATCTTAAAAGGAATGATATAATTCGTAACCTTCCCCTTGGAACCTTTATTCTCCAGCATTTTATGGACTTTTGTTCTAAGCCAGGAGGGAGGGGTGGAGTTCCATTAAGGAAAAGTTTGCAGGTAGAAGGAAAGGGGGCAGTTTGGAACAGTTCCTACCTGATGACCTCATTTCTTTTGTTAAGAAAGAGGTGGGGTCCTCTTTTGCACATGGGTGTGCAAGTGGAGGCCTTGGTGTCCTAGAAAAGTCTTATTAGCTCCTGAGAGAAACCAGATATGGTGCCAGATGGGTCCAGTCTCTTCAGCACCAATGCAGCCCCATCACGTTTTAGGCATTTTTGTTGAAAGTCACTGAGTACTGAGCATGTTCTGGGCACGATTTAAATCATGAGTTCTTTTGGTTTTCTGTCGGGGTGACATTTCATTTTCCATTGCCCAAAAGAGCTGAGCCATTGAAGGTGTTTACATATTGTGATTCTCACACACATTCCCAGGCATTCCTTCATTTTCAGCTCTCCCAGGTACTTGACTCAGTGTAATGATGCTGCTCACACTGGCACGGTATAGCCATTCCCTGAGAAGCCCTTAGCTTTAAAAAAAAAAATCAAAGATGGCTTCCCTCCTTAATTCCTACTCTATGGACCCATTTCTGCATGAGTTCTTTGGTTTTGGTTTTTATTTCTTGATTTTGTCTTATTTCTTATCCACAAACTGAATGGTAAGGAAAAGGGGAAATGTGCTTTTCTTGTTTCTTTTCTTTTTCATGGATCTGGGGAATTTCACTTTTAACATTTGTTGGACCTGAACATGGTCATGAGCTTCCTGTCTGGTACTTTACTATCGGTGAACTCCTTGTTGATAGGGATGGGGTACTCATCTCTGCATTTCACACAGCTCTTAGTGGTAAGTCCAAGGCCAGAGAGCCCCAAGCCCATTTCAGAAATGATACGCCGACAAAGATGCTCAAAGTCCTTCTCCAGCTCACATTTGACATCCTGACTTCTCTCTGCACAGACAAGTTATTTATCTCACCTCCTTCATCGAGAGCCATGAATTTTCTTTGGATAGAGACAGTTTTAATAGATTTATATTCAGTTAATATTTATGAAGCGTCTGCCTCATGCCAGGCCCTCTCACATACTTTATCTCATTTAATCTAAATCCCAACATGGTATCAGGAGCCTCCACACATGCTTTATACAAACAGTGTCTGATGGGAGTTTTGGAAGCCCTTGTCTTTGGTGTTAAACACAGCACTTCCTTTCACCCACAGACATTTCACCCACAGACAGTCTCATTTTGCCTGAAGGCTGATTACAGTGTATGTAACTAGTACTCACCTGATAACTATTACAGTGTATGTAACTAGTACTCACCTGATAACTATTAGTGTATGTAACTAGTACTCACCTGATAACTATTACAGTGTATGTAACTAGTACTCACCTGGTAACTATTACAGTGTATGTAACTAGTACTTACCTGATAACTATTACAGTGTATGTAACTAGTACTCACCTGATAACTTTTTCTACCTCTCCTTCCTTTGTTGCTAGACCATTGTCTAACATCGGCTGCGTTTCTGGAATCACCTGTGGGTGCGCATCCCTTCTGGGGGGGCAAGTCTTGTCTGTCTGACATCCAGACCTTTTTGTTTTATCTGAGAGCAAGCTAACCAAGAATTAAGAATTCTGATTTCTCTGGCTAGCGGGAGTGTGCCAAAATCCTCCTCTTTTTGTTTCAACCCTCGTTAAAAATATGTTTAAATGTTTGACTATTCTTTCCTGTCTGAAAGAATATTCTGCACATAATTTAATTGAATGTTGCTTCGATTAAGAACCTTGCATTGCCCCAGGGTCACCAGTCTGAACACTTCTCTTTGTGTGATAGATGCTGAGAGTGAGTAGTTGTCACTGATGTTTCTATTATCCCTGGCACATTCCCTCTTTTTCCCTTTCAGCTTTTTTTAAAACTAAGTATTTGATACTAGCTTTTTATCTTATGAATCACCTTTCTTCCCTGAACAGACAGAAGAAAAATAGCGTTTAGATTAGTTGCATTTTGTCATTTAAGGGGTTTATTATTGAAATATAGATTCGAAGATCTATCATTTGGAGCAACTTATTTTATAGGAAAACCAAAAGAGGTTAAAAAAAAAACTCCTTTGAGAATTTGTTGGTTGGCTTTCTTTTTGAAATAATGTAGATTTGTAACTGGTCCTTCCTGCTTTGGGGACTGCTGGAAATCGTTATAATATACACTCTGTGCATTTCCATATGCCTTACCCCAGTAACAGAGGATTTGTTTCACGTTTACTTGAACAGTTTGGTTGAGATTGTCTCTGAAATCGGGAAACTCTATTAAGAGCCTGCATGGACTTTGGAGCCAGATGGACTTGTGTCTTGGGATCTGAGGCCTCTGGACATTGGTCTTCTTGATTGTAAATGGCAGTGATAATGCCTACTTGTAGGATTGTTTTAGGGAGTAGATGAGATGATAGACATAAAGTACTTAGCTAGAACTTGAATGTTCTCACCAAAAATATAAGTAAATAAATGTACATATATATCAAATCATCACAATGTACACTTTAAATATCTTACAATCTTATTTGTCAATTATACCTCAATAAAGCTGAAAAAAAAAAAACAAAGCACTCAGTACAGTGACTGGCACATGGTAAGCACTCAAAAAAATAACCTTTTTTTTTTTTAAGAGAGAGAGTGGGGAAGGGCAGAGGGAGAGAGAGAGAATCTCAAGCAGGCTCCACACCCAGAGCAAAGAAAATGCAGGGCTTAGTCTCATGACCCTGAGATCATGACCTCAGCCAAAATCAAGAGTCAGACGCTTAACCAGCTGAGCCACTCAGGTGCGCCCCAAAATAACTATTTTTGTTCCTATTTATTCACTTGTTGAATTTGTTAACTCATTCATCCATTCGACATAGATTTATTGAAAGCCTACTATGTGCCGGACATTGGTCATACCAAGATTAATCAGATTCATGTTCCTGCCCTTAAGGGATTTAGGATCCACTAAGAAGTGCATTTAGTTCAGCAAGCTTATATTGAATGCCCACTGTGGGACAAGTGCTTTGCTTATTGCCATCTTGATGCCACATGATGAGTTCTCAGCTTCTGGGGAAATTACATCTACTTAGGAAGCCAGAATGTAACCTCTGGAAATAACCTAGTACTGGTTCAGTGTAATTTTAAATACTTTGGGAATTCAAATTAAGGACGGCTGGGTCCTGTCTTTTTCAATAGTGTTTGTTGTTGGCAGAAAGCAGACACACTCAAAATTTCAGATGCCTAAATGATTCCTGAATCTGTGCCAGAGATCTAGGGAGATGTCATATATACATCTGAGCACAGATTCAACTTGGAAGCAGTACTGACAGTTCAGGTTGATATCAACAATCAGCGGCTTCCTGGAAGTAATGGCTATAAACTGAGGGGCAGGTCTCCTTGAGGAATGGATGCTCATGCTGTCCCCTTCTGTTGGAATGCCCTTCTCCATCTATTGCCTGGCTAGCTCTTATCAATCTTTTTGAATTCATCTCAGAAAGCCCTCTCTCCTAACTGTCATAACACTGAACCCATAATCTGCTGTCATTATTGATTCATAGGTCTGACTTTCCTACAAGACCATGAACTCCTTGCTTCTTCCTTGGTCCTCAGTTTTAGAATCTATAGAACAGACTTGAAGATGATTGATACTAAAGTCCTTTCCAAGACTCATTCTGTGATGTACTAGATCCAGGCACAACCAAGTTAGAAGGTGGGAATGGGATAGTTTGAGAGTATATATTGGAATTAAATGGAAAGAATGAGGACTTGGAGATAGTACTAGAAAACCCAGCTCTCTCTCCAAAGTCTCAGACACACTGTGCCATGCATGTCCAGCAGGTGTGTTTAGCATACAAATGAGCACATACTCAAGAAACCAGGGCACAACAAAAAAAAGTGCACAGGCTCTGGAATCAAATGGGTCTGGCTGCTATTCTGTGGCCAAATAACCTTGGGTATGTTATTTCTACTTTCTGGGGCTCAGTTTCCCCTTCTGTAAAACAGGGATAGAAATGCCTATTTAAGGGGTTGTGAAGATTTAAATAATGATGTGCATAAAGTGTTTGGCCCACAGTAGGTGCTTCGTAATTATTCTCTATTCTTTTTATTTCCTCGGTTAGAAATCAGGATAAACTGAAACCAGTTGGGAGTGTTGGGTCTAAAATAAATATAATTTAGCTCTTTCCCAGCTGATACCCAGTAGCACAGAGGCAGAGGCTCAGGTGCACTCAACCCACTTGGCTCCACCCATAACCCACTGCCATGGCCAAGGAAGGCATTGCTGCTGGAGGTGTCATGGACATTAATAGTGCTTTACAAGAGGTGTCGAAGACTGCCCTAATCCACAATGGCCTAGCAGATGGAATTCACAAAGCTGCCAAAGCCTTAGACAAGCACCAAACCCATCTTCATGGGTTTGTATCCAACTGTGATGAGCCTATGTACGTCAAGTTGGTGGAGGCCCTTTCCAGGAGGCCCTTTCACAGACGCCACTTTCCTCTTTTCAGGCATTTAACAAATGCAGTGGTATGTTGCCCTCACGTTCACTTCTGTCATTGCTCCAACATGCCATGCATGCTCCTGCCTCAGGGCCTTTGCCCAGATTTCCTCTGCCTGGGATGCCCTTCCCTCAGATAGGGGGGACTGGTTGCCTCCTCTCCCTCAGGTCTCTGCTCTCGTGTCACCTTAGCCTTACTTGACCCTCTATTAAAAATTTGCAACCCCATCCCCTACACTGTCTTCCCCCTTCTGTGCTTTATTTCCTCCCAAGAACTCACCATCATTTGACAAACTTTGTATTTTATTTATGTTTCTTGTCTTGCTCCATCACCCCCAATCAGAATATACATTCAGTGACGGCAGAAACCAAGTATTTTTGTTCTCTGCTATAATCTCAGTAAATGGAACTATGGCTGGCACATAACAGGTGCTCAATAAATACCTGTGGGGTAAATTTATGCAGTGCTAGGATTCAGCCCCCAGGTTGGAAGCTCATCCCTTTATGGTAAAATCCTATCAAAATTCTCTTGTTTCTTCAAAGCTGAACTCAAATGCCCCCACCTCCAGGAAGCCTTCTGTTCAGTCAGAATCAGTCTCCATCTCTTCTCTGTCCTTGTATGTAGTTTTTTTGTTGTTGTTCCTATATATAGTTTTAAATGAAGTATCTCTGATATATTTATTATTTTTGCTGAACTAAAATTAATTTTTATATCCATCTTTCCCTTCTACATATTAAGTCCCCTGAAGTCAGGAACAGTTTCTTGGTCATTTGGTCATTTTGGGGCCCACTCATAGTATCCAGCATATTGTAGGTGCCTGTTATATATGGAATTTTTGTGCCTGCTGCATATCACGTGCTCCGATATAAAAGTAAAGCATCAGAAACATTCTCTACCTTTAAGAAGGTTGGGGCCTCACTGAGGAGATAGCATTCTCATAGACAATAATAGAAGGCAGTATTTAATGGGGTGTGGGAGAAAAAAGACAAGGAACGAACACTTATTGATATCTATTATATGCCAGGCACTTTGCATGCATTATCACTTTTAATCTTCCTAATAATTCCATGAAAAACTAATATTAAGTTCATTTTACAGATGAGATTACTGCAGCAGAAAGGGACAAAGTGGGAATGCAGATTTGGGGGAAAAAAGAAATAGTGTATACAAAGAAATTCTGAGAACTTCCCTATCAGAGCTTTCCTTCCCTGTTACTATGGATTAGGATATGTAGCTTTCTCAGAAACCAAGGTGTAGGAAGGTTAAGTTAGTTAGCCAAGGCCACATAGCAATAAGCTGACGCTGCTTTTCTCTCATCGTTACATTTCTGTATCAAGTCCCCAGATGATGCCATCGATGCTGGTACAGGGACCACACTGAGCATACCAAGACTTTAAACCATACTTAGTCTGAGGCAATTGTGTGAACTACCAAAAGAAAACAACTTCTCTGGCTAGTTGTCTCTCCTAACCCTGAGCTTGCAGAAGAAAAGCCAGGACTCAGATTGCCCAACACTGTGTAAAACCCACAGAGGTGGGAGGGGTGGGAACAGAGGCATGGATGCTCCAGCACCTCAAAGCATCCCCAGTCAGTGTTAAGAAGGGGAAGAGACCCCAACGTAGGGTATGTGCATCCCCCTGAGTGCTTACCTGATACTGGATACTTCCGGGCCTTTTCACAGACGCCAGACCCTGTGGAGAGAAAAGCGTGAGCTGAGAAGTCACATAGACCTGGACTTACTCAAATCCTAGCATGGACCCTACTTGCTGGTTGCCTTTGGGCAGGTTACTTCACATGTTTTAGCCCATTTTCTTTATCTACACGATGGGCCCCATGGTACCCATTTCACACAGGATTAAATAAGGAAACATTAGTAGGTCACTTAGCACAGTGCCTGGCACCAGGTGGACCCTGAATAAATGGAAGTTATTGTTGGTCTGTGTGTAACATCGTCAGCCCTCACAATGACACTTTGATTGTGAGGGTAAGGGATTATCCCTATGCTTCCAGACGAAGGAACAGGCTGAGCTTAAATGACTTAACCAAAGTTATACAGTAAGTAGAGTTTTCACACACACACACACACACACACACACACACACACACATGAAGTACATATGTGTACAGTATGTGTGTGTGTGTGTGTGTGTGTGTGTGTGTGTGTGTGTGTGTGTAGTAACAGCCGCAAGCCTCTCCAACCCTCCTTAGGGTGTGTTCAGGTAGATTTTGAGGCATCTGACAACAGGGAAAGGCATCTCTGGACTGTCTGAGAGGGAGTCCTGGGATTTAGAGTTGGCTGCAGTTAACCCAGCATTCGGATTACTGCCCTGCAGGTGATCTTAAGGTGACTGGGGGGATTTTATCATGTGCTTTGAGAACAGAATTTCAGCCTGAGCTAGGTGTTCTAACATTCACAAAAATTCCTTACTCAACTCAGAAGTTTTTATCAACAGCAGCTACCCATCTGGCTGCCCCCTTGGGGGCTTTGCAGATGAGGGGAGTAACTGTTAGGTTTCTGGAGAATGACGATTTTTGAAGAAAGAAAGAGCCAAGTGTGCAGGTTGGCAGTGCAGAAATGCTGAGGTTCCTTCCAGCCAGCCCTGCAAAGGGATGGCTTCTCTGTTGCTGCCATCAACCATGAGGATGTCACATTTGGGTTCCTGCTGTCATAACCCCCAGGACCCCAAAGGCAAGGGAAAACAATGCCAATCCAGAATGATCAGGAAAATGAGGGGTTATGATCAGCTATGATGGTGATTCCTAGAATTTGAATACAATAAAGATGCTTAGCACAAATTATTGAAGATAATTTGAGTTTTTCTTAGATGATTCAAAAAAGCCTCAGAGGTATTTCAGGGCTTTGGAATCATTGTCAATGACATTTTAGTTCTAATGGAGTAACTGTGAGTATGGCAAAAGGTACTGGATTTGGAGTCAAAAGATCTAAACCAGTCAGCAAACTATGGCCCAAAGGAAGCCTATTTTTCTAAATGTGTTTTATTGGAACACATATTGTCTATGGCTGCTTTCATGCTGTAATGGCAAAGTTGTCATGGCAGAGACCAGAGGAGCCGCCAATCCTAAACTACTTACCGTCTCACCCGGTATGTAAAAAAGTTTGCCAGCCCCTGATACAGAGTGAGATTCAGCTCTGTAATGGAGGGCACATCACTATTTTCTCTGATCTTCAGTTTCCATATCTTTTTTTTTTAAGAGTTTATTTATTTATTTGACAGAGCGAGCACACAAGCAGGGGGAGAAGCAGAGGGAGAGAGAGAAGCAGGCTTCCCACTGAGCAGGGAGCCCGATGTGGGGCTCAATCCCAGAACCCTGGGATCATGACCTGAGCTGAAGGCAGATGCTTAACCGACTGAGCCACCTAGGTGCCCCTTCAGTTTCCATATCTATAAAATGAAAACCCGCGGGGTTACTGTGAGAGTCAGATGCAACAGAACGGGTGGCAAAGCACTTTGGAAACTCCGAGGGTGGGCAGCACCTGATCTGTGCTGGAGGGGAGCCCACCCAGATATTCTTTGTGTTTTCTTTTCCAATCCTTGGTGTCAGCTTGTCACGCTCTCCCTTTCTCACAAATGCAAAAAGAATTCACCGGGTCCCCTTCCTTTCCCCCAAATATAAAACATTCTTCCATAAATGGAGGGTTGGTACAGACAGGTGTACCCACTCTTTCTTCTGTTTGTTGAGCACCTACTATGTTCAAGGAAGCAAACTTTTATAAGCTAGTTCTTGTGAGAAGTGTTTGGTTTCCAGGGGGAGAAGTTGGTATACACATTATTACAGCAGAATGGAGATGTTGCCATGTCAGAGTAGGAGGACGCATCATGTGTTCATGTGTGCACATGTGCATATGAGCAGTTTATAAAGACAGAGATATTCAGGTTCAGATTTAAGAAAAGCTTGTTAAAAACACGAACCTCTTTAATCCAAAGTACACTGAAGTGCCTTAAAATGTAGCCATTATGTATAACTGTTTCCCCTTGGAAACTACGTTCTAATTTTAAGTTACCTCCCCAAACTGCCAAGAATGCATTTCCTGCTCATGCATGGTCACTGGGGATCCCTCATCCATGCCTGCTGGACAGGAGTATTCAGGAGTGGTCACATGTAAGGATTGTGGATCACCTGAGTATCAAGGAGCCAGGTACTCATGATAGTTTCTAAATTTGGGAGGAAGTCTTCATTTCATAATATCATCTTTTCTTTATTGATTGTATTTTTTACTGATGATTCAGTAAACATAACCTCAATGGTTTAATTGTTTTATTTGACCAAACTGCTATCAAAATAAACTCATAAACTGAGAACAAAAATAAAGTCTAAAAAAATTTTCTTTCTGAAAATACTGTCACTATACCTATATGGTCAAATCTTGCTATTGCTGATAAAGGAAGATGTAATTATTTGGGGGAAAAGGAATAATAAGAGGACCTTATGGACCTATTTCTGGGATGCAGATATGCACACACTTCGCTCTAGGCTCCAGACTGTGTCCCCTGGGGCCTTCCCAGCATGGTGGCTCTCTTGGTCCCCATGGTAATAGTGTTGGTGTTTTTTGTGAATGTGTTTCATCTATATTTTTCTATGTGCATTTAAATATAGAACTGCAAACCCAAAACTCATCACCAATGTATACCCACCAGACAGACAAGTTAAAACATAGAATTCTTCTTCATTTCACTCTCCCCCGCTACTAATAATTTTTGAAAGAAATGAGGCTTGGGTTTTTATATTTTCTACCTTGGGATTTAATCCTCTCTAGAGTGTTTTAAAAGAGATTGCTTAGTTCCATTGAGTATTTTTTATTAGACTTAGCTGGACTCCTCCTATGTTGGCAAGAAGCATGTGAGGAAGCTGTTCTCAAACTAGGCTAACCACAGGTAGTTTCACTGTGCTGCAGTTTATCTCACGCCTTTCAGTTCACAGGCAGTGCTTCCCACCTCTGTCCCCCTCTTGTTCAACGCAGTGTTCTGTTTCAGAGTTTGCACCTCATTATTTCATATCAAAGAGAATCTCCAGTCTTTCCCTCCTCTTCCTTTCTGAAACGATGTTTATCTGGTTTTTAGTTTTTCTCAAAAGCACCCTCATTCCTGATGTTAAGTGCAGTGTCTCTCTAAACCTAGAGCAGGTGATGATAGCACAGTTGTGCTAATTGCCTTCAACCTGAGGCAATAGTGGGTTTGGGACCGATACAGGCAGGTGAGTAGATATGACACAGCTTGCTGAGCAGGAGTCCTTTCTTTTGGGGCGCCTCGGTGGCTCAGTCAGTTGAGCATCTGACTCTTGATTTCAGCTCAGGTCATGATCACATGGCCCCCTCTCCCCGGTGGAGCTCTGCACTCAGCAGGGAGTCTTCATGAAGGTTCTGTCCCTCTGCCCCCCCACTTTCTCTCTCTCTCTGTAAAATAATAAATAAATCTTAAAAAAAAAGAGGAAGTTCTTTCTTTCACTTGACCTTCAGAACCTTCCTAGGACCTGAAGCAAGGGTCTAAAACAAAGATAAAATATAGAATGTAAAAATCATAGCCACTATATTTATTTTAGATTTCTATAAACATATGAATAATTAGAAAGATATATATACATATATCAGGGAATATGCACCACTGGTAGGCATGATAAATTCTTCCACATACATTCCATCAGTGTGATGAATCATGAAGTATTTGGGTTTAGGTTCAATGTTTGCAGTTAAGTGGTGAGTGTTTTCTCTGTATTTTTTCATATTTCATTTTAATTTTATACAAATTCAATTTAGCTGGATAGATTGTCTGACTTGTTTCCGAGAACTCATAACTAAAGTTTATCATTGAGATTATTGCTTTAAAAATGCCCTTTAAAGCATCTCAACTTGGTGCCTAACTGTTTAAAATGAATAATTGTAAGAATATTTTAGTACTGCAATTTTTAAGGCTTCTCTTATTTACAAGGAAAATAGAACTGATAAATTTGAATGATGAAAATGGATTTAATTAGGTGAATTTAGTTAGGCTTGATGAGGTGGAGCCAAATCTAGGATAAATGATATTTTTAAACTAATGTCTCTTACATTTTTAGATTTGCAAAAGTTTCTCAGAACATGTGGCAGGGTCTTGTAATTCACACACACCTCTCTTTGTCACACTTTTACTCTCTTGCACACACACACGCACACACGCAGGCGCACACGCACACAGAGAGGCCCGGCAGCTGGAGTGTGTTCAACATTCTCTCCTCCTTCTTCAGTTACTAATTCTGCCTATAAAGGGTATATCTGGCAAAGTTTGCTCCTGTCTTTCCTGTTCTAACCCTGTTATTCCAAAACACAAAGGAGTATTCTAATGGAAAGTATTGTCATTTTGGGTTTTCCATTTTGGGGACAAAAATGGGCACTTAGCTATTCCTCGTGATGCTCTTTGCTTGTGTCCTATAAAGGATAACAAAGTCACCCATTTTCCAATCCAGAACCCAACTTGTTTTCCCAGGTTCCCTCCTACAACCAACACAAACACAGACATTTACCAGCAAAACAGAAGCTGTTGGAAAGATTTTTTGGCTGCTGAAATGGGCTCCTGTCACCAGGACATGGCAGGCTTTTTGCTGTATTGTCTCCCAGGCCTGGGCCGGGTACTCCAAAAAGAGCTTTATGTAATCAGTCTTCCCTGACATGTGACGTCCTGTCATTTTCCTCCCCTTCGGCTCTGCTGCCACCCACAAATCAATAACATTGCCTGGGAAGTTCAAGCTGATTTTGCAGCCACTCTAAGCTCCGTGTTTCTTAAAGGGTATGTCAGAAAATGTAAAGTTTCCTAATGATATTTCTGGCTGATGACACATGGCAGAGCTGATGGACTATTTATAATCAGTGGCACGATCGCAAGCACATTATTTTTATTTCACTTAGGGGGGAGCCCTGTCACTTGCTACCTCTCTTTGCAGACAAGTTGATGCCATCTCCACCTAAAGGAGCTAAAACCCTCTTTGCAGAATGCGTTTGCACTCTCCCCTTTGTGTTAGGAGCTCCCCAGTTCTTTCCAATAGAATTCTCACCCCCCTTTTTTTTAAACTGTTCTTGGGCTGGGGGGATGATGAGGGCAACCAATGATTTGTAGCAACTGCTTTAGATTCTGGTCATGCCTTCACTATAAATGTCTCCGTCTTTGCTGCTCAGATCCTGCTACATTCCTCCGCGTGTGGGCGTGGCTGGCATGACTGAGGCAGCAGACACAGCTCCTGCATTCAGCGCTCGCCCCAGTTTCACAGGACTGAGCATAGCATAGCCGTCTTTCGTTGAGCAGCTACTATATTCTAGGCAACGTACTTGGTAGGCATTTTATACACAAGATCTCATTAACGCTTTCAAACCTGTCTGTCTGTTATCTCCAGAGAAGACATGTAGGGGAAAAAAACGGGACATTAAATAACTCCTCTCCACAGTCACACAGCTGATAGGAAAAGCCCCATGACTCAGTTCAAATCTAACAAACCACACCTGCTCTCTTTTCACTACCTTCTCACTTCTTTCCGGTTAAGTGGACACTTGTGTATGGATGTGGATGGGCAGGGGCACTTACCCATTCCCAACTTGGGCAGCTCCTGTGAGTTCCTAGGCTGACCAAAGTGAGAGATGGAAGAACTGGAAACTTTTCCACCTGGGATAAACCCTGGTGTAAAAGGAACCGTATACTAGAGGCGGGTTTTGACTCACCGCAATGGGAGGTGTTACTGTTATAAAGATACTGAGCTCTCTCTCTCTCTCTCTCTCTCTTTCTCTCTCTTTTTTTAAAAATGTTTCCACAGGACAGAGTTTAGGGTATGGATTCGTTAACTATATTGATCCAAAGGATGCAGAGAAAGCCATCAACACTTTAAATGGACTCAGACTCCAGACCAAAACCATAAAGGTAAGAAGTGATACGCTGGCTCCTGATTGGGAAGCACTGGTTAAATTTCATCCATTTGATCTAATAAATCCAGGCGATGAGGGAGCTGGAAGTGGTGCTCTTTATTTATGCAAAGGACATTTATCATCCACTGTACTAAGTGGGGGATGCAGATCATTACAAAGAATGAGATGCAAGCTGAGCAGAGGGAAGGGACCAGAGGGCAGATGGGGTGTCAGCACCCACCAAGAAGGCCTGTGAGCCCAAGTCTGCAAAGATGGCCAAAACTGAGCCATGGTAAGAGGCTGGGGCAGGGAAGATGTTCCAGACAGAGGGAACAGCACATGGGAAGCTGTGAAAATGAATGTAAACATTATGAGTGGGGAACAGCATATAGAATAGCATGGCCTAAGTTTGGATGGGAGGTGGGCAGGGGCCTCGTGTGCCAGGCTGAACAGTTTGGCTTTACCTAAGGGTGGACAGTTCATCTCCTAACTGAGACTAGAAAAGAAAAAATCAGTTATAAATAAACTCTAGTGTGATAGGGATGGGTACTATAAAATTGTTAGGAACATAGTAAAGGAATGACAGAAAAAGTAACATTCGAGCAATTGGAGAATAATCAGAGCTGTAGATAATATCTCTGGTGGGATTGTTTTAAGTCGAAAAAGAGAAACAGTTACCCAGAGCCTGCTCTTCCAGACAGAGGTTTCTGTGACTGGGCTGTCACTCTCTCGGTTCAGACTTCACCTTGTGGGGATCCTTCAGGAAGTGGTGCTGCTTACTTTGAGGGCCCCCTCCCACAGCCAGTGGTGGTCTCCTGGATGGAGCCTCCTCCTCCTCAGCCTCCCTTCCCCTTCTTCCCCCACCTCCAGGCAGCGTCCTGCTTGAGGGCAGCTGCCAGCCCATTAATGAGTCCCATCCTTCATAGCCTATCACACCACAGGGAGGTGTCTCCTGGGCGCTCTTATCCTCACGACAGCAGGTCTGACGCAAAGTAGGACAAAAGAGAAACCTCTCCCAGAATGGAAATCTATAGATGGCACCAGCTCTCAGCGTATGAAAACACAAAAGCAGAACTTTTTGGTCCAGCAGAGCTACTTCTCCAACATTCCGACTGACAGAGGAGACTATTGGTATAAGATAATCTTAGCTAGGAGGTAATCAAAACAAACCAAAGCCAAAACAAAAACCTTCTTTTTTTTGGAATATATTACATGATTGCCTGTCTTCCTTCCTTCCTTCCTTCCCTCCTTCCTTCCTCCTTCCTTCCTTCCTTCCTTTTAAGCAGCTTTACTTTTGCAATTGAGTTTCGTTTTATTTCTAAAGATGATTCCTTTCCTGATCTCATACAGCCTGTGGTACACACAGACCCCAAAATGGGCCTGACTCAGGCTGCCTCCATCTCATCTTACAGTCAATCCCTATGAATTATCTAATGGAGAAATAATTAAGAGTTGTTTAATTATGGGGTAGTCCTCTGAGAGGCAGGAGGATTAATTTCTTTCAAAGGAAAAACATACCTATTTTTATGCTTTAAGTGAAGGTGGGAGGCTCACGTCCCTGACTATTTGTTGAGGCCACACCAGGTTGAGGCTGTATTTGTGGGTTTGATTGATTTTTCTGTGCTATCCAGTTCAGCATTAGAATGTCAGACACTTACTCTTCCCTTGATGGACACCCTGACCTTGAACTGAGAAAGTACTTTTCTTTCCTCTGTAGTATTTCTTGAAACCCAAACCTTCCCAAGAGTTTAGGATCAAATCATCACACATCCATTCTGCCTTTTAAAAAATATATCTATATTCCATGAAGCTGTTGGGCTTCCTGAAAGACTGATTGGACCTGGCTTTTCTGATCTCAGAATTCACCCCCTGATCCATCATGCCATCAGAAGCAGTTCTTTGTCTAGGTGGATCTTACAGACGAGGAACATTGATTATTTTTGTTCTGTGAGGAGACAGTCTGCCTCACCCCCTCACCCACCCTGTGCTCACCCTGCATCAAAACGCTGCCAACACATTTGCACCCAGCAGTAACGTGGGCTTCCGAGGCACTGTAGGATTCAGAATGCATGATGCCACGGCTGAATCAATAATTTCCATTCTCTACTACAAATGAAAATTTAATGTGCAAACCTAGGGATTTCAGCCCTTTCATTAAAGCAGTTTATTTCCCATACTAAAAATTAAGTTTGAGTGATAGGTTCCTTTATTAACTTTTCTTCCCTTTCCTAAAGGGACACAATGTTTAAGGTAAAAATCGTATTAAAGGGGAGGGGAAAAAAGCAAACCCTTTTCATGTGCTGTTAATAGTCTCATCATTTATTAATTTTTTTAAAATTGCTTTTCTGCCTTTCAGGCCACTGTTTACTTCTGCTTCAGTTTGCTTTGATAAGTGACAGGAGATTTATCTCTTTGCCCTGCCTCCCATAAAGCAATAGATAACTTGCCTATCTGGAAAACAGAAGTATCCTCCTGGAAGCATGCTTTACAGAGATCTCCCCAGAACCATCTAGCACATGTTTGCAAGCTGTGGTCAAGTTTGTCCCTCCTTCTCACATTTCTGGTGCATTTCTGGACTGCTCTGTGCAAAACACCCTACTTTAAATGTCATGCACAACACGGATTCAGGCAAACCAAGAGTTAATTCCTAAGTTGTTTTTTTTTTAATTCCTAAGTTTTGATGCTTAATGATTAACAGCTAGATTCCGGGATAGTTCTGGAAAGCCCTGAGGAAGTGGTGGAGACTGTAGTGAGGTGGAGAGCAATAAAAAGGTCAGCTACTCTTCAGCTATTGCTGATTGTTTAAGCCCAGATTTTTGCCAGATCTTCCAATTATTCAATAAAAGCCAAGATCTAGATTTTTTTTTATGCCATACCTCTCAGTTTTTAAAGGTTGGAAACCAACTTAAAAATTTTAAAGCATAGGTGGTCAGGTCAAACAAAATTTAGTAGTTGACCTGTGCACAAACAGTTTGCAGCCTCTGGAATCCAATTTGAATACCCAGATACTGTTTTGCTGCTAGGGAAGGTGCCCACAAGTGATGGCTCCCCGTTAACAAAATTTCACTGCCCCTTTAGTAAGGGGGATGTGACTGCGTGCCAGTGCCAAAGGCACGTGGAGGGCAAGGCCAGGCCTCTGTCGTCAAGGAGAATACAGTCTTGGCACAGACACAGCATCAAAGCAGAGAAAGAGCATGATTTGTTAATTAAGCCCCTGCGAGTAGTATGGATGACTGCAGATAATGTGCCTATCTGGAAAACACAAGTACATTATTTGGAAGCGTGCGTTACAGTGATCTCCTAGGAACATCTAGTACATGTTTGCAGACATGCGACTACAGAGGGATTATTCTTTGGATTATAACTTGTTTTCTGGGAGAAAGTGGCCAGGCTCAAAGATGAAGTGACTTGTCCAAAGGCACACAAGCAACCAGCAGCTGAGCTGAGTTAGCATCCAAAGGTCCTGTGAAGGGTTCTGCCACAAGAAGGAAATAATGATTACTTATTATAATTATACTAATAATGAATAATAGTAATGCTACCTTATACTGAATATTTACTCTGACAGTATTCTAGCCCCTTTACATATTTGATAGGATTTAATCCTTGAAACATCTCTAGGGCTGGGTGCTTTACATACATTAACTCTACTTTTTTTTTTTTTTAAAGATTTTACTTATTTATTTAGAGAGAGGGAGAGCATGAGAGGGGGAAGGTCAGAGGGAGAAGCAGACTCCCTGCTGAGCAGGGAGCCCGATGTGGGACTCGAACCCAGGACTCCAGGATCATGACCTGAGCCGAAGGCAGTCGCCTAACCAACTGAGCCACCCAGGGGCCCCACATTAACTCTTCTTCTTAAGATAGCCCTGTAAGAAGGTTCTATTCACTCCTTTATACAGTTGAGGAAAGTAAGGCCCAAAGAGGTTAGGAGACTTAACCAGGATCACACACTTGGCAAGTGAGATTTGGACTCAGGAAGTGTGTTTCAAAAATAACTCTGGCAGTGGGTCGTAAGTGTTGGAAGGTCACACCGTGTGTTTGCTCAGCAGCGCATGCGTTCTGTGAGGTTGTATGGGTGTGTACTGGCTCCGCACACACACACAGGTTATACTCCCCAGCATGGGAAGGAGATATAAAAAGCAAACAAACTGTGTGGTCCCTCCAGGTTCTTCAGTAAACAGACTTGTGGTTTGGGGCTTCTGCCATCAGCCTGGGGATAGACCTGACTTCAGGTCATTTCTTCTTGAACCCCTGCTTTCCAGGCTCTTTGCCAGGTCCTGGGATTTAGGTGACCTAGGGATGGCAGTGCCCTGGGGAGTCTCCCCTCCATGTGTGTCAGAGAGGCATGGGGTATGGACCATGGACTTACATGTCTAGCCTGCCAGACCAGCCTGGTGCTCCACTTGGGAAACTGGGTCTTTTCTCTGGATTTCAACCCTGAGCCCAGTGGAGATGATTTGCCCTGTTTAGGGCTTTGGGAGTGCTATTTGTTTAGATTTTTTCCTCACTTGTCTCCAACAGAGATCACTTTAGACTCTGGGAAGCACTGGGTGAAATGGCTGTGGGTTCTAGGAAATGATTCCGGTGCTGCTTGACCCCACACCAGAAGCCTGTCCCAGTCCTGGGCTCTCTCCTCTCTCTACGTGTTCTTTAAAACAGCAGCTTCTGAATTCACACTGTAATTTCAGCCTCTCCATGGGAAGCACTCCATTGAATCCAGCTGTAGTGGTCCAGCTCTTTGTTGTATTAATTAGTAACAAAGGAAATGAGATGGTCTGTAGTACCTTCAAAAGGAATAGCTTTACAAAAAGTTTGGATTGATATTCAAGTTACAACTGAGTAAAAAGTGATCCAAAGTGGAATATGGTGGTTTGGAGTCACTCCCTAGAAACCTTTTAGAATAGTGGGACACCAGTTTGGGTTTTAACCTGAGTTCAAGGAGCAGAAGTGTTCACGGTTCTGCCTCCGTGGGGGCTCCTGTCTCGTGGGGAACACAAACATGCAAAGGACCAACTCTCATGTGGTGAGATAGGGCGGTCTTGGGGCTGCAGGGGCTCCCATTGGTTTGGGGTGGAGGAGCAGGAAGTAGGAAGCTGTGCGAGGTTGGAGCAGGAGAGGGACCCGGTCAAAGTTAAGTTCCAAGAAGGCTCATCTGTCAGTGGTGTGTCACTGGGGGTGTTTGACGGATGAAACCAGCGGCTGGCAGGCTGGAGGTTTTTGTCAGCCTTAGGCACTGGTTTTCATCACCTTTTTAGGAGCTTTTTTTACTCATTTTAAAAGCAAGGCATGCTTATTTATAAATAATTTGGAAAATACATTATCATATAATGAAGGCAGTATCAGCCATTCCCAACTCAATACTGTAAACAACGTTTTTATATATTTTCTTCCTTTTGTCATTGCATTACAGGTTTACAAATGATTTTGTGTCTTGTCTTTTTCTAATAATTGCATTAAGCTATTACTCAAATTATAAAAATATGACTTTAAAGAAAACATTCCCAGAGCACGGCTCTTGTGCAAACTGGAGGTGTGAGTGATTTCGGGACTGGAGCAGGGATGAGGGTTCAAAAGGCTGCCTCTGCCACACAGAGTGAACCCAGGAGGGTTGGCAGGCACTCAGGAGAGGGGCTGTGAGAGTAGGAAGAAAGCTTTATCACAAGGCAGCAGCCCAGTTCCAGAGGGAGCAGGACTGGAGAAGGGGAAGATGTGAGTGAGGGCTTCTCAGAAGGGAAAAACTTCCCTTCTTTGGGAAGGAGAACAAACTGAGCTTCTGTATTCAGGCATCTGTGTGCGGTGATGCTGCTTAGCCATTTCTCCATTCTTGCTTTATTCTTCTAATAGCACTAACGGTGCCTCCAGGGGATCCCCCCACACTGGAGTTTGCAAGGTCCAGTCTGCCCCACCCGCTTCTTCCTCTTGCCAAGGGTCATCAGGGCTCTGCGCCTCCCTCCCAACCTCCCTCGCCCCGCCATCCACCTGCCTTGCTAAAGGCCTTCGTTCTGCTGAAGCATCTTTTCTTTGCACTTGGCATAAGCAATTATTTCTCCTATCCCTGCTCTTAATGCTTCCCTGAGAGTTAGCAGATCATTTTTTGCTGATGGGTATCACCCCACCCAGAAATGATAGACTGCCTCCCTCTGTCTTATTAATAATAAAAAGGCATTTTTCTCTCCTCCCCCACGACAGCTATAGTCAGAGCAGTGTGGGAGCACTTCCCTGCCAAGGTCAGCAGGGGAGGCTGGATCACTGAATCCCCAAGGAGCCAAGAGAGCACACAGCCACAGCGGTGGAAACTGGAGACCCGTTTACCCCCGTTGCACCGGGCAGCGCTTTCTGTCCTGTGAGAGCTTGTGTTTCCCTGCTCTGCTTCCCAGTGCCCTGCTAACTTCCTCTGAGTGAGTAATTTCAGATACAGGTGCAGGAGTTTGAGAGATCGACCTAGAGCGTCCTTGCTCTCTCCGCCCGGTGAGGTTGTTATGATTCCAGTATCTTAAAGGTCATCCAGTGTCCTGGGTCTGGATTACAAAAGAAAAGCAGACAGGTACAGGTTGAGAGGACACGTAGGTTTTCAGAAGTGTGTGGAATGGGGCTTGGGGGGCTTTAGTTGTCTATAAGTGTGAAAGACACCAACAGGGGGATATGAGCTGCCTTAGAAAAGCCAGCTCACCTTGGCTGTGTTAGGAGAATTGTGGATTTCAGGTCACAGGAATCCACTCTGGTCAACCTGTCCTTGGTGTCTGTGTCCTATTCTCAGCCCCACGTTCTAAGGAGACATTCTAAGGGTTATCCAGAGGCAAATGGGGAAGACGGCGAAGATGGTGCTGCACTGACAGATTCATCCACAGTGGTTGCTTCTCTGTTCTCTACGGGAAAAGAAGTCTGCAGTGACTCTGAAGCTCAGTCCTGTGTTTCAAGAATTCGGGAAGAGACCCTGTGCAGCTATCAGGGGAGAACATTTGCCTTGGGTGGTAGTGAGTCTCTGATTGTCAGACATTCAGATGGAGTCATCGGGGATGATGTAGAAGAGATTCCTATACCACACTGGGGTCTGACCTAAAGGTCCCCTGAGCTCTGAGATTCTGTATTTCTGTGTGGTTTCTGGGCTTCAGACTGTTCTGTCCAGTATAATAGCCACTAGCTACCTATGGCTTTTTAAATTTGAATTTAAATTAATAAAGTTAAGTAAAATGAAAAGTTCAGTTCCTTAGTCATGCTAGGTACATTTGAAGTGCTCAGTAGCCACATGTAGCTAGTGGCCACCGTCGAACAGGACAGATCTAGAACATTTTCATGATCCCAGAAAGTTCTATTGGATGGTGCTGGCCTGAAACATCAGTGGCTGTGGGGAATAAAGAATCTCTTCTCCGTTGCTATCATGAAGCCCCAGGGCAAATCAGCTGGTCTGTCAAAGATTGTAGAGCCAATCTCACTTCCCTTCCCCTTTGTTGTCCATTCAAAAGAGCTCTGAGTTATGATGAAGAGTCAGTCAAGTCCCACCTCTGTCAAAACCACCAGGATAACCTTGGGCAACTTACTTTACCTCTCTGGATGCATTTCCTCATCTTCCAGCTCTGACAATCTAACTAATAAAATATTATAGCATGATCTTGTCACCTTGGTAACTTTCCAGGAAAGTGGCCATCTGTGCCAAACGCACAGCTTTTATTTTACTGTCCATGTTAGCCTGACATAGTGGAAAGATCCCAGAACTTGGAGTCATATCCAGCTTTGTCTTCATTCAGCTATGTGACCTTGGACAAATACTTGATCCCACTGAGCCAGAGTTTGTCATCCAGAAAATGGAACAAATAGTATCTCACTTCTGGGTCATCAGAGTTTATAGTGGGTTGCCCAAGTAATACTCCCCAGAATGAAGACAAATGTGAATAGGGTTACCCCTGGTGAAAATTACATGAGAGGGGAAGACTTTTTCCCATCTACATGGTTCAGAGATGTACACGCTTCAAAGATGCACTACAAAAGTAAGGAAAGAGTCTTGAGTCTTTCCTATAAATGCTGCTCAGGCAGCATTTATAGAGGCTTTTTGTATAGTGGGAAGTATAACGGGGCTCCCAGGTGGCTGTAGTCACCTTATTAGTCTTCCATAAAGCAAGAATCAGGAAGTGTCGTTTAGTGAGAAGACTGAGTGTCTTCAGCTCTGAGACTAGCTCTTCCGCCATCCAGCCCATGAAACCTTTAGCGCATCTCTACTTTCTGGGGGCCACTAGACAGGCGGCGAGATCCTTGTACTAAGTAAGGCCCCTTGGTAATTTAATGGACTTTTTTAAAGTTGTAGGCATACGAACAGATCACTACACCATTTTTTTAAAAGAAATGTTTATCCAGCTTACTGTATGCCAGATACTGTCATGATATCCTTGGATACTCTTGAACTCCATGATGGAGACATTGTGATAGCTGCAGCCATGTAAATGTGTATCATCTATAGAGTTCAAGGAGACGGCAGTCCTTTGTGCCTGGGCCTCCTGGAGGAGGCAGCATTCAGGCCTGGTCTGTAGGGATGGGAGGGGTTCATTTTGACATGATGATGAACAAATAGCAAGAACAAAGACAGAAGTAGAAACGTTAAGTGCATATTCAGAAAACTGACCTTTTTAAATTTGAACTGTGGCACAGGGTGCATGGAGAGTTAGCAGGAGGTGAGAAGTTGGCCCAGATCCCAGAGGGCCTTGAATGCTCAAATGAGGAATTTGATCATCCATCACAAGGTGCTGGAGAACCACTGAAGGTTTTGAGCAGCGAGAAGTGGCACCATCGGGGCTCATTAGAAACATTCCCATCGGGTCTTGCCCCTGATAAAAGAATATCGTGTATCAGGTGACAGGTGGGGGAAAGTATGAGGAATGGGGCCTCATAAGCAGACACCTGTTCTGCCTGTGGGCAAGGCACAGGGGTAAGCCGATCCTCACAATCAAAGCTGTTGTATCTAGGAGCCAGCTGGCTTCTTTCTTCTCTCCCTGCTCTTGGAGGTGGGATCTGAGGTACCTGCAAGGGTTTGCTCCTCGAAGGCCCTGGCAGTGCCAGAGTCTATGCTCCACTGCCATTCTCCTGGGCTCTTTGGAATGAATATCCGCACTGGGATCCGTAAGCTCTGGGGAGTTTGTGCTCGCTCAGAGAGTAGGGTGTTAACAACAGATTGGGGAAAATCTGCAGCCTGATCTTCTGAAATGATAGGTCTCTGTGTGTGTCTCCTCTGCTAGACTAATAGTTCTACATGTCAGGGACTGTTGTATTCATCTCTGTACCCCCAGCATCTCACATAAGGCCATAGCAGTTGTATCAAAGCAGCTATTTATTGAGCACTTCCTGTGTGCCAGGCATAGTGCCTAGGAACCTTTTTTTTTTTTTTTAAGATTTATTTATTTATTTGAGAGAGGGAGAGAGAGCAGGGTGAGGGGCAGAGCAAGAGGGAGAGAGAGAATCTCAAGTAGACTCTCTGCTGGGCGCAGAGCCTGAACACCGGGCTTGATCTCATGACCCTGAGATCATGACCTGAGCTGAAATTAAGAGTCAGATGCTTAGGGCGCCTGGGTGGCTCAGTCATTAAGCGTCTGCCTTCGGCTCAGGTCATGATCCCAGGGTCCTGGGATCGAGTCCCACATCGGGCTCCCTGCTCAGCGGGAAGCCTGCTTCTCCCTCTCCCACTCCCCCGCTTGTGTTCCTGCTCTCACTGTCTCTCTCTGTCAAATAAATAAATAAAATCTTTAAAAAAAAAAAAGAGTCAGATGCTTAACCAACTGAGCCACCCAGGCGCCCTGTAGTGCGTAGAAATCTTATATGCTTTAGCTTGTTTAATGCTCCAAGTGTTCTATTAGAAAGCTTCTAAACTATGTTATTCAAGCAATACAGCTCAGAAAGGTTGAGTGACTTACCCCAAGCTTACATAGTTAGTAAATAGTCAGGATTTAAATCCGTATCTTTCTAGCCCCAAAACCCTTGCTCTTAACCTTTGTCTCTTTTCCATTCCAGAATAGATGCTCAGTGTCAGTTAAAGTAACACAAACAAGAACTTCCTTGGAGTGGCCTGTCTCAAAATACAGTTGCCTGATGCTCCAGCTAGCACCTCTCAGTGAGAGAAACCCACAGGATAAGGGGTGATGCAGACAGGAAGGATGCTTCTAGCGTGTGGAGCCAGAATAGAAATAGGAAAAAGATGGGAGCTGTAGAAGAGACACGTTTGAACTCAGTAGAAGGATGAGCTTGCCCATAATCAGTGATGGCCAGTGATGGGGCAGGGTGTTCATGAAGCAGTGAGCTTCCTATGTAACGTATAAGGCAGGTGGCCAGCTGCGTGGGATCTCGCCCAGAACTTTTGAGGCCACTTCCAGCACCAAGTTTCTGTGAAGCGGATTTCAAGGATAATGCTTTCTGCTGGGATCACCAATGGCACCCTCACCTTTATTTCCGCTTACCAAAAACCACGGCTGTAGAGATTAGCAGTTCTGTGAATAGAATGCCTAACCCATGCAAACATCCAGTCAATGATAGAGATCCTTCTTATAATTCGAAGGGGTCTAACAAGTGATGCCCTTGTTTCCCACGTCCTAGCTGTAAACCAATTGAGAGATAAGACAAAAAAGAAAAACGTATTAAATCCTAAGGTCACCTTTATTACATATTATGGCCCAGATGGATTTCCTGAACACACTGGGCTTCCTGACACAGAACCCCACACTTTGACAGACTGACAGCCCCCGTCACAGGTGCTGTGGATGCCACAGGCCTCCCCGTATGAGAACAGAGTCTGCTCCCATAGTACAGAGCCTGGAACAGAAAGTGCGCTGCCAGCTGGCATCTGGCTGCCAGAAGGGAGGAGGCAGGCAGCGGCTGAGGCACCCAGGCCCATTGCCCTTACTGAAGCCGGTTCCAAGTGGTCCCTCCGGTCCTCCCCCAGAGAGGAGGAGGTAAGGGGGGACTGGGAGGCCTAGACTGCTACTCCGGGGGCTCCCTCCACATGGAAGCTAACACTGGGAGTGGGAAATGAGTAACCCCTCGCCAGGAACAGCCCTCTGTACTGCACTTTTCATTTATTTGCTCACTTCCTCACCAGGCCGTGGGGTCCTTGAAGCTGAGGCTCCACCAGCACCGAGCATGGGGCCTGCCAGACAGGAACTGTCCCGAAAAGAGGAGGAATGAATGAACTCTCATCTTCTAATGCCAGGATTTGATTAAAAGAGCCCCTTCCTAAGGCAGAGAAGGATGCCTTTTCTTATCTTACCAGTCTCCCAGTACCCAAAACCAAGCCTTTAGCATGCTTTCCAAGCCCTGTCCCTTTTCTATACCGTGGCAGGTTAGACAGGGGGTGAGGGGTTGCCAGAGGACTCGGGAAACGTTTTCCCCAGACTGTGTTGTTCCTCTCACCCTGCCCAGGCCGACCCCTGGCTGTGAGCAGGTGACAGAACCTGTGAGTGCTGTGTGGGTGGGGCAGCCCGCAGCCCTGGGCCCGCTGCCCCGTTAGTGATGAATGCTAACGCCTACTGCACCACCTCGGTGAGAATCACTGAGAGCAGCCTTACGAAGTCACTTTGGGAAATGGAAAGTGCTTTGTGGAAACTGGGAAGTACAGTGGAATCTGTGGGAATGTGCTAGAGGAAATTCATGGCAGTGAAGTAGTAAAGGATGACCCAGACTCCCCCAGGCTGATGGAGGAGGACTGTGGTGCCTCTGTAGGTGCTCGCTGGTGGTATCCCAGATGTTTGCTTGTGCAGTAAAATTGTAAGGTGTGTCCCAATGGGGGCTAGAGTCCCACACTGGCCCACAAAGCCTGTAGTACTTACCACATAATAATGTTTACATTATAGTTACTAAATTCTAGGAATGCGATACACATTAAATTTATTATCTCAATTTTTTAAAGATTTATTTATTTGAGAGAGTGCAAGAGAGTGAAAGAGAGAGAGAGAAAGAGTGAGCGAGATGAGCAGAGGGAGAAGCAGGCTCTCCACTGAGCAGGGAACCTGACACGGGGCTTGATCCCAGGACTCCGAGATCACGACCTGAGCCGAAGGCAGCCGCCCAACCAACTGAGCCACCCAGGCGCCCCTATTATCTCAATTCTTTACAATAACTCACCGAAAGGAAATTGTCCCCCTTTATACTAGTAGAGAAACTAAGATTTATCAAGACCGAATTACCTGCGCAAGGTCACACAGCTAATGAGTGCCAGAGCCAGCCCACAGTCGGGGTTCATAAACTCCACACTGTACTGTCACTCTTGCGGGGGGTCGAGGTTAGGGTAAGCCTGCAGAGATGGGGAGTTTGGAGAGACTACAAATCTTTTATCAAGATCATTTGTAAAGTCACCTGCCTCTGGGCCACCCTTACCAAGAGAGAGGAGTAGCTTCCCCACTCCTAGCTCTTTCTGAGCTCCAGAGCAAGGTCAGTGCCAGCCTAGAAATGCCAGTCTTGTCTTCAAAGATTCTGGATGAATGAAGCGAGTAGGATGGTCTGAGGCATGGGATTCTCTAGGGTGCTGCCTTCAGCTTTGGAAGCCCTGGGCTCTAGGCCACTAGTTTAATGGGGTTAACAAACCAGCAAAGGCTGGCTCTCTGCCGGGGCTAGAAGTGGATCATTTTTGAGAAATGTTTTAGTGCAACCATGTGCCTGACACCCATAGTCACTCGGGATTTCATAAATGTATGAGGACACTTGAGAAGTGCAAATACCAGGACGAGCAGTTGGATATCCAATGTAGGGAGATCCCTTTTCTGCCATTTTTACCCACACCCACTTCTACAGATTTCCTGGACAGGGGACTAAGAGAACAAGGGACTTAAGGTTCCAAGTAAAGGAGAAAAACTAAGCAAGAGTTAGGTTTGGTGAATGATTGAAGTGCTGCTCTTTACCTTTGGGACTTGTTACTGCTCTGTGGCTATGATCTATGGCAGTAATTCTCCCTGGATGAGGCTTGGGGAAATGGTTTTGGTTCTGTCATGGACTTTCCAGTGCCAGCTTCTTTTCCTAGCAGGTCTGTCCCCAGCCCACACCCTCCCCCAGCTCTGGCTGCCCAGACCATTGGGTGTCAAGGTCATTACTATCCATTGCGCATTTATTGGGTGTCAAGCAGGCACTAAGCTCTTGACCTTCATCATCTCATTTGTCCTCACAGCAGAGGAGGGCTATCATAAGGCCACCATTCCCTGACCCCACCATACACCTGTCTCACCGCCAGTCTCACCTCAGCTCTGTCTCCTTCCTGGACCTTTTAACCCTTAATTAAAAGGGATATTAGTCTCCCCTTCTCAGTGTTCCAGTCCCAGCAATATAGCCCTGGAATAGCACACATCTTGGGGCATTGTGATAATTGGTCCTTGTGTGTACCATTCTTGCATTCGGCTCATGTTTATTGGGTACCTCCTGTGTGTTGTCTGTTGTCCTCACTGGACTTGGAGATCCTTTGGGGCAAGAGACCACTCCTTGTTCTTGCTTGTTGTGCATCCCCAGCACACAGCACTGTGCCTGGTTCATAGTAGATCCTCGGGAAATGTTCGCTAAGAGAAGGCATCTAGGTGGTGTCTAGTCGTAGAACAGTCTTCTTTCAGTCCTTCCAACCCCAGACACTGGGGAATAGGAAACCTGTCCCTTAGCTCTTGGCTTAATAGGGAAACACAGCTATGATTCTGGATGCTTAACTCTTGTTGATCCCCCTAAGTGGAGGAATCTAAGCTGCAGTTAGCCCCAAAGAGTCATTAAGGCCCACATCATTCATTATGTTCTGTGGGTACGTTCATTTATTCTTTCCGTAGGTGTTGAGCATTCTGCAGGTACCCGGCTCTATGCTGGGAGCTAGAGCCGCAAAGATGAATTCACACACACACACACACACACACACACCATGACCACAAGGAGATCAGCCAACTAGATGATCAGCAGACTAGACAGAAAGATGGTGAATTAAGGTACAAATGGGTTAAGTAAGTACCATGGGTGCAGTTCACTGAGAGCTCTACAAGGGGGATTTTTAGGAGGAGGTAAGATCGGGGAAAGCTGCTAGAGAAGGTGACATTGGAGCTGGGCCTTAAAGGAGAATAGGATCAGGGCCTGAGAAAGTAGGTGGCAAAATTTTCCCCACAAGAAAAGACATAGAAGTAGGAGGGTATGTTTTGGGGCAGCATGGATGTCATTCAGATAATTAATTTGTCTAGTAATTGGCAGGGGTGAGACAGGTGTAACTCTTATTACCATGAACATATCACTACAACGTTCTTTTTTCCTTCTCCCTACCACTCCCTTCTCATGCCTAAAAAATAGTTCTGCTGGGTTATAACCTGAAAGACTTTGTTCTTTAAAGGATGGGGTAGGAGAGCCTTATGTGGAGTGACGCTCTGTCCAAGCAGTCACATGAGACTCTCGGTCCTTCAGCCCCCCACTCCCCGAGGACCGGCCATGTAAAGGTCCCTTTGCATGTCTGCCCTGTGCTGGGAAAGAGCTTACAGAGGCCATCCCTGAGTTTCTGGAAGGGGTAGACACTGCAGATAGGCTGACTTGCTCCATCAGCAGGAGGAGACCAGTGAGCCAGATTCATCACTCACATCATTTTATCTGTGGAGTCAACATCTATTTTTCAGTGTGGAACCATAAAGGGACCCGGCATCTCTGTCCTGGAGAGGGAAAGAGTGCCAAGGGTGAGGGGTCTGCTCAGCCTCCGTTCCTCTTTGCTAGATCCACCGCCAGACCCATTCTCAGATGCAAGGTCGGCTTCACTGCCTGATGTTTAGTTCTTGGGATGCCAAGGGTCCAGTTTAACACGTACACTTTCTTCTGTACACATGCTTTTGTGTGTGCACAGTGCACATGCATACACACACTCGCTCACCCCTATAGTCTTAGCAGGCCTTGTAAATTGGTTATATGGATTAAATAAAACTCCCAACTGAAAAATGCTAAGGCATATAGGTCCCTTCCTGTCTAACATTGTCAGATGTGCTCTGAAATGACTGTTTTCATCATCTATTCTGAGCCATAACTGCCCCAGAAATAGCTTTAGCAGGAAAGTGCTTTTGTTAGACTAGCTGTAAATTATATTTCAAATGTCTGATGTTGTTTTCTTAAAAAATAAATAAATAAGTAAATGAAAGTCTAAAATTAATGACTGCTGGGGTTTGCTTTGCTTATGTGTACTGCTACAGATTTGGCTTCTTGCAGATGGAATTTCAGATCTGTTTACACTTCTGTGTTAGCTTTTTGGGGGAAAAAAAAAGCAGTTGAGAGATCTGGGAGGACAAATTTACAAAGTCGAACTTATTATAACCATCCGTGAGGCTCGCTTCTTTCTTCCCCTGCCCTCTCCCTCCCTCCCTTCCCCCCTGCCCTCATTTTGTTGATTGTGGCTTTCTCTGCTCCTCCTCAAAGTTAGATGGCAACTGGTTCTTGCAGATGTTATGACAAGGTCACAGATCCAGTTTCACAAGCAGATGTTCACGAAGCCCCATTTCACCAGCACTTTGTCATTCAGCGAGAGCAGACCTTGTGAGAGCAGATTGGAACAACACAAAGGATGGGACATAAAAAATCTTGCAGAGAACCTGATCGCTTTAATGTGTTGAAGACGAAAGGCTTGGGGGTGGGGAGGGTGGCAAGGAGAGAAATCTGCAGAGCAGAAATTCGTGGAGGGTTTTTTTTTTTTGGTTTATTCAAAGATTATTATGTGTTGGATACAGTAAATCATCTATACACCCACATGCAGGAGGTAAATCTTCAGAACTCCATGCGTGGGTAGTTCTGCATTTAACAGCCGCCATACAGTAGCTATTTTGTTCTGCACTTAGAGACCCTTATCTGTGCATTTGTTTTAAGTTATCAGCAACTCTCCTTTTGTTCCTCTATTGCTGTTCTCCTGATTCTCATTACTATTACAAGAGTAGCTAAGAATCTGAACTACTGAGTTATTTAAACTGACACCACAAGTTAGAATGATAGACGAGGGGCTGCCATCTCAGTGGTTGACTCAGCCTCTACTTGGAGGGTGTTGCTATAATGGATTTAGCTCCTCTTGCCTTTTCCTAGGTCTCATATGCCCGTCCGAGCTCTGCCTCAATCAGGGATGCTAACCTCTACGTTAGCGGCCTTCCCAAAACCATGACCCAGAAGGAACTGGAGCAGCTTTTCTCGCAATATGGCCGTATCATCACCTCTCGAATCCTGGTTGATCAAGTCACAGGTTAAGTGTTTCTTTGTCATTTCTTTCCTTGTGTCTCAATGCCACAGCCAGAGCTCTGTGACCCATAGGAGCAGAGAGATAATGGTTATTTAGGGTAAAGGATGTGGGTCATGCGTAGACAAGATTTTTGACTTAGGAGAAAGACTTCTTATCATTCAAATGCCCACATTTAAAATGGGCTGTCTTAGGAGGTAGATCTCCATCTTGGGAACTGTTCCAGCAGCAGCTAAACTATTTGGCAGGGCTGTAAAGAGGATTCAGGCATCAGGTTGTGAGTGGGACTGAATGACCTTCAAAGTCTCTTTCAACCCTCAACCAAGTAACATTACTTCTGTATGTGAAAAGAACCTGTATTAGAGCTCGGCTCCAATGATAGAGCTAGAGGGAACCTCATGCTGCCTCAGTTCACACATGAGAAAAGAGAGGTCCAAAGTGGGGGATCTGACTTCTGCCCAGCTAGTTAGTAGCAGTGCAGGGACATGAAGCCAGGGCCTGGTACTGTGGTACTTTGTCCATCATAAAGAAAGGCAACCACCACCTCTCAGTAAGAAAAGTAAGCCACCCTGGGTTGCATTTTTAATGACAAAATGTTTTCACCTACTCCACATTTGATTCCAATTTAAACCCCCAACCCAAGAGCAGTTTAGCATGTGTTTATCATTCAACTCATGTGACAAACCCTTACTGAAGCCAGTTCTGCCCCCAGACACCACAGAGGGACCCTGGGCACCAGGGATGAAGGAGGCATAGTCCTGCCCTTGCAGGACTCCAGTGTGGTGCACACCTTCAGGGGGCTGTCCCGTGTCCCTCGTGTGCTGTGCCCGGCGGGGATTGTTGTGAGGGCTCCGTCAAGGAGGTGATGTTTGAGCCGGGTTTTGGAGGATGACTTGCAGTTATCTGGCACAAAGGAGGGGTAGAGAATTCTAAGTGGATATGACGTATCCTGTAGAAAAGGTGGAGAGGACATATCGTAAGGCATGGAATCGAGGAAGAACACAACCAGTTCCAGGAGTGTGTGGCAGTTCAAGTATGGCTGGCCTGAGGCTCCACGGGGGACTTGGGGCCACATCATCAGGGGCATTAAATGCCATGCTAAGAAGTCTGACTCCATCTCTATGCAACATGGAGCCATGGAAGGGTTTTATTTTTGTAGGGGGGGTTGTTACTCTGTGCATGGAGTGGGGGGCAATGAGGAACAGGTACCATGCACAGGGTAAAAAATTGAAAAGTTAGGAAAAATGTATAAAGGATGTTTTTAAAGGGTATCGTGTGGTCAGAGTTTGCTTGTCAAATAGATTATGTAGTCGCTAGGTGTGGAGGGAGCATTGTAGGACTAGAAACTGGACAGTGGGTGATGGGTTACGGCAACTGAGCAGGTCGGTTTTAGAGGCTGGACTGAATGTGAGAGGTGCCTGTGTTCTGTGAGTGGGAGTCACCTGTCCAGAGCCATGATGGCAGAAACAGGCGGATGCATTTTGATGGGTGAGAGACATGCAGGGAGTCAGGCTCAGCCTTGGCCCCACCAATGGGCTGACTCCCCACAGAATATCCCTGGGGCCCTGCCCATCTCTTCCCAGAGATGCTTACCAGTTTGGTTTGTTCACTCTTTATGAATGCTCTTTCTCTTTCCCTAGGAGTGTCCAGAGGGGTGGGATTCATCCGGTTTGACAAGAGAATCGAGGCAGAAGAAGCCATCAAAGGGCTGAATGGCCAGAAGCCCAGCGGTGCTACGGAACCGATTACTGTGAAGTTTGCAAACAACCCCAGCCAGAAGTCCAGCCAGGCCCTGTTGTCCCAGCTCTACCAGTCCCCCAATCGGCGCTACCCTGGCCCGCTTCACCACCAGGCCCAGAGGTTCAGGTAGGCACACCCACGGGGGAAAGGGCCCTGCTACACGAGTGCAGAGCTGGGCGAGGGCCAGGGAAACCCACAGCCCTGGAAGATGGGGCAAGCGTTAAGAACCTCCACCCCCAGGAGTCACTGGGTGAACCTCCCCACCGGGCCTCAGTTTCCACTGCTATACCATGAAATGGTTGGACCAGATGCTCTTCCAAGCCCCCTTTCAACTTACTGCTGTGACTGTGGTTAAACTTCAGATTCTAGGATTAAAACAAAATTCCTACATTTAACCAAACCAGAAGGTTCCAACAGGAGTTCATCACAAATAAGTGACCACATTCAACAGCTTAGACTTAAGGCTGAGGGAGTGGCTTTTAACAAAGTCAAAGAAAAGTGTAAGCCAGGAGGCAGATCCTTGTCAGGGAGAGTGGTTCGGCCTGTCTTCCTTTTTTCTGCAGGAAACTCTGTAGCATAGGTACTCCCTTGTGTGTTAACTTCACTCTGACTGTTAAGTCAGCAGATTCTGGGAAGACAAAAAGGAAGATTTTCCTAAATCTTATTAACGTTTCCTTTAGGCACCCAACCCTCCCAGTGCAATGGGGCACTTCCCTTCTCCTGGGACATTTCCGAAAGGCAGGTTTCACTTCATGAGGGCAGTCCAAACTTGACTGCCTTTATTGTACAAGAGATAAGAACATTCTTGACCTACCCATAATAATTCTAAATAATTATTTCATTCCACCCATGTCCCAACTGCTCTTTAATGAAAGGGGTTTTGTTTTGTTTTGTTTTGTTTCCCTCCTTTTCAAACATCCCATGGAAAGATAGTAGGCCCTCCATCTGGCCATGAGGAGGAGGAAAATCAGCCTCAGTAGCTTCCTCCCATGTCCTGGGAATTTGAAAGGGTTAATGATTTCATGAAGAGTCCAAGTCATCTAATTTTTATTTTGTGTGAGAGCACATGCAGTATTTATGTAAAAAGCCTTTCCAGTAGGCTTCTAATGGTGGAAACTATGGTTACTACTGCCCCATGGTGTGCATAGCTTGTCCCCAAGTAAAATACTGAACATGAGGGAGATTATAACATAATGGCAATTTGCTAGGAGGAGCTTTCAGGTTGTAAATAGTAAGCTAATTGTAAAAAATCTTAACCCCGAAACTCCTCCTTCCCCCCAAAAATGTGTGTGGTAGGATTTAGTTAATGTAGCTAGACTAAGAGAAAAGATCCATTCTGATATGCATTGTGCATGCACGTGTATTCCTTTCATTCACAAGTTTAATTGCAACAAAAGGTGAATTGTAATAAAAGGTGAACAACTTAAGAATCTGCCCCCTTTTAACAACTTCACACACAATATAAAATGAAATCCACACAAATGTTCTGAGAGGAGGGGGGAGCGGGATTAATTCAGACCTTGAAAGAAAGGTCTGCCTTCATTAGACACTTGGTTTAAACTCCAGCATTGACCTGAACATGAATTACTCATAGTTGGAGGCAGAGAAGGGGGAAACTACCAGTGGATAGACTCCTAAGCATTGGGGAAAGTTGTTGAGCTTTTCTTCTTTGAAAATGGAGCATTCTTATTAATAGTTCCATTGAGCGATCTTGCCATCTGTGAGGCATTAACCCAGAGACCCTCCTTCTCTTTGCAGGCTGGACAATTTGCTTAATATGGCCTATGGCGTAAAGAGGTAATTAAAACTCCACAGATTGCCAGATGTCCGTGTTGGCACAGACTGGGGCTAGAAATTTTTTTTTTTTTAATTCACTAACTTTACTTTTTTTTTTTTTTAATTCTTCTTTTTTCCTCCACCAGCATGTCAAATTCTTAATTTTAATTTCAGACCTCAGTTGGTTTTATTTCTTTTAGGGCACACAAAGTGTGTTTGTGTGTTTCACTTTTTCTTTTATTTGCAGGTGGGCTTCTCCTATGGTTCAGGTGCCACAGCTACCAAGCCCTTGATAATCTGGTTCTCTGGATGGCTCCCCTAAGCGAGAAGGCTCCTACAGTACTTTGCCAGCTGATTTTGCAAACTTGCAGAGCAACTGTTTTGCATTAGCAATGCCAAGATTCAGTTAAGAGGGCAGATTCCAGCAAATCAAAATTAGAACATTTTGCTAATCATGGTTGACAGTCTTATGATTGTCAGTGGAAAAATTAGATTTTGGACTACCAGCCCTGGCCACAGCATGAATAAACGTGTGGATGACCTGCTGACTCCCACCCCCACCTCAGTGTGCATTTCAGGGCACAGCCTGAGAACAAAGTGTATCTGTGTGCACCTCAACCAGGGGTTTCTTTTGTTACAGGTTTTAACAGTTCCTATAAATTTTCCCTTGGTTATACATGTATTATGTTTTAAACTTGCGGTTTCTTTCATGTAAAGCCTTTCTGTGGGGTTGGGGGCTCAAATAGAATCGAGGTTTGTGGGCCTCTCTGAATGCAGTCACAAGAGTGATCCAGACCTAGTCTGAAAGCTGAATCTTGGGAAGTTGAGTGCGTTATGTCACTGTGTCCATGAGATTCCCATATGTGCTTTTGATAAGCTCCACTGAGCTGCTCAGGACATAGCATCTTCATCATCCTGCTCAGTAGAGCTGCACACTTTAATTCCCCTTCGTACAGTCAGGCAAAGAGATGTGGTCTTTAATAGTCCCAGTCACACTCTCCGTGCTCTCACCACTTGGCCACGCATGGTAAGTACCCCAACTCTGGAAACCGGCACACAGTGGAGGGAGTTGGCCTGCCGGCTTCGCTAGCCAGTCTCAAGCCTGGCACCAGTGAGGATAACTGGGAATTACTTCCACGTGTCGGCACACTGCTTGCCTCTTCCCACTCCCGCTTTTACATTTTTTCCCCACCTCTGGCCTCTGCCCCCGTCTACCTTCAGGGAGGCAGCACGAAGTATGGACCAAGTATGGAGTGATGCTTATGCGTGCTGAGGCCAGAGAAGGCACAGCTGCAACCTCGCTAGTCAATAAAAGCATCTCTTTTCCTATTAGACCCAGCTTTGGGTCCGGACTCCATCCTATCAAAGCGCTCCAGGTAGCCATTACCGACCAGAGTTGAGACTCTGCTTGAAACCTCTTTGCTGGCTCCTGACTTTGGCCTTAAAATAAATACCTCGCTGTTCTCTACCTTTAAACTGAAAGGAATCAGTTCACTCAGTTGGAGGAGAGAAGGTTGAGAAGACAGTCTTCAGAAATAATGCAAATAAATCGTAGACATGGATTTGCCCTCCTAAGAATCCTTACCATGATGTTTATTCGTTTTGTCTTGTTACTTGTTTTTAAGCAAGAGAGAAGATCGACTTAGTGAATAATGCCAAACTAGTACCTGTTGAGTTGTTATGTTTAGCATATCTTCAGCAGCCATTTGATTATCTAAATTCTAGATGCAGCCCTGTTCTTTCCTAGGACTCTCAAATCTCCAAGAATATTTGCTTATTTTTTAAAACGCCCTAGGGACACCTGGGCGGCTCAGTTAAGTGTCTGACTCTTGATTTTGGCTCAGGTCATGATCTCAGGGTTGTGAAATCGAGCCCCGCATCGGGCTACACTCTGGGCATGGAGCCTGCTTCGGATTCTCTCTCTCCCTCTGCCCCTCCCCCCTCTAAAAATCAGAAACCAAACCAAAACAACAAAAAGTCCTAGATCACACTTTATCCCATTCTCTCTCCAGTTTTTTCTTCCTCTCTCCCTCCCTTTCTTCAGAAATAAAACACCAAAACCTAACCACATGAAAACCAAGACACTAGTCAATGGGTAGGGCCCAAATGCCTGTCTATGTTTGGTATAAAACAAAATGTTAACAAATATTTTTCTGCTGTAGGCACTGGTAACCTAATCCGATGCATCCATTATGAATCACACATGGATATATTTTATCAGACAGTGAATAGCATCTGAAGGGTTGTTTTTCTTTTCAAGATAACATGAAAACTGAGATTTCAAAGCCTACTACAAAAGTAGTTGTAATAGGGCAAATAACAGTTTTCAGCTTTTCTAAATTTAAGACATATAAATGCACAAACCACTTGAAATCTCACTCCTGTGATGCTTAGAAATGAATTCCAGATAATATAGCATCAAGGAATGATACGTCTTTATTATTATTGCTTGGGAGTTTGGGGGGAACTCCTTTGAATAGATGCTAAATGAAACATGAGCCACCCATCTGATTAATAACAAGGTGTATCTGTTCATTCTCACGCATCTCTCTCCTCAAAATATCAAGAGATCTTTGACAACCATAAGTCAGGGGACTGCAAAGATGGTAGACTTGAGCACTCCTAGGGCCATCCCCTAATCTGTCTTAAAAAAGAAATAAAATTTCCCAAGCATTGATATCCACCAATGTTATTCACTTATGCAATCAATAAGTATTTATTGAGTATTTCCTCTGTGTTACTGTGTGTGTGATATTCCCATATGTGCCCCCACTGAATAAATAACTAGAGCAACAGGATGAATATAATAGAGCCCCTCCTCCCAAGAGCTTCCTGTCTATTGTGGGGGGAGGGAGGATAAGGGTCAGGGTGGAATACCCTATGACCACATACCATGGTAGAAGTTTGATAGAGCCTTGCTCTGGGAGTTCCTTATGGTTATTAGGAATTGACCTAGCCTTTCTCTTGGCATATCCGGACCTTAGCCAGTGTAGCCATTCCACTCAGAAAAAAATGCCACAGGCGTTACTTTTTGCATTTTGGTTTTTAAACCCTGAAGACTCTCCTGCAAACACTCACTCAGCCCTCTGCCCCATGTCTGTGTCTGTGCATCTGTGTGTTATCCATGGTCAGACTGATGTCTGGACCAGTCCCCCCTTCTGCCTGTCCCCCCAGGTTCTCCCCAATCACCATCGACGGGATGACAAGCCTTGTGGGAATGAACATCCCTGGTCACACGGGAACAGGCTGGTGCATCTTTGTCTACAACCTGTCCCCTGATTCCGACGAGAGTGTCCTCTGGCAGCTCTTTGGCCCCTTCGGCGCAGTGAACAACGTCAAGGTCATCCGCGACTTCAACACCAACAAGTGCAAGGGATTCGGCTTTGTCACCATGACCAACTATGATGAGGCGGCCATGGCCATTGCCAGCCTCAACGGGTACCGCCTAGGAGACCGAGTGTTGCAAGTTTCCTTTAAAACCAACAAAGCCCACAAGTCCTGAATTTCCCATCCTTACTTATAAAAATATATATATAAATATATACGAACAAAACACACGTGCGCGCACACACACACACTCACACACACACACGCACACGCAAAAGAGAGAGAAACAAACTTTTCGAGGCTTATATTCAACCATGGACTTTATAAGCCAGTGTTGCCTAAGTATTAAAACATTGGATTATCCTGAGGTGTACCAGGAAAGGATTTTATAATGCTTAGAAAAAAAGAAAAAAAAATACAAAAAAATACCTTTGATGCATTGAATGTTCTTTCATAGCTGTCGTTGTTGAATATAATATACATAGATAGCGATGTGCAGGGATTTTAACCCAGCCAGCTAACTTTACTACCTTCCTTGAAGGTGGGTCTTTTTAAGATGACCATTCGCTCATTTGAAGAAGAAAAACAAAAAACAAAAAAAAAATAATAAAAATAAAACAATTTTTACAAAGTAATGGGATTCAAAGAAAGAAAAAAAAGATTTTTCTTTTTTGTCAAAAAAGTTGATCCAATCAGATTGGTAAAAAACCCCCCACACAAATTAAAGAGGAATAATAAAAATTGCAAAAATGAAAAAAAAACTTTTGCAAATTTTTTTATTTTTCCTTTTTTCTTTTATATCATGTGAACTAAAAACAGTCTTCTGTTAGGGGATGGGGGCAAGGGGGATACCTGATGACATTAACAATTTAATAACATTAACATTGTTGCCAAAGAGGTGGTCTCTTTGCTGAAAATGGGTTTCAAGAAAAATCTATTTTTATAAAATATAAAGAATTTTTACAAGAGAATCTGGATTTGAGAAAAAAATATTTTGACTGGCTAATTTAGGGGAAATTGACAACTTTGTCGCGTTCATACTGCACTGGTAACTTTTTAGAGATCAAGATGTGTGTTTTAAACTGGATTCGTAGACTGTTTTTTGAAGGATGGGCTATAAACAGATGATCTTCATATCTTTTCATAGCATGTAATAATAATAAAAAAAACAATTATTAATTACTAGGGGAAAGGAGTGTTCGTTCTACCCAGGGTACCACAGTTCCCCACAGTCAAAACCCAAAAGCAAGGAGATGAGTTGAAAGACAGTTTTTCTTTAAGTCATCAGTATGGGATGTCAGCAGAACAAAAATTAAAAAGATTAATTTTCCTTTTGATCTAAAACTTCCTTAGTTTGAGCAGTAGGTGCTACGAAATTATTTACATATCTTAGTATCATAGTTAAATGTAATGTGTTTAGGAGAGGAAAACAAAAGATACATTTGCTTTAAATTCATTAAGGAATTTTCAAATTCACTTTGTAGCCCATGCTGATAGAATTGGGCTGTGTTGGTACATTTGAAACACTGTTTATGTTGCTTGAAACACTTATTTATTTAATCGCCGATGTGATGATGCCTATGGCCGAGATCAAATATAGCTAGATTGGCTAGACTACTTATTTGTTTACTTAAACTATGGGAAGAAGCATATTATTGTGTCATTCTGTTGTGTGTGTATGTGTATATACAATATAAATATATATATATAAAGTTATTTTTCTTTGGGTTAATTTATTATAAGTTGTAACACTTGGCTAGTTTTGTTTGTATATGTCTTAAAATGTTTTCTTATGATATTTAAGTGACAGTTAAAGAGGTATCAAGGTAACTTGTGTAGAACTATTGTTTGATATATTGTCATGTTTGTTGTGAATATTTTTTCTTACTGCACAGTAGAAAAATAAAAACAACTGGGTCTTTATTTTAATGTAATTCAGATTGGGGAAAACAAAACAGAGCTAAGGGAACAAAATGACTGAGGGAGCATTCTCCCACGTCCAGTGCACTGATCATTTTAGTATGTTTGTGCTTTGTACGGTTATATATTTAAAACAAAAACAAAACAAAAAAATACAAGGGTTCATGCTCTTCCCTGGGTAATAGAAACAGTTACTCGCTATGCATAATCTAGTTGATAGTTAAATTTGCTATTGCTTTTCTTGTCTTGTTATATAAAATCTTTTCAATACAAGTTTAGTCTTAATGGTAATAAAACGTTATGGTTATTTATAACTTGTGCTTATTTTGTGCGTTTTTTCCCATGCTGAACCCACTAAGTGCATGTAGACGGAACTGTTGTTTTCACACTGAAGAGGCAAACTTTGTAGTAGTAGTCGTAGTGGTAGACAGATAACGAAAACCAAGGCTGCATCATAGACTCCTCCTTTAAATTTTTTTTCTGTTTTTTTTTCCTCTTTTCGGTTTTGAAAAAAAATGAATAAATAAAACACCAGATTTCAGTTCAGAGAACACTCGTTCAACATTCAGGGAAAACTTTCTACATCACCTGCTATGAATGAACGCAGTTTGCTGGCAAAGTTTTGATGCATTTGCTAAGCATTAGTGGGAAAGGCATGCCAAATCTCTTCTCTATAATGTGTTCACTCTTGGGGGAAAAAAAAAGGAAAAAAAATCTTAGGACCAGGCAGTTGTATACTTTAGTTATAATGAATGACTTCATGTTAATCTTGCTAGTTTAGATGATTTCTGAGGGAAAGTATTGTAAATGTTTTTTTTTTCATAATCTCGTTGTGTTTGAATTATTTGTACTTTATCTGTCCAGACAATAAATGAAAGTGTGTAGAATGGATTTGAGCTTCCCAGATTTTTAAATGTGTTCATTCAAACTTTTTTTTTGTAGCATCTTCAGATTTCCCCCAATAATTTTATCCTTAAACACACACACACAAAAAAAGGGTAGAGTAAAATTGTGTTTTGCAACTTAGCCCAGTCTCTCAAAGTCAATTCAGTATTCAAAAGTCATTGCCCTAGTTCCATACGACTAAAACTGTGGGCTCCAGCCGGCAGTACCTGCATCATCTGGAAGCTTGTTAAAATGCAGAATCTCAGGCTGAATGCAAATCTATATTTAATCGGATCCCCAGGTGAATCGCTGGTACTTTAAAGTGAGAACACTGCCCTGATTGATAACAAGCCGGCACATTTGGCATTATGTTTGGCATTAGGGTACATTAGTGTCTGTTATTCATTTATAAGCGTATCTGTGACTTTTTCAGAAGAAAGGAAGTCACTGTTTGCAGAGCATCTCTTGTCAGGCTGTGTGGTGTCCTCTACATTCTCTCACTTTGTTCTCCAGCCATCTGGGAGAAGTGGATAGCACTATCCTCATTTCACAGATGGCAAGACTGAGGCACAATGAGATTAAGTAACTTGAAACAGCTAGCAAGCTTCCAGCTGGGATTTGAATCCCAGTCTGATTCTACTGCACAGCACCTCAGCCTTGAGATTGTAGAGCTTGAGTGGTAGTAAGGAAACAGACCATTTGCATTGGAAGTGACAGCTAAACAAGAAAGGTCACCTTTTTATTTTAGCATTCATTTTTGCATAGAAGTCAACAAATACTTGACTTTCTTACCTTTGAGTAGAAACCCTAAGCAAAGGACTTATACAGTATATATATAAAAAAAAAAAAACATGGATTTTAAGCTCAACTGAGAAGGGGGGGACAAAATGCCTAAGGTATCATGAAGTCATATTAAAATATGCCCTGAACTTTACAGATGAACTTTTTTAGTGATTTCCTGATACAATCACTCATTGATGATCTACTGTCTGTCTTTTGTTTCCATTTTCTCACTAATTGAAAATTCATAATACCCCATAAACCATCACCATCCATAAACTGACACTTGCAGAAGAAATGCTCCCACTCAGCCAGATGAAGGAATAGTCAGATTCTCTTCCATTTCTCATTAGCCCCATTTTTTATTATTATATTAAATTACCTCAATGGTTGGGATAATTAAATTCAGGGCAAAGAATGGGATTTTAATTAACCAAGCTAAATATTAAAACTAAGTCAGCCTGAACTTCACATAGTTGAACTTAAAGGTTCTTATTTTAGTTTTATTTAAAGACAAGCCCCTATGTTCCTTTTCTGAAGAAAAGTGGGCAAACTCATAGCTGCCTCCAGAAAGAGCTGAGCCTCACAAACGTGTGTATAAGGGTCTAAAAATGTTACCGCTAAACCTACAAGGGTTATCACTAATCAGCACCACCCCTGATCCTTAAAGGTGTAATTTTAGTGCACTTTCAACAAATGGATACGTTATTTTGGAATATTAGAAGTTTGTGGAATCTTACCAGTTCATAGAGTTCACTCCCCAGCTTCCAACAGATCTATCCTGAAAGTTTCACAAATGGCCATAGGTGTTTAAATAGGTCTGTAAAATATCTATAACAGGCCATTCTACATACACTCTCTTGGCAACACTTCCCAGCATCAGCATAACATGTCTGCCTAACATCTAATCAAAAAATTCATCTTGCTGTGAGTGTAAGCCTGTTACCTTAAATCTCCAGGCAAACATTATATAGTTTCTGTAGGTGTTTGTGGGAAGGTTTTAACAAATCACAAGAATGCAGAGATTATTACATTTCTTTTAGGTCCTAGGTACAGTATGTTTTGCTTGGATGAAAAATTGCATGCCAGGGAAGGCTGAAGGCATTTACTTGGTGTTATTTCTGTCAAATTGATAGGAAGAAAAGAGAGCAAAAAACCATGTGCTTGCGTTTGTAGCCATCCCACATTATCGCCGCCAGCATCCAAACTACCTGCGTCTGATAGGGAAGATCAAACAGTGACCAAATGTGAGTTGCAGCTAGAATATTTTATCAACTTGGCTCCTGTTTAAATTTCTTTCATCGAGATCAGTCATTTGTTCATTTATAAATAAAACATGTAAATCTCAGAGAACAACGTTTAAAAGTGCATTTGAAACTCACAAAGTCTCATGGGGCTCGTAGGCAGTCAGTATTTGTGTCTGGCTACCTTAACCTTGTCAGAATTTGGTACTTTAATCACCCTTCACCATAGGTGATGCCGGAAACAGTTCTTCAAATTATTTTGCCCTTACTTTCTGTGGGCACTGTGTGTTTCATTCTTTAACAGACATACACAAGCAAACACACAGAGGCGAGCGTTTGTACAACTGACTAGGAAATGGGGTGTTTTACTTTCACTTGTAAATTCAAAAATCATACCTGACAAGACATCATTAACAGCAAGAGAGTGTTTTCTAAATGGAAGAGTCATTAAAATCTTAATTTGAGGCCATCCTGCCTGGATCCATTCCACAGCCTCAAGAAGAGCTCATGGAACACAGCTGTATAATATCCCTGCACCCTCCACTCTCTTTGTTCTCCTGAAAAAGAGAATAATAAAAGGAAATTACATTTTATTTCCATGAGCTAAAATCAAGTTTTAATATTGTCCAAAAATGATTCGTACCATTCCTTTATCTTATTAGCTTTTTGGCATATTAAGTAATAAGATAATTTCTCATGGTACAGTATTTATGTAAGAATCATATTTCTCTCTGTGCAGATCACTTACAGAAGTGTCTGTTAAACAGGAGAGAGTGATGCATAATCGGCACTTAAGATTAAAATAGACCTGAGAACAAAAAAGTGTTCCTTCAATTAAAGGAATAGCATTTCTTCAGCCCCATCTTTTTTGTTTCTGCAGCAGAATGAAAACTGGCTTAAAATCACCCAACCCCAGGTTAATTACAGGAAGGTTTCCCGATACAAGTCCGGCTTAATCTACTAGTAGTTCGAATGCAAAGTAGACTCACATGCGACTCCAGGATACCATGTAATTATTTTAAACAGTTTCCACCAAAGTCCTTGAGGTTTAAGAGATTATTTCTAGAAAGAGCAGTAGCATTTATTATCTTTCCGATATGCCAAGCACTATACATTTAGCATTTGGTCCTCCTACAAACGCGGTTAGGAGTAGAGCAAAAAGAGACTCGGAGAGATTTGTTATCTTGTGCAGGCAGGTAGGTGGTAAAAACAGAATTCAACCCCAGGTCTGCCTGACCCCAAAGCCCCCAGTTTATACCACCCTGGCTACGAGCCAATTCTATCATACTTAGAGCCAAAATAATTACCAAATCGTCCTTACTACAATTAAAGGTAGAGTTGAGTCCTGTTATGTAGGGACCAAGGGAAATAACATGAATGCATTGTGCCTGGGGCTAATCCCCAAATTTTTAATGGGAAAACAGATCCAATAACGGTTTACCAGCAAATTGGCAAGGAAAAACTAAAAATGACAGTTTTTCAATACTGATGAGCGATAGCGTTTAAAAATGAAAATTCCATTGACAAGTCTATTCAAACCACCAAAAGTCAGTAAGGTAGAAACGAGTTGAGGATAGGACCATAAGGTAAGAAACGTTTACAAGCCAACTCAGCTGACCTTGGAGCTGGCCCTCCAAGTCTCCCTACAAGATGAAGGCACTGTGTGAACAATATCACCATGATGAGAGCTCCTTTCACTACCTGTATTGCCTCCAAATCCTCAGAACATTCCTAGGAGGCACTGGTATAATCCCTATTTTACATCTGAGAAAACAGGCTAAGAGACGTTAAGTATCTTGCCCGAGCTGTTACAGCATGTCGCAGAATTGGAATTTACACCCACGTTGTCTGGCTCCAGTGCAATGTCTTTCCACTAAACCACACTGATGGCCTTTCAGTAGGGTACCACCATTTGCTGCACACCCACCTACCTATGAGGTCTGGCAGGCTGGGGGTGGGAGACCCAGCCTATGCCTTGTCTACACTAGAATCCCTGCTCTGGACACCCGCCATGTGCCAGGCACTGAGTTCAGGGACATGGTGATAAACATATTCAGCACTTTTTTCTTCCGCTTGTTTTGTGCATGGCACTGTGCAGTGGGTAAAGGAAACAAACAAGCAAAGGAAAGGAAATTCAGACTTTTGTCACAAAGACAAGGTACATGAAACAATTATTTAGCCATGCCAGGTAGTTTCTGTGCTGGAAAGAGAATTACAGGAAATTCTGAAAATTTGCGGGGAGTTAAACAATATTTTGGTACTCAGAACAGAAGGAGAGTGTGGCCTGGTAGAAGGACAACAAGCTCTAGTGAAAGTTCTAGGTTTGGATCCCTAGGTAAATCATTTCATGTCTCTGAGATTCCTGGTCAGATAAGGATGAGAGATAAAACATGTCAAGTTCCTGGACCCTGATGAAGAGTACAGTCGACCCTTGAACAACATGGGGCCCAGGGGCACCAACCACCACATAGTCAAAAATCCATATATAATTTTCGACTCCCCAAAAACTTAAGTACTAATAGCCTGCTATTGACCAGAAGCCTTACCAGTAACACACAGTTGATTAATACATATTTCATATGTTACATGTGTTATCTACTGTATTTTTACAATAAAATAAGCCAGAGAAAAGAAAATGTTATTAAGAAAATCATAAGGAAAAGAAAATACAGTGCTATAAAAAATCCATGTATAAGTGGACACTCACAGTTCAAACTTCTGCTGTTCAAGGGTCAACAGGGGTAGGAAATAAACTGTAGCCAGAAAGATTCCCAGAGGAAAGGAGCTTGGACCAGACCCTTTGGCAGGGGAAGTGGGTTTGGCGGGTGGCTGTGGATGTAAGGAACAGAGAAAGCCTCAAGGAGGGAGGAACTAGTCAGATGCATGTGAGAGTAAGCACTTGGAAATCTCACTCGGCCTCGTGGAATCTGAGCTTCTCTTGACATACCATATGCCGTGAGGGGCTGTAATGGCCCCTCCGCAGCCACAGCCCCTGTGGGTCCCTCCTCTGGTGCCTGGCCACTCCAGAGACCCCACCACTCCACCTCCTCCCTGTGACTCTTCAATGATGCCCCTTTGCCAGTGGTCCAATTCTCCCTAAACAAACAGTTCTGATCCCCAAGAGAGGGACCATGTTGGCCCTGGTTGGTTGGCATTCACAGGCTGGTGGCACCGTTAATTCTCCTTCTTACAGACCAACCCACTCCAAATAGCTAAAGCCAGGGCTGAGGTCATGGCTACACACCATGGCCAGCTGGCAAAGAGCGGCTTGCGGGAGCTGCACCGAGCGGGGGGCTTGAGGCAGGGCAGGCAGCTTGAGCAGCTCTGCAGTGCAGTGGGAAGTGGCTAGGCAAGAGGGAGCTGAGGCAGGCCCTCCGGAGTTGGTGAAGGGACGGAGACAGGTGCTAAGGAGCTCAGGTGGGCAGCAGTGGGAGGATAGCTGAGGAATCCTGCTACCCCCAAGCCCTACTCGTCTTTGCTGTAGGTGCAAGAAAGACTCCTAAGCTCTGTCTCAAGATGAGAAAGGGATCCAGTGAGACCATTTGTAAAGGGCAGCCCTCCCCTGCTCGTCACCCAGTCAGGCTATCACTGCCTGCTTACTTAGCTATGGAAAGCCCTTAGAAGTCAGTTCCATCTCCTTATTTGAATCCTTGAGAGAAAAAAGGACTTTGGGTCGTCCAACCCCACCCCAAGTAATTAGCTGCTTATCCCATCCTACAGACACTAGGATTCCTCTCCTTAGAATGCCCACCCCCCACACTGCCACAGGCCCCTTTTCCCTCAACACACACACACACACACACGCACACACACACACATAGGCACCTTCGACATGGCTAATCCTGCTTGTTCAGCTCATGATTCACTGCCTCCTGAGAACTTTCCCTGACCCTCAGCCTGGGTTAGGGGTTCTTGGACAATCCCATATCCCTCTCCTTTCCCGTCTCACAGCACACTTCACGCACCACATCTGTACGGCCGCATGCATGCCTCCCTGGGGATGGAGAAATCAGAGGCAGTGCCCGCCAAGGAAGAGCGCAAATGCAAGCAGAGCACTGAAGAACAAGAACAAAGCTAGAGTGTGTTTGGGGAGCACGGAGAAAAAGACAGTCAGGTGTAACTTTGGCAGGGAAGGGTGAGACTAAGAAAGGCATCCTAGAGATGTTTAGGAATCAGCTTTACCTGGAAGGATGAATCAGACTTGGACACTGGGGCACTGGGGCAATTTCAGGAGCATCACACTGGGAAACATGAAATTGACCTAGGACCAGGAGTCAGAATCCTCAGCCCTTCCCCTGACTTACTGTGTGACATTGGGCAAGTCACTGCACTTCACTGGGCCTCTGTTTCCCAGAAGTTAAGGGAAGGTGTTGGACTAGATGGTCTCTGATGGTCTTGCTCCTGCTTTCTGCTAGACTTTCATTTTCTCTGATGTTTTTCATTGATTCAGCAAATATTTACTGACCACCTGCTCTGTGGCACTGAGGATACAATGAGGGGACAAAAGAGATGTTTGTATACAGCTGGGGATGAATGCTGTTGAAGTCAAGCTCTGAGAGTAACAAGGATACCTGCCTATCTGAGGACAAGGAAGGCCCTGTTTCTGGGGGCATTTGAGCTGAGGCCTGAAGGATGAGGCGGGCATACCCCATCCTAGGCAGAGAGAAGAGCATGTACAAAGGGCCAGAGGTGGAGAGGAGGCTCCACTGAGAGGAGCCCAGTGACGGGGCTGGGGCTGGGCTGGGAGTGGTAGCAGGGACCTGATAACCAAGGGCCTCACAAGCCACAGAAAGGACTTTGATCTCTACCTTAAGTGTAGTGGGAAGGACCCACATTCCAGCCAGTGGATCATCTTTTCTCAGGCTGGTTTACTTATCTATAAAGTAACAATAATAAAGTACCCACTTTATGTGGTATTGAAAGAATCAAATACATTAATATGTGTTAAGTGATTAAAACACAACCTGGCAAATAGCAATAACAATACGAATGTTTGCTATCATCATTATCATCATCTCACCATTATTCATCTGGCTAATTCTCACACATTCCTCAAAATTCAGCATGGAAGCCATCTCCTCTGGAGCTCCTTCCCTGACTTCCCAGATCAGATTATGTACCACTCCCCTGGGCTCCCAAAGTCCCTATGATTCCCTCCCTCAGCCTGCAGAGTAATTTGCTGTTTACATCTCTGCCTTCACCCTTAAACTGTAAGCTCATCAAGGGCAAGGACTGTGACCTATTTGTCAGCACAAGATTGGGCACAAAAAGAATGTCAGTGAAGGTGCTCAGTTGTGGTAGGCTGAATAATGCCCCCCAAGAGGTCCATGTCCTAATCTTTGGGCCTTGAGAATAAGTTACCTTATTACATAATAAACATGACTTTGCAAATGTGGGCAAAAGTTAAGGATCCTAAGATGGAGAGATTATCCTGAATTATCTAGTGTGCCCACTATGATCACAAGGGCGGCAAGAAAGCAGCAGGAGGATCAGTCAGTAGTAGGAGTTGTGATGACAGAAGCAAAAGGCTGGGCCCAGGATCTAAGGAAGGTGGTTGCAGGTGGTTTCTACAAGGTGAAAAAGGTAAGGACCTCCAGAATTCTTTTTTTTTTTTTAAAGATTTTATTTATTCATTTCAGAGAGAGAGAGAATGAGAGATAGAGAGCATGAGAGGGAAGAGGGTCAGAGGGAGAAGCAGACTCCCCACTGAGCAGGGAGCCCGATGTGGGACCCGATCCCGGGACTCCAGGATCATGACCTGAGCCGAAGGCAGTCGCCTAACCAACTGAGCCACCCAGGCGCCCGGACCTCCAGAATTCTAAGAGAATAAATTGGTGTTGTTTTAAGCCACTCGGTTTGTAGTAATTTGTTATAGCAGAAATAGGAAATTAATGTACCAGCCAAGTACAAGGCAGGGATTAGAGAAAGAATACTTGTAGGAGAAGCCAGCGCTGGTCCAGACACTCCCTGACCCCCCTCACATCAGTCAGAGCAGGGGTGGTGTTTATGGTGACCCCTCTGCCCACCCTCTTAGCATACCCTTATCAAACTAGGCCCTCCAGAAGCAAGATGCCACCACCACCATTTTAATTTCATTCCTGGAATCTCATGACCTGGTTGGGAGGAGAAAGGAGGAGAAAAATCAGTGGGTCCCAAAGACATCAGTGTACTGTTTTTCCAGGCTCCAGAGGATAGAGGCTGGAGTATAAAGTATAGTATATGATCATTGAACACTACATCTGAAGCTAATGATGTACTATATGTTGGCTAATTGAATTTAAATTAAAAAGCTAGAATTAAAAAAAATAAAGACAGTTAAAAAAAATAATAAAGTAATGGAAGGAACACTGGCCCAGGAGACCTGAGTTCAATTCCCAGCTTGTGTGATTTTGAACAAATTATACATTCCAGACCTGCTCTTTCTTTTGTGTTTCACATCCCAATCAATGGAGGGAGAACCCACTGGAGTGGAGTGGAGTGTTCTTAAACTCCACCCCCTTCCCCCAACCATCCAATCAATTACCTAACTGAATTTTACCTCCTGAATATTTCTCAAATTCATCCCTTCCTCACAGCTGCTATCCTAATTTAAGTTTCATCAGCTCATTCAGAGGCTTAAGCGGACACCTTCTATGTACACGGATTCTGGCACCAACCTCACAGAGGACGTCCCTTCCTCAACATCTGCACCTCGTCCAGTCAGACCTGAACCTCCCCTCAGTCAGAATGAGCTGCCTAAAATATCCATCGGACCAAATCCCTTCCCAGCCTAAATCCCCTGAGGGGAGTCCCATCACCCAGGTGACTCAGTCCAGATGCCTGAGCATGACTCCAAGGCCCTGCAGTATCTAGGCTCTGACTGCTTAACTAGCCTCATCCGCTCCTCTTGCTGCCTCACGGTTTGTGTCCAGCTATGCAAAACTGCCCATATTAATTCTCTTCTTTCTTTCTAACAGAACCCTGATTTTATTAGGCAACAAAACACCCAGCTTCAACACGTCTTTCGGTCTTCCTTGCAGTTTAGAGGTGGCCACACCACACAGCTCTGGCCAACGAGATGTAACAGGTCCCTGGTGAGGCTTCCAGGAAAGCTCTTTATATTTTTTATTTTTTTTAAAGATTTTATTTATTTATTTGACAGAGAGAGAGACAGCGAGAGAGGGAACACAAGCAGGGGGTAGTGGGAGAGGGAGAAGCAGGCTTCCCGCTGAGCAGGGAGCCTGATGCGGGGCTCGATCCCAGGACCCTGGGATCATGACCTGAGCCGAGGGCAGACACTTAACAACTGAGCCACCCAGGTGCCCCAGGAAAGCTCTTTAAAAGGGAGCAAACTCGGCTGACATTCTGTTTTCCCTTTGCCATCCTCCTCCTCCACCTCTTCTTTCGTCTGCCTTGGAATGCTGATGTGATGTCTGGAGCTACAGGGGCCATATTGCAACTATGAAGGCAACATCCAAGGCATCTGCCAATGGATGGCAGGTTAGAAACATGAGACACCTAGGTCCTCAGTGGCATCTCTAAGCTGCTACAGCAGCCCTGGATTATATTCCCTGTGCTTCCTATTACACAGGAAAAAATACATTCCTTACTGCAGAGTTTCCCAACCAGTGAACACATTCTTACTGATGTACTCATTCTATTTCCTCAACATTCTGAGCAGCCGGGGGAGGCCCTGGGCTGTTAGAGCTCCCAAGCCATTTATCTCTGGCCCCAAACATCCTGTCCCTCTACCCTGTTGGGACAAACAAATACTTTTGTATATATGTCACTATGTGGAACAGGTTAGACAACTTTGCCTCATTGATTTAAGTTTGATTATAACATTGTCCACACTTGGCCATTACCTGTGCCTCTCAGTCTGACCACATTGATGAGACCATGTTGGTCTTCAGACCCACCCCAGATGTCCAGTGCCCCTACAAAGGCCTATATCCCCATTTCTAGGAGTTCTATCCCCACCTGCCTCCATAGTGTCCTTGCTTTATTGCTGCCTGCGTCAGTCTGCCATGCATCGAAGGGCTCCCCAGCCAGCAGCACTGACCTGTTTTTGACCCCTGATGCTCCCTGTGGTCTCAGTTCCTGCCACACCACTGACTGAAATATCTCGGCATCTTTGCTCACCTCCAGATCTGCAGGGCTCATTTCTTTCTCATTTGCTCACTCTCGCTCTCACTCCTCATTAGGGATTGTACCCTCCCTTTCTCTTCTCCCACTTGGCTGGGAATTGTCCTACCACAGAGTCGCTTAGACCCCTAGTGACTTCATAAAATAGTTCTTTGGATTTGCCAGGGTGGGGAGGTCAGAGTGGGCTAAGAAGGCCCACAGCTAGTGCCTTTTATTTTCGAGCCTGTTTGCTAGCCTGGTCCCCTGTGCCAGACCCCCTCCTCACTTACGGTGATCAGGGATGTTTTTCTCTTGGGACCTTGTTGTCCTTATTGTAATCTGGCTGCCAATGTCCCTATCCCCATGACCTCAGTGCCCATTATATATGCTTGTATATGTCTGAATCTCAAATATGAACCATCCACGTTCTCACTTATGGAGTCTATGTCAACCGGGGGATGTAGCTAGACACTGAAAGGGCATGGGATGTATGTAGAGTCCTGAGCCTGGCCACAGAATGAATGATTATATTCTTTAAGCCTCAGTTTCCCCATTTGTAAATGCAGACGCGGGTCTACGTGATCTCAGCTCCACCATGCTGACTCCAGAAGGAACCCCAGGGAAAGGCTGGAGGCCCCAAAATACATAGAACCAGTCTAGGAGGAAGAGGAGGGGGAGAAATGAGGGGGAGAGGAAGTTTTCATCAGGTGCTGAGCTTTCACTGCCAAAAAATTTCCCACAAACAAACCCACCCCAGCAAAGGAAGCTACTGTCGGCTGGCACACTGCAGAAAAGAAGGCGGGCACGAGGCCTCATTAATCCGGCAACTGTGGGATCAGTTGCAGATCCCCCCCAGCCCACCCACTTCTCACCATCTGCTGCTGCTGCTGCTGCTGCCGCCAAGCCGAAGGCATGCGGCTCTGGTGGGAGTCCAGCCTGCAGCCAGCAGAGGGCCTGGACCCTAGGCTGTGGGGCAGCCTCAGCACTGGTACCGGCACATTCCCTCAGGGCCAGCTCGGGCCCCCACGCATGTCTCCCAACCCCTATCCCCACCCACCAAGCTATGCCACGACCCTCCAGGAAGTTCTGCTCTGGAAGCAACTGAGGGAGAAACCCCAGCCCCCTGAACAAAGCCTAAGCAAATAAATGACTAAAGGACATTGATTGAGAACCCACTGTATGCCAGGCACATACCTCATCTTGCACACTCCCCCAAACCCTACTAAGACTCTCTCCAAAACTAGTCCATCATAAGCCTTGATGATTTCATTATGCATACAGATGATCCCTCCAATATCCTGGCTTCTCAATTCCTCAGCCTTTGCTTCTCCTTCTACCTCATTACTCCCTTCCTGCTCAGACCTCAGGCCTTAACACCTTAATGTCCATTTCAAGCATCTCTGTCCATGCCTACTTCCTCTCCCGCTCCCTCTAGTCAACAGACTCAACCTCCTGGGACCTTCAAATCGCCTTTTACTGTCCCTTTTCCCCTGCCCCGCCTCACTGCCCTCCCTGCCCTTCCTGTCCAGTGTAAACTCCACGGTCAAACATCTAACCCCACCTTGCATGCATTCTCACTGTCCTCACCAGCCCTCGTTCCCCTGTACTCGTTAGCTCTCTATCTACTCTTCACCTGCACCTTCACAGCTGAGCAGACAAGAGGAAAGTACACGCTAATGCTGATCAGGCTCCTTCTAAATTAGGAACCACCAGCCTCACGCCCAAAACTGCCTGAAGGAGCGCTGTTTCTCTAATTCATTTTCTCTCCCTCTCTCCTAGATGGCGCTTTCCTGCTCTCTCCTCATTCCTCAAATTCCAATACCCCCTCCCCCATCTTCATTCTCAAACAAAGACTCTGCTTCCTAGTCTACCTTTCTGGCCAGTTTCTTCCTCATCTCTTTGACCTCTAAATGTTGAAGGCTGAGTTCTTAGACCTTTTCTTTAACTACATTCACTCCCCAGTGTCACTCACCCGGGGTCTTGGCTTTTAGCATAATTGATGTTCGGATGACTCCCAAATGTATTTCCAGCCCAGATCTCTGCCCTGAATTCAAGTGCCATATATACCATTGTCAAGTTGACATCTCCACCTGACTGTCTAAGGGGAATCTCATACTTACCACAATAAAAAAAAAAAAATAGCATTTTACTCCCTACCCACCCAACCTTCTCTCTTTCCCGTTTCAGCAAATCGCAGCACTGTCCTACCAGTCATTCAAGCCAAAACCCTTGCAGTGACACTAACCCCATTTGCTTTTCTACTTTCCTTTAGAAAGTGTCCCCATTGTGCCGAGATTGGTATCAGCTCCTGAAAGAATGGCCCTTAATAGGTGTTCAAAAAATATTTGCTAAATAAATGAACAATTAAGTTAACTTAATTGAACATCTTGGGTACCAAGGTATTCATCCATGTGTTCATTTAATAAATAATTACAGATTGGATGAAGGCTGGGAAGGGAGGTGCCGCGGGAGGAAAAAAACAGAGGGGTTCTACCTCGGGTAGAGGTCTTTTCCCTCAGAAAATGACTTTGGAATGGGATCTGAAGGATGGGAAGGAGTCATTATAGAAGAGCCAGGCAAAGAACATCAATGCAAAGGCCTGATGAGTTTAAGGGGATCTGGGAAGTACCAGATGGCTAGAGGGGCAGAAGAACGGGGAAGAAACAGAGGTGCCAGCAGACACTGGATTACTGAGCAGGGCCTGATCATGCAGGGTTTGGCAGACCCTAGAAAGGAATGTGGATTTTATTCTAAGATCACTGAGTTCACTTGTCTTGTCAACTTTCTAAATAAAAAATGTAGAGTAGTGTTAAAACCTGAGGATTTGGCTCCCTGTTCTGCCAGGCTTATGGTATGTGGCCTCTAGCAAGTATTTCTCCCTCTCTGAACTCCACATCTATAATCTAGGGATTTCTGACCTGCTTACCTTGTACCATTGTCTTCAGATTCAAGTGAGATTAGCCAGGGACCTTCAGAGGTGTCACTCCAGAGCTTAGGGGACATAGAAACCAGATCATTAAAGACGTGGACTAAGCAAAAGGAAAAGCTAGGAGCGGTTTGTGTTTAAAGGCGTTAAATATGGTTAAAATCAGCAAGGGCTATTTTGCTACGGTGTAAGTTAAAAGGTATTTCCTAGCAACGCCTGAGGCGTTCCAGCCAAGATGCCAGCCAAGTTCCTGGCCTTTTAGAAGACAGGATGAGAAGTGGCCTGCTGACCAAAAAGGACCTGGAGGTGGGAACTCTGTCCTGTTGAGGTCTCCAGGTCAGGGCTCACTTTGTCTACTCCTGCCATAGCCATTAACTCTCACCCTCCTCCCTCTGCCAAGGCTTGAGCACCTCATCTCTCTGCTCAGGGAGAGTTAATATAAACCGAACCCAACTCTAGCCACTGCTACCTTGAGGTCATGACACGCCCAAGAGGAATCACAGAAGGAGCAAGACATCTGAATCAGGCTGACCAGTCCCATGTGCCTCGGGGACCTAAGAACCAGGCTGGAGTTCCAGGTCCGCGCCGGCTAGGCAGGGTGGTAACTACAGGCAACATCTCCTCCTCCACTTTCAGACAGTTGCCCAGGGCTGCTCAAGGGAATCTGAAGCAGGTCAGGGAAAAGGAGAGACTTCCACATGCTAATATGGCCAAGCCTGGCCCAGGCATGGGGTCTGAGAGCTCAGAGCAGAGGTAATAAAAATGACTGCTTTTTCATGAAGACCAGCCGGGAGCCCAAGGCTTTTAGTACATTCTCTATGATCCTCCCAACACCTCTTTGAAGTACATAGTATTTTCCCACTTTATAGGTAAGAAATCAGAGGTACAGAGGAGTCCCATTACCTTTCCAGCAACTACAGATTGGCTGTGGGGAGGGTGGGATTCTAGCCCAGTCTGTCTGACTCCAAAGCTCATGAACTCTTTCTACTAAGAGTTGCTACCTCTTCCAGGGATATCTGCCTCGCCCCTCCTCTTACAGAGCCTGAGGGAGGGGACATCTCAGGCACCTTTGCCCCTCACAGGTGGAAATTTAAGAATAGTTACTTTGGGGCGCCTGGGTGGCTCAGTCAGTTAAGCATCTGCCTTTAGCCCAGGTCATGATCCCAGGGTCCTGGGATGGAGCCCTGTGTCTTCAGTTTCCCTGCTCAACGGGGAGTCTGCTTCTCCCTCTCCCCCTGCTTATGCTCTCTCTCTCTGTCAAATAAATAAATATATAGAATCTTAAAAAAAATGTTTGTCAATGAATATAGAGTTTTGTTAATAATAATTTTTTTTAGGGGCACCTGGGTGGCTCAGTGGGTTAAGCGTCTGCCTTCGGCTCAGGTCATGATCCCAGGGTCCTGGGATAATCGAGCCCCGAGTTAAGCTTTCTGCTCAGCGGGGAGCCTGCTTCTCCCTCTTCTCCCCACTTGTGCTCTCTCTCACTATCTCTGTCACTATCTCTCTCTCTCTCTCAAATAAACAAAATCTTTAAAAATAATAATAATTTTTTAAAAGACCCTGATATACAAGGTGGGTAGCACAGACACACCAAACCGAACTTGACCCACCCTCTCTGAAAGTGGCATCCAGTTGTCCTCACCCTTACACACATCAAGAATTGGATACATTATTAAAATCCCTCAAAGTGACTTCCCTCCCAGCTGTCCTTCAGACTGCAACGTAGCAATAGAGATCTGACATCTTCATCACACAATTACTAAAACATCCTTCTTGAGTTACTATTTTAAAATATTTGCCTAATTTAGCTGGAGTTGGGTTTAATTACAGGAAGAATGTGGGCTTGGGTTAGGTCGACTTGGATTTAGGGAAGGGGGAGCAGATAACTGGGTCCCTTTCACTTGCCGAAGAACTTTTGCTGGCCAGAGAACTCCCAACTAAGACTGGGCCAGTCCAATAAAGCAAATGACACAAAACAAACTTGGAAAGCTCTTTGGAAAGAAAGAGAAGGTCATGGAGCAGGAGTCTGAGAAGGTCTCACTCCAGCTAAAAATCATTCAGTGTCTCTCTAGGGCCTCAGAATACAGGTCAAGGTGCTTGGCCTGGCATTCAAGACTTCTAGGATCTGGCCACACCTCCAATCTCTGCCACCTTGTGCCCCACCCCCCAACTCCCGACCACCATGTGCCCCACTGACTTTAAGGACGTCAGGGCTCCCCCAGCTTCTTTCTCTCGACCAGGGCCCAATTTTATTTCTTCTTCCTATACAGCGGAAGAAGAAATACATATCTAGTCTATCAGTGAATGAATGCTTACCGGGGGCTTGTTATGCACCCAACACTGTTCTAGATGCTGGGGAGAAAGCAGTAAACAGAACAGGTAAAATTGCCTGGCCTTTAGGAGGAACCAGACAATAAAAATGACCATATAAATAAACAATATCGTCTTTTAAATGCTGTGATCATTGCTTATCATATTAGTTCTTTTTCCCTTTTTGCCAGAACTGGTAAGTGAAGGTGGCAAAACAAAATTTGTGCTTCATTCAATGTGTGGTTTTTGAAACATCTTTGATATTCTAAAGACGCATGGAAACACCCTGTACCCTCTTTTACCATTGCACTGAGATCCATTAACTGATACTTACAGTGCATTATATAGTCCTTCGGACTAGACAGGGAGCTGCTAGAAGGCAGGGGTGGAGGCTGAATCTCACAAAGGCACTGGAGACTCTCCGCTGAATGAATGAGGGAAAGACTGTGCCAACTCTGAGCTGTCCATCCATTGACCCCTAGTCATAAACCTTCAGTTCTTTTCTACAAACATTCTGCTATTCTGTTCTGGTCTCTAAAGTGCTCTACTGGTGATAAAATCTCCTTGAGCTGAGATCCCTGATGACAATATAGCATCCCAGAAATAAGCATGGCATTTCCCAGCCCAACTCCATGAAAATAATGATTGCCAACATCATCATCTAGTGAGCACTTCTATTGCCAGGTGCTGTGGTAGGCCCTTGACATAGAATGTCTTCTTAATAAGTGAAAAGTTCTCCTTGGTAATCCTCCCAGTGCCAATAACCGTGAGAAATACATGGAAATTACTTGCTGCTATCAATATTACTGTGTCTAAAACTACCGTTTTTCCCCTGCATTAGAACAATCTGAACATTGTTAGGCAAAGACATCTAAGCAATTTTAAAATTATTTGAGTCATGACAGAGAGACTCACAACTGAAATATTTACCTTTCAATTTCAGGTGAGGATGTTCCCAGAGATGGAAGATGTGACAAGTTCCCACATCGTGTGAGCATCAGAGAAAAGTTCCCCTGACAAGTCACGTGCAGAGATGGGAACCGCTGATTAAAGAGAGGATTAATTTTATCTTCCAAGTATTTCTGCCAGAGAAATACTCTAAGATTTGCAAAACATTGAGGCTGGAAGGGTCCTTTGAGGTCTCCTGCTCCATTCTTGTGCCTTATGAATGGGGAAACAGAAGCGCATCCTAATTGTTCCGACTGCTTCCTCACATTTCCTGCTCCAATCCCTCCACCACATGAGAGTTTATTAAATGAACAAACGAATACAAATGAGGGGGTGTTCAAATCTTGGTTCATCCGTTCATTTGCTCAACAAACACTGAGTATTCACTATTTGCCAGGCACTGCTCTAGGCCCTGGGGATATAGCAGTAGACAAAATAGACAAAAATCTTTACCCTCATGGAGTTTACATTCTAGAGAGAAGAAGCAAGGAAGGGAGCCATGTGGTCAAAATCCAGATGGAAGGAATAGCAAATGTAAGGGGCTGGATTGTCTAAGGAATCCTGAGGAGGTCAATGTGACTGAAGCACAGTGAGCGAAGTATAAGATTTTGGACATGAGTCCAGAGACATAATAGGGGACTGGGGAGGTGTGCACCATATCGTAAAGGTCCTGTGCCATCAATAGCTGGTTTCCTCTCATATTCATCCTTCTCTGTACTGCTCCCTTGCCCTCTGGCTTCTGGTTAGGTTTGGCCAATGGGAGGCACTAGTGGGGGATAGAGTGGGAGGGGATAAAAGCGAAGTCTCTCTCTCTCTCTCTCTCTCTCTCTCTCTCTCTCTCTGTTTCAAGTGGTATATCTAGCGGGGGCCTCAACTCCCCATGGCTCCAGCTCCCACCAGACAGGCCAACCAAGGTTTGGGCTCTGGTGGGACAGCTCCAACCCTTGGCTCCTCCTTTTATTCCTCCATCCCTAAGGGAAGTAGCAGCCACTGCATTTGCTAATCTCAGAGTTGTCTCATCTTCTCGGTTACTCTTTCAGCTCTCCTAACACCTTTGTAACTAACTCCTTACATTAAACGATCTCTACTAGATTACCTGGTTTGAGTTGTGTTTAGCCAGCTGCACCCTGACTGATACAGGCTCCCTAAGCCTCTGTAAGACTTGAGCTTTTACTCTAAGTGAAATGGGCAGCCATTGGAGGATTCAAGCAGAGGTTCATGAAAGGCCTTGAAAGCTTGGGTGAAGCATTTGTGTTTCCATAAGCATTTCTTGGATTGAAGACACTTGACCAAAGTCACACAAAATATGTGATGGAACAGACCCCTGGTGCCTGCTTCTCTGTTCTCCACTCAGTGCTCAATAAATGGCATTAAGGATCCAGAAATTTCAAAGACAAGGAAAAGCATTTGCATATTCTTAGGCAGTTTTGCACAGGACTCCAACCCTTTGAAGACCTTTGGGGGTCAGGAGGGGAGATGACACTGTGCAGAGGAAGGCTTTTATCTGTTGATTTCCCAGGAGCACCAGCGGAGATGGAGAAGAAAAGCTAACCCTTAGGAAGCCCTTGCAGTATCCTAGGCACCCTGCCAGGCAATTTCACATCTAATGGCTCATTTAATCCTACAAGAACACTACTCAGTGGATATTATTATCTTTATTTTGCAAACAGCTTCTGAGTTTCAGAGTGGTTAAGTAACTAGTCTAAGGTCACACATCCTCCTTTTCCATTGACAAGTGGATCAAGGATCAGTCCAACCCTTTAAGGTGATCATCAAAGCAATGGAATGGGGATTTTTTTGGCAAAACCCCTGGACAAGAGACCAGGTCTTTGGACTAAAACTCATTTTGCCTCTCTGAATCTCAATTTCCTCATCTATAAGCAGGAATAGTATCAATGAAATCCATTTCAAAGGATGGCTTTGAGGGTTAAAATAAGCTGCATGATTAGAACTGTGCACATTTTAAAGCTCTGTATCAAAAATTCTTAACTTGAGTTTCATGCCTGAGCTTTGAGGTCCATGAACCCCTTGAAGATGATGCTAAAATTTGTATGTACAGGCATAGATCTGCTGATCCTGCAAAAAAGTGTGACTTTCCTCATGCCTCTTTTATCAGTAAGCATCTTGCTGTGTGGATGGTGATTCTATTATTTAAAGAAGAGCTTTTCTATACTACATGGCTCCCAAATGTAAACCAACTAACTACTGTGTAGACACGGTACTCTGAACTTTAGGGGCAATTCAAAGGATTTTCAAGAATAATTTCGATTCCATGTGATTTTTGCCTCACAGACCATCTTTAGAATCCAACCCCTGCATAAGATGTGACTCCTCCATTTTTACATTTTAGCAGGAGTGTCTGTGGCTCCCAGTGACAGATTCTCAAAGGAGAAGGTGACCCAAACTTGGTTGGGAAGCACAATTTTAGACAAATTTTGCAAGTATTACAATGTTAATAATGAACATGCTATGGTTATTGTCATTACATATACATTTATTGAGCACGTATTATGTGTCAGACATAATTCAAGAATGAATTAGAGACATGCATGCCCACAAGGCTCATAGTGCTTTGGGAATAACAAACCATACGTAGCTGGCAGGTCTCTTGGAGGGGATAGGATACGAGCTGGATCCTAAAGGATGCTAAGAACCTCAACAGGTGAAAATGATAGAAAATCCTGCCAGGTGGGAGGGATATCTTGAGCAAAGACATGTAGTGAAGAAGGTGGCAGGGCCAGCTTAGAGAACTAGGTGTGACTGGAGTACTGGCCAAGATGTGGAATGTGCAGGGAGGAGGCAGGAGTACTTCTGGAGACAGAAGTAGACACTGGCTACGGACACCTTCAGTGTCAGCCAGGACAGAAACTCTCCTCTCTGTCCCAATATCCACAATTCATTCAGCCCTTTCTCTACCCTAGCACCGATTCCAGGGCTGAATACTTATGATGCTCTGGGAGAGGGAGACACTTAACTTAGATAAGAGCAAGACTGACTTGGAGTCTAGTCCTGATTCATCTACAATCCAGCTATGTGATCTTGGGCAAGACTCTTCCCCTCTCTGAGCCTCAGGCTCTTTATGTATAAAATGGAAATAATCATACTTCTTCTGCCAATAATACCCAATAGGGTGTATAGCATTTTGTGGGAGCTCACCTTATGTTCTTTGAACTGGGCTCTTGGAGGGCATCAAATGAAGTAGTAGGTGGTCCAGTGATTAGGAAGAAAGACCAAAGACAGCCTCAAAGTCCTGTGTTATTGTTGTGGTCACGACCTTGAGCAGCTCTCACTCCATCCAGAGTCAGCCCGCTCCCGTCATGCCAAGCTCCCTCTGCAGCAAAGGAGACAGGAGGGAAAGTCGTCCGTCGCCTGGGCTGAGCCAGACTTTGGAAATCTCCCAATGCATGCTAATGCCATCGACCCTTGCTGAGATGTGCAAGGTTTTCAAACAAGCTTATTTGACTCTGATTCACCTCTGGAGAAAAGAAAGGTTACATTATTGATATGAAGAAATACCAGGAAAAAAGTGACCCAAACAACAACAATTCTCCTCAGGCTTCAACTTTCACACCTTCTCCTTAGATTGAAGTGACAGGGCCTTCTTGAGAGGCCATCATGCCATCATCTCCTCACTTGAGTATCTAACAAATACTCACTTTGAGCAGACCCTGAGCCAGACCCTGGGAGCACCAAGAGAACATGGAGCAGACCTTATGTTAAAGAAGCTCCCGATCCAGAGGCAAGAACTGAGCAAAACCATGGACCCAGACAACTGCAGACATTAAGATGTGATGGGTCATAGGGCAGAGTAGTCCAGAGTGCTGTAGGAGCCAGAGAAGGGAGCAGTCTGGTAGGCAAGGCCACAAAGGTCTTGAAGACACCAGGCCCTGTACAGGCTAGGTCCAGCTGCAGCCCCAGTGATCCTCTTCACTACACCTGCTCACACCAACGGCACCACTATGCCAATGACTTATAGCATTTCATCCGCACCAGGCCATTTCATGCATTCACATCCATGATGAGGTATGTAAAAATAAGGCTTGGGAACCAATAAGTGAAGCCCCTTCCTGGAAGACGATTCAGGCAAAGTTTCACAGGGCGATGCTACAATGAGTAGGAATTCCTTTGAAGAGATGTCCAGGGACTCTGTGTGGTGTGTGGGTAGGAAGGAAAGCATGTGCAAGGGATAGTATGAAGTTTAGTGTAACTAGAACAAAAGGTGAGAGTGGGGGAATGTGGGAGTTGAGGCTAGGGGCAGGGGCAAGGTGGCCAAGGGTCTTGGATGCCAGACTAAGGAGTTAGGACTTTATCCCGTGGGTGATGGGGAGCCCTTCATGGGTTGTAAGCCGGGTAGTGGCTTGGTCAACCACCATGATTCTGGGGTCCTTGAAGTAAGTTCAGAGGAGGCCAGGCTTCTATAAACTGGTGGCAAGAAAGCTGGAATCTGACCCAAAGACAAGAAAGTGCATTCCAGGTCCCAAGAGAGCCTCAGCCAATGAGCAATCCCTGCCCCTCTTAGCCCACAAGGGGCTGAGGACTTCCCAAGGTCACCCTGATGGCCTTTGATGTCTCTAGCATTTCTCCCCCACCTTCCTAAACCATCACCTTTCAGCAGATGTTGCACCAAGGACAGATTTGATGGTGAGCAAATGGCCCGCTAAAGAAAGAAAATGCTTGTTTCTTCAGCCGGGAAGGCTGCTGGGGTTTTTTGTTATCATTATTATTATTTTTCTCTGAGCCAAACAAGTGACAGGACATAATAATATCATTTATTCTAACTTGCTCTTGCAAATCAGAACTTTTTAATATTTTCCTTTCAAATGAAAATGCCATTTATCATTATCAAATGAAGTGCTAATGAAAACAACATGTATAAGAAACACATTCACACAGCAGAGCATGATGGAGCACCTTGTCAGCGGTCCATAGTTTCGCCGTTAATTTGATTTCTGCCAAAAATCACTTAAGTGAGACTTGGGGATTTTTTTTTCTCAATGCTCCAGGCCCTTCTACTGAGGCCTGTTTATTCCCCTCTCCTGAGAAGGCTCTGAAATCCCAAGCCAGTTTTAATCTGACTTTTAATGGAACTCCCGTTGATTGCATGAGGGATGTGTGTGCATGTCAGGGAGCATGGGGGGCTATGCTCCCCTGAGTTTTACTGCGCATTTCTTCCAGCCAAAACATATGACTGGTAAACTTTGGTTGTGTCCTTGTTGAGGTATGTGTGTGTTTGTGTACTTCAGTCTGGGTGTACCTCTGTAAATGATTATGTGTGTGTGTCCTTAAGCTATGAGGACAGTAATTATGTCTATTTGTTCCCCACTGTAGGCCCAGCATCTGGCCTATTGCCTGACACGTGGTAGGCACTCAATAAATATTTGTTAAATGAACGTTAAGTGAACATGTCTGCATGTCTTCATGAGGCATGTGTTTTTGTCTGCATGGGTTCATATCTGTGTTTCTATTTACATATATGGGACCTTCAGGGCAGGAATTATCCCTGAATCTCTAGTGCTTTGTATGGTTCCTGGCACATGGGAGACATTCAATAATGTTTGTAGAATGAATGTGTCTATGGGTTTCCATACATTTTTTTAAATTGAGGTAAAATTTACATAACATAAAACTAACCATTTTAGGTGTACAGTTTGGTGGCACTTAGTACATTCAAAATGTTGTGCAACTATCACATCCATCTGGTTCCAAAACATTTTCATTGTCCCCAAAAGAAACCTTGTACCCACTAAGCAGTCACTCCATATTTCTCCTCCCTCCAGTCCCTGGCAACCACTTATCTACTTTCTGTCTCTATGGATTTACTTATTTTGGCTATTTCATATAAATGGAATCATACAATGTGTGACTTTTTGTGTCTGGCTCCTTTCACTTAGCATAATATTTTCAATGTTCTCCATATATGTTTTTACATTTGTGGGTACTTAAGTTTCAGGTGTGTATTTATGTGTGGGATAGTTGGCACCAGTGCTATGTCCCCAGGACCTAACCTACGACCTGACAAAGAATAGCTGAGCAATGAGGAAAACTTCTTTTGCTGTTCTTCCACCCCCTTCCCTGCCTGGCACCCCTGAGCCTTTGCATAAGCTGTTCCTCAACCCAGATCACCTTTCCTCACCCCAGCCTTTGCCATTGCCGGGCTAACTCTGATTGATTCGTTGATAATCTTTCCAAGCATTATCTGCTTCAGGCAACCTTTCTCTACCTCACTCTCGGTTACAAAACCTTCCTCTGTACTCCCACTACCCTGTGATTTCTTTTGCCTCTGCCTTGCCCCACTATGTAGTCATTGTTAATGAACTTGTCTCTCTCCCTACTATCATGGGTTCCAAAGGGCAGGGGCTGTATTGTCTTCACCTTTGTGGTGCCAGTGCTTAGCACGATATTTAGTTTATGGTGGGTGTCCCATAAGTGTTGCTTAAAAGAATGAATGAATTTTTAATAAAAGATATTCCGTGTAGAGAAAACAAACTGTGCAAAAGCCCTGAGGCATGAGAGAGTACATTCATTTTTTTAAAACTATAGCAGTTCGGTATGACGTGAAGCCTAATGTGCATGAATGAGGAGGAAAGTGAGAGTTCAAATAGAAGGCAAGAAGTAGAAATGGGCCCATCAGAAACCATCCTGAAGACAATGGGAAGCCTTGGAAGGGTTTAAGCAAGAGCATGGCATGGTCCGATTTATGGGCTGGAATGATTCCTCTAGCTACTTGGTGCAGAATGGTTGGACCCTACCGGGATGAATAAGGGTGGACCATTTAGGAGACTACTGCAGAAGTCTAGGCAAGTGGTGGAGGGGTGGCTTAGTCCAGAGTGGTGGCAGTGGAATTGGAGCCAGAGACTTGAGCAGTGCTCAACAAAGTGTGGTCTGCGAACTGCGGCTAATCCATGAGCTATTACCAGTCCACAATGAGAGAAGTACATCAAGGGAAAGGTGAGAGTAAGGACTTAGAAAACTTTACAGTGATCTGATATTGCTGAGATTTTTTTATTGAATTTTACAAAAGTATTGGTCCAGGACATATTGGAAGTGGAAAAATAAAAGGTCCTCCACCAGATAGTTTAGAGGACATGCTAATGAATGGGGTATGCATTCTGGGGAGGGGAGGATTGGAAGCAGGGGTGATCCCAGCAAGACTGTCAATGACATGGACCATGTCTGAAGCATCTCTATGTTCTTAGGACCCCTTTGGGAGGAAAGGCTTGGAACTCCCAGGGTTCTTCAGGAGTTATGGTGCTGAACAATGTCAAGGCTCCCACAGGATGCCAGGAACGGTATCTCAGTCCTCTCAGCTGCTATAACAAAATACCATAGACTGCGTGGCTTAAACAAATGAACAAAAAGGTATTTCTCACGGTTCTGGAGGCTGTAAGTCCAAGATCAAGGCACTGGCAGATTTGGTGTCTGGTGAGACCCTGCTTCCTGCTTCATAGACAACTGTCTCCTTGCTGTGTCCTCTAATGGAGGAAAGGGCTAGAGAGATCCCTGGGGTCTCTCTAATAACGGCACTAATCCCCATCATGATGGCAGAGCCCTTCCAAAGGCCCCATCACCAAATATCAATCACATTGTGTTTAGTTTTTAAACTATGAGAATACAAACATTCACTATAGTAAAAAGTGAGGACAAAAAGCTGGGTCCCAAAAGAAAATGGGATCTGGACATAAGCCACAGAGGAGTCCAGCTGTGCTTCCTTCACCTTCCTTCAGCTCTGCCTTGCTCTACTGAGCATGAGCTTCTATGAAAACTGAGAGTCATGGTGAACTCTTCCCTGCCCTTCACACCCATGCTGAATCAGACAGTAAGTACTGGGATCTCAAGAGCCGTATAGTGTGGGTTTGAGATAATGGACTCTGGAACCAGACTACCTGAGACTGAATCCTGACTCCACCACTTACTAGGTATATAACCTATAATCCTGGAATATGATATATGCCCTCCCAGGCCCATTTCTTTGGATTATTGTGAGAGCTAAATGAGTTACTTGTCAAGTTTTTAGACTGGTGTTTGGCGCATGGGGAGAGTTCCATGTGTTCGCTGTTTGGTTCCTGTTATTACTTTGGTTGCCTCTACTTTGTAACTATCTCCTGCACAAACCTGCCCCTCTCTCCATTCCTTGTACCACTGCCTAGTCCAGGCCACAGACCCAGCAACTATCCCCTCCTCAGTGACTTCCCTGTCTTGCTCTGGGTCGCCCCTTACTCCACTCTGGCCACAGAATGCTGTTTCTGAACCACGAATCTGGCCATGTCACTTCCGGCTTAAATCCCATCAGTGGCTGTCCATCGTCCCCGGGATGAGGTCCACGCTCACAGACATAACTCACAGGGCCCTCCATGATTCAACTCTTTCTGGCCCCTCATAGCCCCAGCCTTTGCTGCCAGGGCCTTTGCCGCCAGGGCCTTCACCCTCCATGTGTCAGCCGCAGGAGCCTTTCTCAGCTCCCCAGATGGCCCTTGCATATTCTGCTCCCTCTGCTTGGGTCAGTGCCCTCAGCTCCTTCATCAAACCAGCTCTTCTGCCTCCTTCAAGGCTCAGCTCAGTAGTTGCACTTTCTGAGACACCATCCCCAATTCCCCAGGCAGAATCAGGAGCCCATGTTCTGTGTTCCCACAAGCCCGGTGCTTCGTCGACATAGCACTGACCAACACAGTGTTGCCTTTGCTGTTACATATCTGCCTCCCCCGACGGTGAGTTCCTCCAGGGCAAATCCAGGCCGACCCATCTGTGTAGATGCTGGATAAACCCATGTGAAGTGGGATTGAATTGGAACCAGCCCAATATTGCATTTTAAGAGACAGAAAGCAGAATAAAGTAGCTAGATCCAACTTCACTGGGAGAGGCTCATGCGTGGGCAAGGGCAGCATGAGATGTTCTTTTCTCACACCGTCCTCTTCCTGATGCCAACCCCCTCTTAGTCGCGTGAGTCTCGTGAGTTGACTCCAGATGGGATGGGCTTGGCAGCGGCTGCCTGGCTCTATGCCCACCACCTGTGGGCGCCCAGGAAACACTTGCTGAAAGGAACTGAGCACCACCAAGCAGTCCAGCCCTGCAATTCCTACCATGGGGCCTTGGAGACAGGAGTAGATGGTAAGCAGAAGGTGGGTTACCTGAATCTACAATCTCTCTGGGCCTCAGTCTTCTCTATGAAATGGAGGCCATAATCCCTACTTTAATGGTTGTCATGAGGCGTCAACAAGATCACAAATGTGGGCACAAAGTGAGTACTTTTTACTTCTGTTTGACCTCTGATAACTTTCTTGACATCACCAGGGAAATTGGGGTGAAGAGAGCAAGGAAAAGCACAACTTCAGGTAGGATCCCATTTTGGTGCAGCATAGAGAGGAAGGTTCTCTGCAAATATATGATACTTTCTGAGGATCTGGCTCATTTTTTTTAAAGATTTCATTTATTTATTTATTCACGAGAGACAGAGGGAGAGAGAGAGAGAGAGAAGCAGAGGGAGAAGCAGGCTCCCAAGGAGCAGGGAGCCCAATCCAAGACTTGATCCCAGGACCCTGGGATCATGACCTGAGCCGAAGGCAGATGCTCAACCATCTGAGCCACCCAGGCGCCCGATCTGGCTCATTTTTAAAAGCCCCCTGATTAGTGAACCTGGGCACTGATTTGTAATGGTTAGGAAGAAGAGATAAGCAGTTCAAGAAACATAGGATTGTGTGGATATGGAAGGGAAGTAAACTGAAATATCCTACTGCCAACAATAGCTAACATTTATAGAGAGTACTTATTATGGACAGGGACTATATTAAGTGTTATATATGTGTAATCTTATTATGCCTCATGATAGCCCTATGAGGAAGATATAAAAGTATTATTATTCCCACTTTACAGATGAGAAAACTAAGTCAGAGGAAGTTAAGTAAATTTGCCCAAGGACCCATTAACGCTGAGGCAGGATATGAACCCAAAGCCATCTGATTCCCAGACCCTTGCTCTTTCCATCCTGTCTTTGATGTTGTCATTGGTCTTCAGCTCCATACCTGCTGGTCTCAACTCTTCTGGGCACCCCTACAGCCAGAAACCTGAGAACTACATTTCTCAGGCTCCCCTGCCTGCTGGGTTCCAGTTTGGGTCTGCAACTTGAAAGGCACACGTGGGCCATAAGACGGCCAGAAGAAATTGGCATCTTTTTTGGCTTCTGTTATCCAGGAGAGTGTGGATTCTTGGGTTGTAGGAGCTGCACCAATATCAGTTCCAGGAATGTCAGGGGGGTAGAGCCTCCACTCTCCCCCTTTTACTTCTCTAGACCAAGAGCAGTGATGGCTTCCTCTCAGCACTGATTTCTGGGGAGCACAACTGTTATTTCTTCTTTTGCTCTCCAGCCCATCCAATAGCTTCATAACAAAGTCTCTCTGCTTGACACATCTAGAGGGGTTTGCTTCTCGACCAGACAGTGGCTGACACATTATTGTTCTTTCTACTCCTTTAATCAAAGGGAATAGCCAGTTATAGGATCAGGGTGTCTGCCAAGCAGGCTGAGGGCAAGGCTGAGGCCTCTGCTGGGTACTGGAGATCTATCAGGGAAACTGAGGCAAGCATCTATTGGGCCAACAAAAACAAAGGAGGATGTGGGTCAGAGTGCTCCCAGCAGGAATCCAACATGTTAGGCTCAGGCTCTGGGCCTAATTCCAGAATCCACCCACTCTTAAGTCTGAGGCCAAAAGCCATCCTGCTGGCATCAGGATGGCTCAGGACTTGAGTGATGCGAGAGAACCTTGAGGCTGGCAGCTGAGCAGGCTAGGAGATGCAAAGCCAACAGAATCTCTTCTGCCTCCCTCCCCTACCCCTAGAAACCCATCTACTTTGTGTTGACTATTTTCTTCATTTGGGAACTTAACTAAGAATAAACTTTGGAAATTTGACAAACCTGGGTCCCCATTCTTTACCAGCTAGTTCTGTTCGTCACTTAGTCTCTTCACCCAACCCACAGTCTCCTTGTTTATAAAAAGGGGGCTGTCATGCCCACTTACACAAGTGTGAGGATTGAATAAGATAATGTATGTAAAGTACCTAGCCCAGCTCCTGGCCCACTGCAGATGCTTAATAACCGTGCATTCCCACTTCCCCCTCTTCTGAATCATAAGCTCCCTTATTTAGTTATTTAACATATCCTGTACGTGTGTCTCTCAAGTTCCATTATAAGGTCTGAGAAAGTAAAGATCATGTCATAGCCTTCTTTGCCTTACTCAGAGTACCTAGTTCATTTAAAAATAATAATGTGTTTTTAATAATAAATAAACCTTCACGTTCATAAAAAAATAAAAAGAAGAAGATGGGAAAATAAAAATGAGGCTTCTCCGTTTGGCCTGAGTGTGGGGCATTGAGAAAGACTGCAACTTTAGAGTCTGCTCAATTCATTCCTCTTTCCCCACCTTTCTCCTTCCTTCCCTCCCTTCCTTTTTTCCCACAAATATTTATTTTCCAAGCCTGGAGATGAAGATAAATAGGTATAGTTATTACCCCAAGAAGTCTAGATTCTAAGGTGGGAGACATCCTGTAAACAGATGACAACCCATGGATATATATGTGGGGCATTTGTATCCATGCCCACAGCAGAGACCAGCACCATGACAAAGGAAAGCACAGTGGGGAGAAGGCCCACAGAGGATGCTCCCTGGAAGAATACTTTTCTGTGCTGGTCCTAATGGCAAAGTGGAAAGGACAACACACAAGTGCAGGGATGGGAAGACACAGCAAAGGAGTCAGGCCAACTGTAGTTCAGAGCCTTCTCAGCTGTGCAGCCCAGGGTAACTCATGCACCCTCTATGGAACTCAGTTTCCTCTTCTGTAAAGTAGGATAATAACACCTGCTGGACAAGTTTGTCATGGGTTTGATGGTAATACAGAAAGGACTTGTCATGAAGTAGGTGTCAAAGGGTTATCAGGTCCCTCCCACCATTACCATGACAATGGCTTTTCCTGAGGGGAAAGGAATCCAAAGTTAGAAGTGTATGGGGCCAAGATACCTCTTGAGTACACTTTGCTGGCTTCTGCATGTGGACTGTTTCCCCATATTCCCCAGTGGGCCTCCCTTCTGAGCAGGGCTTATTACAAAACAAAAGACAGTGAATAATGAAGAATCCAATCCCTGCCGCCATTGCAACACACACATCGCTGAGCTTAGAACCACCCAGAACACAGGCGAAGAGACTCAGCAGATTCCAGAATTCAGCGAGCCCCTCTCAGTTCACACCTCCACCGCTTTTTAAGATTTGGGACAACACAACACAAGAAGAAACCAACCCTGACTTTCTTTTTCCCTTTTCAAACTAAACAAGTTCCCGAACTTGTCAAACATAAATGCAAAATTATGAAAAACAATCATAAGCGAAAATTCCAGTTATTAAAATGTATGGGGACTAATTATTGATCTGATGATATGCTGAATAAAAAAGAAAGAGACACGCTTGGATAAACGGAAATCTTTTAAGTTCATTAATATACATGTGTTTATTTTTCCTTGTCTACACTGGAAGCTGCAGTAGGGCTATATTGTCTAACAAATTAGAGGGGGTGACAATGCCATGTTCAGCCCGACATGTGATGTCTCTCCACTCAGACCTATTTATGTCTGCCAAATTAAAGCAAGGGCTCCCTCCCCACCGAGGGCTACAGGAATGTGCAATGCAAATATGAATGTCATTAGGAAAACTCTAACCGGGGAACCTGTACACCGGCCTGAAGTTGTTTCAGCACAGACAGGATACTGCTGGCCTAAAACCGGTCCCTGTCAGCAGGGAGCTCTGCCAGGAGGGCGGAACTTAGTTCTGTTCCTGGAAGGGTGGCCGTCCCCACATGCCACGCCCTCACTTTCCCAGGACCGGTCCTTTTGTCCCCCACGTAGCATCACTGTCCTGCGACTCCAGTCCAAAATGATCGCTACTCCTCTGAGCCTTGGTTGTCCCATCTGCAAACTGGATTCCTTGGTGCCAGAGACCCAAAAGGATGGTGAAGAGCTGACAATCCAAAGTCAGGCCAGGGTACCATGTTCTATCTGTGTGGTCCCGAGCTGTGTAAACTCTCTGAGCCTGTTTCACCAGGTAAACAGGGAAACAACACTCATATGAACCCCATGGGACTGTCTGAGGATCAAATAAGATAATACATGAAAAGCACATAGTTAGAGCTTGGCTACATGGTAGATCTTCAATAATTTGTCCACTGTTGTTATTATTGTCTTTCTCACAGTTAAATAAAATCACATCAAGTATGCCAAAGCAATAAACACAATGTCTCCTCAAAATATTTCCTCAAATAAAAAGAAATTGGCTCTGAAGTCACTCCCTGCATTTTTGGCTGAGCCAGATGCCCTCTGAGGGCACTCTCTCTCTCTCTCTCTCTCTCTTCAGACTCCTGCAGGAAACTTAACTTTGGGGCTTTAGCATCAAGCTTCAGTATTTCCGCTCACGTGTGCCATTCTCACCCTGCAATGCCACAAGGCAAATCCTGCCTACCTCCTGGTGTGGACCTCTCCAGGAAGCCTCTTGGAGCAGCCCCTACAGCCACCTCTGGTACCTTGAGTTATGGCTGTGCCTGTAGGTGTCCACCTCCCCCACCTGAGAGTGACGCCTGGAAGGCAGCATCTGAGTCTTTCCCAACTCTGGGCCCCAGGGCTGAGCACAGGGCCCAGTCCAGGAAAATGAAGAGTAACTAACATTTGCTCTGGGCCTTGCTCTGGGCTAACCAATTCACAAACGCAGTCTCACTAAATCGCATAATACTTTATAAGCTAAGAAGAAGCAGCACACAGTTTTACATAGGCTTGGGGAAATCAAGTCCCTTGCCCAAAGTCATACCTCCAGTGAGGGGGGATCCTGATCAGACTGTGTGTCTGTCTTCTCCACAGCTTTAACCACTCCAGAGCCTAACTTTAACCTCTCCTGCTTAGAGGGGAGGCAGGAGGGAGGAGGAGAAATTGCTTCACTTGCCTCTCTCAGCTTTGACTGGGGGGGACATTGGCTGGGAAACTGTTCCCAGCATGCAAATGAAAGGTGACAAGAGTTTCAGCAGGGTGGGGGGAAGGAGAGCAGGTGGTAGAATGGAGAGATGCTTAGGGAAGGGCAGCTCAGGATCTGTTCCCTTGCTGAGTGAGGAAATGCTGAGGGATGGATGGGTGGACAGTGGTGTTGTCATCAGAAATGTGGACTGTAAATCATCACCTGCATCATCGTCATTACGGTAGACGGATGGAAGTTCATGCCAGGCAATGTACTAAGTACATGATCCCACTCGGGCCTCACAGCAACCTTGGGAGAAGGTATTATTACCATTCCCCTTCTAGAGAGGAGAATATAGAAGCTTCCATTAACCTACAAATAACCTATTTGGGACAATTTAAAATGAAAATGACTCAAATCTTATAAAATAAACATTTTATGAGCCCTTTTGAACCACGAAGTATGTGCCCTGGCTACTCAGTCCCTCCCCCTGACACAAAGAGGTTGGGGTGTCTTGTGCCCCCACTTTTGCCTCAAAGTCGCCATCCCAGCATCCTGGGACTGACTGTGAGTCTACAGCATTCCCCTGGCACCTCTCCCCACAAGTTTACCAACTAGAACTTGGAGGCATCCAGGATTTCTCAAAGGGGCAGGCAGATCAGCATCCCCCTCACTGATGTGCCCAAATTTCCGATGTCCATCTGAGGTCCATAGTCCATTGCTCCTGAATCCCTGGCTGTCCTGCTCCACGGGTTGCAGGACTCACTCTGGCAGCCTGGCTGTCGGGCTCACAGCCCCTGGAGAGCTATCAGAATGGGGTAAATGCAGCTGTTCTTTTGAAGGAGTAAGTTGAGGGCACTTATCGAATCAACTTCCTAATGAATCTTTTCAGGTCTGGATGGAAGTTGTTCCGTTACTATGGAACTTGGCTTGATTTGGAAATTAATGTGGTAATTTATAGCCACTCTGCCAGGCAAGAAGATTAAAAGAGAGGGAGAGAGAGAGTGTGAGGGGAGGGAGACCTGCAAGGGCAGAGCGTTAAGAGGCACCAGCCGGGGGTGTGTCTGGAGAGCCAGGCCGCATGCCCTGGGAGAGCAGGCGCAGAGGAGGCAGGCAGAGAAAGGCACTCCTCAAAGCAGACCCACAAGTCAACAGCCCAGGCCCTCTTCTCCCTAGAGATGATAGAAAGAGGATTGAGTAGATTGACAAGTGATCATGATGGTGATAGTTGGAGATAGAGATAGAGAGATAGATAGACAGACTTTTATTGCTTCCAGGATTTACTTCCCAGTATCACTGCTTCTTCCAGGTCCACACATCACCAATACCATTATTTCTTTTACATTTTCCTTTAAATTTATTCACTTTTTATCTTCAATAAATTTTATATCACTATCATAAATGGAAAATATAATATATATAAATATAATATATAAATAAATATAATATTACATGCCAGGTAGAGAAGGTAAATGTAAAATCTATACATTGAAAACAAAAGTTTATAAATTCTGCAGAGGCTCTTGCCTGGCAGAGCTTCTGAGTCTGAAACCTCACCCCATTTGGGAAAAAGCAAGCATTAGAAAGATGTTCATGACATAGTAGTGCAGAGTCAAGGTGTACCTACCTCTTGGAATCCACTTTCTCAGTGTATGAACCAGTGCTATTTAGTTATTTTCTTTTTTAAAAATTTTTTATTTATTTACTTGAGAGAGAGAGAGGGAGAGAGCACAAGCAGGGGGAGAGGCAGAGAGAGAGTAGCAGACTCCCCGCTGAGCAGGGAGCCTGAGTGGGGGCTTGAGCCCAGGACCCCGGGATGGTGCCCTGAGCCGAAGGCAGCCGCTTAACCGACTGAGCCACCCAGGCGCCTTGAACCAGTGCTATTTAATGCTATCACCTCCGCAGTTTACTTAACAAACATTTACATAGCATGTACTATGTGGCAGAGGTGGTTCTAAAAGTTCTTTTAAAAAATTAACTCATTCTCCATTTAATTTGTCTAATAACCTCGTGTGGTGTAGCATTATTCCCATTTTAGAGAGAGGAAACCGAGGCACAGAGAGGTTCAGTAACTTGCTAAAGGTCACCTCAAACCATCTTAGTATCACCTAAAATCGTGTGTACTTCGGTGAGTCAGAGTGTCCCAGAGCTGCTCCAACCACTGTGGAGGACAGAGCCGCAGGCCCGTGGGAAGGGGCTGCTTTCAGACGCAGGTGAACTGCTGGGTGGCTACAGACTGATTCCTCAGCCCCGGTGCAGCCAGCGGTGACGTCTGTAGGCGGTCCCCACCAGGCCATGCCTCCAAGCCCCTCTGGGCCCTCCGTCTGACTGTGAGTCTGGATTCTATGGCTGGTGAGTGACATTTGAATGCTGATCCAGATAAGAGCTTCCAGAAGGAAAGAAGGGAATGTTTGTTTGGTTTTTTTTAATTGGTTTTTGGTTGTTTTATATATATGTATATATTTAAAGAAATATAATAAACTTAAAGAAATATATAATAACTTAAAGAAATATACATATAATAACTTAAAGAAAAGCCCCTGGAGCTGCTGCTTCTTTCTGCTAAATATTCTTGAAAGAAATCTCTGAACAGTGCTGTGAGAACCAGACCAGGGCTGCAGTTGGAGATCAGGTCGCAGATCTGAGGGGGCAGCAGGTTCCCTTGGCACAGGGAGCAGCAGTGGGGGCAGATGGGGCCGTGTAGAGATGAGGGGCCGTCTGGTGAGGGCTTCTGTGACCAGGTGCCTCTGCAAGTGCAGCCAGGTGCCCTCAAGGGGCTCACTGCAGCCTTTCCACCCTGGAGAGCCCATGCCTTGTTTGGCCCAGGGGTGCAAGATGCGCTGCAACCCTAACCACAGCCTGGAGTGTTGACAGGAGCCCTGCATCATTATTATGATAATAAAAGGGTAGCAGAGGCAATATTTTGGAAATGGTCAATGCATTATTCTCTTTGCTTCAGCAAGTACGTGAGCCTTGCCCAATCTGACTAATGTGAAGTTGAGAATCTTCCAGAAGGAATTCCAAGAGAAAGATGAGGTAATATGTAGATACTGACACTTAAAAAAATAGCCAGAATTTTATCCTGGTTGGAACTAAAAGCTATATTTTCCCCACTAACTTAGCGGAGGGCAGAGAGAAGGGAGGCTCAAAAGGAAAGCTAGGTCATCAACTGAAAAAATAATGCAATCTTGTTGCAGATTCAGGTTAGAGCGCAAGTTAAATTTGAGACCCTACTATGATAATTAACACTGGCTGAGCACTTTCTTTGTGTCAGGCCATTCACTTGCCAAGTGTTTTACACGCACAACCTCAGGTAATCTTCTGAATAGTCCTGAGGTTGGTGCTATTATTATCCCCATTTTATGGATGAGGAAAGGGAGGAAAGATAAATAACTCACCCAAGCTCAGACATCCAGGAGGTAGAGCAGAGATTTGAAGCTTTGATGCATTTCTCCAGACAGCAACATTTGTCCCTAAGGAGCTACCACTCCCTTAGCCACCACAACTCACCTCCCAGGAGCAGAACATACCTTAAACGAGTCTATCACCAAGACCAACATTCTTGGGCTCATGTCAATCAAGGACTCACCCCAGGACCCTCCAGGTAAGAATCTCTGTCCAGCTCCTCACAAATACCAGAGCCCATAAAGATTATAAAGGCAATTGAAAATGCACAGGCCCCACACAAGGGGATGTAGATCTGGAGGCATCTGCCTCCTCTGGTACCACGTCAGCCCTTAAACAGACCAGGAGCCTGCTCCCACATTCAGAATCTGGATCTGTAAGTAATACAAATCCTGCATCCTCACCAGGGGCCAAAGCTTGACTCATGTACTCGGCCCCTCAGTGAGACCCCTCAGCTGCCAGAGGCTCCAAGCACCAGCCCCCCAGCCATATGAGACTTACCACTCCGCTCTCCCCAAAATGCAGCTCAAAGGTCAAGCAGGACCTGGCTTTCCCTCTGACTCCATGGACATTGGAGAAGGGCCACCTTACCTCTCCACCTTTCCCCCACCCCAGACACAGCCCCAGCAGGAGGGCTGAAACCATGTTCATCTGCAGGCCCTATCCCTGGGGTACCCAGAGCTCTCCCCTCCCCTCAACCTTGGGCCTGGAGGCCAGCCAGGCTGTGCTACTGTTTGCTGCATGACCTTCAACGGGAAGTTAACCTCTCTGCCCCTCAGTGTCGACAGCTGCTACATAGAGAGTCAGATAGAGCCTCTGAGGTTTGTACCTACTCTTTCCTCTGTCTGGAAAATCCTTCTTCTTCTTGATCTCTCTAACTCCTAGGTCTTTCTAGACTCAACTCATGTTATTAGTTCCCTTTGGAGGTCTTTCCCCACCTTCCATCTTCTAACTCCTATCCCAAGCTGGATTGCCTTCCTCCGTAATAATAATAATTGTTTTATTAAGCACTTACCACATGCCCAGGCACTGTTTAAAGCACGCCACGTGTGTTGATGTAGTTAGTCCTCACAATAATTCCACTATGGGGCGCCTGGGTGGCTCAGTCGTTAAGCGTCTGCCTTTGGCTCAGGTCATGATCCCAAGGTCCTGGGATCAAGCCCCGCATTGGGCTCCCTTCTCCGTAGGAAGCCTGCTTCTCCCTCTCCCACTCCCCCTGCTTGTGTTCCCTCTCTCGCTGTGTCTCTCTCCGTCAAATAAATATATAAAATCTTTAAAAAAAAACAATAATTCCACTAGGTGGTTGCTATTATAGTCCTTATTTTACAGAGAAGGAAACCGAGAACTAGAGGTAAAATGAATTATTCCAGGTTACTTGGCAAATAAGTGTCAGAGTGGGGATTTGAACTCCTGCGTGGTTCTCACGAGTGATGGAAAGGTATGATGAGGCATGAGGAGAGCTGCTTTGCCCATTTTCTGTTTTGATACATGATCCCATTCAGGGAGGCCCAGGCAAAGTTTTTGGCCAAATTGCATCTTTTTTCCCAAAGCATTTTATTCCTCAGTGATGACCCCCAATCTATCCTTCCAGGCCAAACTCCTGACATTGTAATTCTTCTATCAGTTGCCATTGCTGCAATTACCCACAATTCACTCCAGAGCAAACGTCCTCAGTGTGGAGACACAAGGGCATGGTGGAGTTGTCAGAAAGCTCGGGGTCAACATCTGACATGCTGTGTGACTTTCGACAAGTTCCTGCTACAATCTGAGCTAGTTCCTCACCTGCAAAATAGAGACACAATACTTCTCTCAGAGATTTAGAGAGGGTCAAATAAAATAGTGGACGTCAAAGCCCCAGGCAAGCAAGGAGTAACTCAGTCAACAGCTGCTCAGCAAGCGCTTAGCTGTGCAAGGCACTGCTGCTGTCAAGCAGAACAAAAAAGAACCTGCCCTCTCCTAGTTTGCATTTGGAGGTGACATTTGCACTAGAGTTACTTCCCAGACCAGCTCTTCATGAAGGAGTCCATCTCTATTTATGAAACCACCACATTCTTTGTCATGGCAGGACCTCAGGATCCTCACTGACAGGTACCCACTCACCTACTCACTGCTGTCCTCTCCCTCTCTGCTCTGCCCCCACCTAGGTGAAGGGGCGGCCCCTGCCAGTCCCTCCCCTTCTCTAAAATAAGGAGCTGGGGTCAGGGGATTTCCAGGCCCTTCCAGGTGGCCATCAGTGATTGTATGGTTTGTTACTCCTTCCCTCATATGCTGAAGTCAGGGTGGGCAGGAGAATGAGCCCACACATCCAAGAAGACCTTCAGAGTTCACCAGACTTTTCTTCATTGAGACTGAAGGAGTAAGATTTACTCCCTGGCCACATCAAACACCTTCAAGTTCCCTTCACCTCCTGCTAAGACCACACCTTCTTTTGGCTGGGAGCTCCCCTCCATTCTTTGTTTTCCTGGCCAGTCCTTATATTACCTTTAAAACTCAGAGTAGAATCTGCCTCCTCCCTAACCTGTCTAATTTTTGCAGTCAATGCACTAGAATATAATTCATGGATTTGAACATCTGTTCTCCCACCACACTGAGAGCTTCTCAAGGGCAGGGACTGTATTTTATAATACTGTGTCTCCAGGCCCTAGGTTAGCATGAGGCTCATAGCAGGTGCTCAGTTGCTGTTGGATGGATTGAATTGAATGTAATTTAAAGTCACCTGCTGAGGTTCCCAGTATCAGGAAATGGCAGGGCTAAGACTGGAACCCAGATCTGGGGATGCCAAGTCCAGCATACCTCATTTCCCTGTAAGTGACCAGGAATGGCACAGAGAAGACCCGCTGGGAGATGAGGGGTGTCCAGATAACTGCCTTCACCATCCTTCCACTAGGCAGGGGAAGGCCTGGGGCAGAGATGGTCTCCAGGAGCCTGACTGCCTGAGAAGGGTCCTCAGGATGCCCCAAGTCCCTGTCCATGCTGGCATAGCTGCCCACCTTGTTTTCCTCCCTTTTCCCCTCTCAGCCCCCACCTGCCCAACACCTGGCTTTCTGAGGACTGAAGTCAAGCCACCCTTTCTCCCTTCTGCTCCCTTTCCCCAGACTTCTGTAAATATAGTGGGAGTCTGGCTTTTTGAATGAGGTGGGAGGAGACAAAGAGAGCCACCCACCCCCATGCCTGTCGAATGCCCAGTTCATATTCCTGCTGCGACTGTATCTAAATTTGCAAATCGTTACCTCGCGCCCCACCATCATGTGTCATCTTTTATGCATGGCCACCTCTGCCGTGCTGCTCGGCCAGTTGCTACGCAACCGACAACAGCGCCGCAGGGGCCTGACATTAGTGAAAGCAAATTGACCAGAGGAGTCCTCATCCTGCATGCAAAGCAGCCGGGGCCTCCCCAAGTCACCCTCTTTCTATCCAGGCCCAGACCCTTGGAGCACAGCCTCAACAGCCTAAGCTGCAGACACTGGCACTCCCACGCCTCCAGAAAAGGCTAAACCCTGGCCAGTGACAAGAGCCACCTCCAAAGAGAAAGGAGGGGCCAACGTGCCTTCAGGCTCTAAAATTCTGAACCTTGGGTGGGATGGACATTGGTTCCTGCAGGAAGGGAAAAGAGGATTCTTACTCATTGAGCACTTACTATATACTAGGCACAGTGAAAACAGTACAATGCACAAAGCTCTAACTTCCTGGATTCCAGCCCAGCTCCACCATTTCTCTGCTGTGTGTTGTGCATGCAAATCACTTTTCGGGACTGAGACCAAGCCACTAGAGGAAGCTGTCTTCAGACATCTTGGAAAGCAATAAAAGGCCAGATAATGGGCTGGAGGGGGAAGGCCAGTAGAACAGCAGGGGTGAGAAGATGAGAGAAAGGAAGGAGGGCAGCAGACTGCCTTGCACACTTAATATTAAAGGCCTCTGAGCCTCCTGTTGGGAGGAGCAGAGGAAATTAGAAGCTGGACGTTCTGGTCTCCCTTTCTGCTCAGCCCCTCGTGGCTCCCACCCCCAGGAAATTGACCTCAAAATTTGCCACTTGAGTATACATCCTTTTGCACTGACGGTGGTGGGAGATGCAGCAAGTTGTGTTGGAGAGAGTAAGGATGTTGGAATTGATTAGAACAGGCCTAAAATCCTCAAATCCTGACTCACTTTTCTAAACTACATGACTGCAGCAAATTACTTGTCTTTTGAATTTCTATTTTTCAATCTGTAAAATGGGCATGATGATACCTACCTCACAGGGTTAAATGACTGACATGTAAAGCTCCCTAACACAAAATAGTAAAAGCCACTCTTCTCCCCCATACTCTTCAGTGGCTCTGAATTGTCAGAGAAGCCTGCTTCCTTAGGACCACCTGACCCCCACCCACCTCCCCAGCGTTGCTTACCTGCACCTCTGTACATTTGCTCGGAATACTGATTCTTCATAGCAAACAATTTAACTGTTTGCTTTTTGAAATCTTGTCTATTTCATAGGACCCAGAAAAAATGAAAATAAAACTCCAATTTTAAAAGTTTCAATAGGCAAACCTGCCCCATCAGACCATTCCCTAATCTATTGACATTTCCTAGTGGAAGAAGGAGCAGAAAACCAAGAAGTGACCCTCCCTTCTTCACTGGCGATTCTGAGAAGCTTTCTCAAACTTTATGATGAAATGTCTCAAAGCTCGCTCATCTTTTGAGGAATGCTGTTCTGTGGCTCCTGATGTCTCAGGGAGAGACTTGAGGGTAGATATGCCCTGAGGATGGGCACGGGGCCAGCTCAGAAGGCATAGCTCGGTGACTTACTGAACACCAAGCACGGTTCTAGGTGTCATAACAACATCTTGGTCTTGACCAGTGTTTAACACTTCATAGCCATTGATGAACTAATTCACAACTACTTGTTTACATACTAACAATATCTTTCATTTTCATACAAATCAGTAAGGTAGATATTACCCCCACTTGCTGAGGAGGAAACTGAGTTTCAGAAAGGAAAAATGACATGCACAAGATCACACAGTGGGTTGATGATGATAAAACCAGAGCAGGAAATATGCAGTTCTACATGAAAATGTGCTAAGAGGCTGTAATGTATGGACTTTGTCTATATCATCAATCAAGTTAACACTTCAGAGTGATTTGCCCATTTTAAAAACCCATAAGTTACTGGGGAAAGCCATTTATCTATTTTTTATAAGGGCAGAGCCTTTACCGCACCCAGAAAGAGACAGCATGGAACGTGCAGAGAACACTAGCCTAGCTGTGTGTCCCTGGGCAGATTACTCTATTCCTTTGAGCCCAAATTTCCTCTCTCTGAAATGGAAGGTAAGGTTACCTACCCCTCTCCCAGTTCTATTCCAAAGGGTAAAATGATACAGACACCAAAGCGCTAAACTATGAGGTCTTGCTAAGTGTTAGTATCCCCTTAGAAGTGACATTTCTCAGAACCATGGGTATACAACTTGTATCTGACATACGCATTTCTTTAATTATTCAATGTTGAGAACTGTGTTGTTTTGTTTAAAGGGAGACATGTCAATTATATTGCCTTTGTGTTGTATTGAAAAGCATTTCTTCATCATTTGGACTAATTTCCAAACAAATTAAAAACTGTTGTAGCAGTCAAGCTCTGACTGCTTCATCTATTAGATTCAGAAGATGGCAAATTTCTTAAAACACAGATATAAACAATTCTGGTAACATGATCTGATTTTATAATTAATTTTCTGCCTGGGAAGGCAAAAGTTCTCCTTCTCACTGTCTTTGCACTCAAGTTCCTGACTGTTCTCCCACTTCTGGCAGACTCTTGACTAAGGAAAAGCAGATACTGTTACCTGGGACTCTGCTGCATGTAAAAAGATAAATCTTTTCTCAAATGATCTTTGATCACAGAGATGGCCAGGGTAGAAGAAGTCGAGTTCCTTTATGATCTGACCATATTGGCTCCTGTTCCTCCCACAATGCAGCCATGGTGAACACATCTTCACTCAGTGAACCTGCTCTGGTTAGGAGCCTGTAGCATCTCCACCCTGTGCCAGCTTGTGGGGCAAACATACCAGAGGGGTGCTCAAGATCTAATAGAGGTATGAGGCTGGAATACCTGCAGGTCAAATAGAGCTATGAGGCTAGAATTAGTGAAACAAGAGGGGCAAACATGTATGCAAGGAGTTGTTTAAATAGCAAGAGGGGGAGCACCTGGGTGGCTCAGTCGTTAAGCGTCTGCCTTCGGCTCAGGTCATGATCCCAGGGTTCTGGGATCAAGCCCCGCATCGGGCTCTCTGCTCGGCGGGAAGCCTGCTTCTCCCTCTCCCACTCCCCCTGCTTGTGTTCCCTCTCTCGCTGTGTCTCTCTCTGTGTCAAATAAATAAATAAAATCTTTAAAAATAAACAAACAAATAAATAAATAAATAAATAGCAAGAGGGTTGGCTGGGCTGATCCCCTTGTGAAATAACAGACATATTAGATGGACCTAGGGTCTAGTCTATGACCAAGATCAAGACTCAGTCTAGAGCCAAGTTTACAGTTCAATATATGACCAAGATCAGACCTCAGGCTTGGATCAAGGTCAGGGCTAAAGTTGTGACCAAGATCAAGGCTCAGACTATGACCAGGATTAGGTCTCAGTCTGTGGCCAAGATTAGGGCTCAAATGAGACCTGAGTTCCAGGACTGGTCTCTGGCCAGGGCCAGTATGCTTCTTCAAAGCAGTCTCTGTGATGGGGATTTATGTACAAGTGATTAAGGAAATGCTTCCTGAAAAAACCAGGAAGGGAGTAGGAAAAGAAGGACAGCAAAGAAAGGAGATAAACAAGGGTGTGACCTCAGGTAAAAGTCCTACAGAGAGTAGATTTTAGCCAAATCCTGCAGGAGAACTCTGGAGTGTGAGTCATCCCAATTTGAGAGTGGGGCCGGGCTTTCATTCTCTCCCTTGCAGTAAGCCAACAGCCATTGGTCAACTCCCAGACACATCTAGCTGTCTGTGATAGTGGGCTAGTGCTAGTCCAATAGCCTGAGGGCAGTCCACTGAAGAAAAGCCACAAGAGCTATTGAAAGCACATGAAGTGAGGGGTGGGTATCCAAGGAAACCAGAGTAGAATACCAACAATATCTGCTAGAAGGTTTCCATTTGTGTTGGTTTCCCCAGGCCTGTGTATTGGTTTCCCAGTCTCTCTGGCTATCCCTTCTCATTCCTGTAAGAGCTCCACTTTTTCTATTCTTTAAATGATAGCGTTTCACCTGTTTAACCCATCCCTAGCTCCTGACTGCTTGCAGGATAAAGTCCAAGTCTCCAAAGGACTAAGAAACCCCTTCATGATCTGTCCTCTGCAACCACCACCAAGCCTCATCACTCACTTGGCCCCCTTACTCCATCCCAGCCAAGAACTTTCTGGGTATGGGGATCATAATGGGGTTTTGGGGAGCCCTTACACTCCTTGTAGCCCAATAGGGGAAAGACAGTGATATGAGAGGAAAATTAAGGAGTTTGTGGGAATAGAGATAAATACATAACTCAGCCCAAGTTCAATGAAGACTTCCCAGGGAGACAAAAGTGAAGACTATAGATGGGGAAGTGGAGAAGAGTGATCCTGATAGGATTTGCAGCAAGGGTAGAAGGTGAGAAGATGTGCAGGAGATCTGGCAGAGAGTGGTCACAAATTAAATATTTGTGGAATGAATAAACGAATGAATGATCATACAGGCATTACACAGCCTGGGCTTTAGAGCTCAAAAGCCTTGATTCCTATCTCCTCTGCTTACTCACTGAGAAATCTCCAACAAGTCATTTAACCACATTGAACCTCAGTTTTTGTTTTTGTTTTTTGTTTTCTCATTTAGAAAATGGGGCTAATGAGAATATCTGAGACAATGGATGTAAAAAATACTTTGCCTGCTGGAAAACCCTGCTCAAAAAATTAATATTCATTCATTCATTCAAAAGATACTTTTGAGTTCCTACTCTATGGCAGACAATGTGCTAGAAATCGACCTACACAAATAAGAATTAGATGGGGACTCTACTTGCAGGTGAGGAGGAGATAGTTCAGGGGAGGAAAAGAGGAAACAAAGAGAGAAGACAAGTTTGGCTCATAATGAGTCAATGTGCTGTAATCAAGATCTGAGAGTTCTGACTGAGGAAGTTTTCCCAAAAAAGGTAAATTTGTATAATTGTGCCCTGAAGGATAAGTGGGCTTTTGCCAGATGAAGAAGAGGTCAGGGTAGAGGGAACATATATGAAGACACAGGCATGAAAGAGAAGTGTGTTTAGGCCATCAGGACTGGTCTCCATGTCATAGTGTATACAGGATGGTGTTGAGACATAAAAGGAAATGGGTAAGTCCCTAGAGGTCAAGTAATATAGGGGAAATTTGAATACTTCTTTGGTATGAGAGTCGCAGTGGCATTAAGATGAGAGGAATAGGTGAGTAAAGGCTGTTTGGGTCCCAGGAAGAATAATTGGGGTAACCCATACCTTAAGAAATGGAGAAACTTCTGGACCTTCACAATCATTACCACCAACACACAACCACTCCACCACCACCACCAAGCTCCAGCAATCTCTCCTTTAGACAGCTATCCATTATGGAAATACCTGCTCAGTATGGTTCTTCTTGAAAATGTTACTCCTACATCATGAAAGTCATTACACGCCATCTCCCAATGAGCTTTGTTTGGTTATTTTAATTGTGTTTCTATTGGCAGGGTATAAGATGAAACATCTTCTAATTAGTCCTAAATATCCCCCTGAAGAGGTCTTTACCAGTTATCTATTGCTGTGTAACAAACCATCCAAAACTTAGTGTCTTAACACAACCATTTATTTAGTTCATGATCCTGTAGGTTGGCAATTTAGGCTTTCCTCAGGTGGGCAATTCTCCTGCTGATCTTGACTGGTCTTATTCATTTGTCTGTGTATAGCTGCAGGTCAGCTAGGAAGCTTTGTTTCTGGGGGTTAGCTGGCTGTCAGCTGAGGGTAATGGGGTCAACTGAGCCACATGTTTTTCATCATCTAGCAGGCTAGCCCGCATTTGGTCACATTGGTGGTAGTCTCAGTGTTTTAAGAATAGCAAGAGAGGAAGCTACAAGGCCTCCTGAAGCCTAGACTTAGAACTCACCCAATATTATTTATTCTGTTGACCAAAGCAAGACAGAGCCAGCCTGAAATGCACTCCATGTCTCAATGGGAGAATTTACAAAGTATTGTGGCCATTTTTGTAATATCCCCTACAGTTTATGAACTTTTTTTCTATAATCCTGGCATGTGCAAGGAAGAAAGAATGAACATTTCAGACAATTGTTCTTTTTTTTTTAAAGATTGTATTTATTTATTTGACAGAGAGAGACACAGCGAGAGAAAGAACACAAGCAGGGGGAGTGGGAGAGGGAGAAGCAAGCCTCCTGCGGAGCAGGGAGCCCAATGCGGGGCTCGATCCCAGGACCCTGGGATCATGACCTGAGCTGAAGGCAGACGCTTAATGACTGAGCCACCCAGGTGCCCCATTTTTGTTCTTTTTATTAATTAAAGTATTCCCTATAACCATAACATATACTGAAAGCATGGTAAACTCCCTGTTATTTATTATTATGTGTTATTATTACAGGTCTCCCCCACGATCCAAAAGTAGACTTGTCCTTATGAAAACTTTTGTAAGCCAAAAATGACATAAAGCAAAGAAGCAATTAACATTTATTTATATGGAAAAAAATTTTTATCATTCCCAGACCCAAAAAATAACCTCTCTTAGGCTTTTCTGATACATTGACACAACTTGATAAAGGATGCAGAAAATAAATTGAGATAAAGCACAGATGCTCACATAGTTCAAAGTATGGAGGTGAGATGCTGAGTGTAGTTCCCAGGAAGGAGCTTGGCATTGCCACTCTGACTACTCGATGCATGCTGCCTGTATAATGGCTTGCTGCAAAACAAATGCTGACAACTATTTTTGTTTTTCGCCTTTATTCATGAAAGCAAAAATCGTCTTTGGATTTTTTTTTTTTTTGGTTACCAAAAATAGGCACTAATGTAGGCCTTTCCTAAAAGCAAAGTGGCACTGGGCATTTGCCCCAAAGATACAAATGTAGTGATCTGAAGGGGCCCATGCACCCCAATGTTTAGAGCAGCAGTGTCTACAATAGCCAAAATATGGAAAGAGCCTAGATGTCCATCAACAGATGAATGGATAAAGAAGATCCATATTATGCAGGCTTCGAAAAATGAAATCTTGCCATTTGCAATGACGTGGATGGAACTAGAGAGTATTATGCTTAGCCAAATGAGTCAGTCAGAGAAAGATAAGTATCCTATGATCTCACTGATATGAGGAATTTGAGAAATAAGACAGAAGATCATAGGGGAAAGGAGGGAAAAATGAAACAAGACGAAACCAGAGAGGGAGACAAACCATAAGAGATTCTTATTCTCAGGAAACAAACTGAGGGTTGCTGGAGTGGAAGGGGGTGGGAGGGATGGGGTGGCTGGGTGGCGGACACTGGGGAGGGTATGTGCTATGGTGAGCTCTGTGTATTGTGTAAGACTGATGAATCACAGATCTGTACCCCTGAAACAAATAATACATTATATGTTAATAAAAATAAATAAATAAATAAAAGCAAAGTGGCCTAATGCAAACTTTTGAAAACTTAGGGGATACCTGTATTATTTGAGCACCTCCTATGTGCCAGGTCCACTCAAAAACAGTGGAAAATGTATGCACAGCACTTGTTCCCATGGAGCTCACAGTCCATTATGGAAAACATCTTAAGTAATTATAATAGTTTAATATTAAAGTATTATGTCTAAAAGTTTTATAGCATTATTAATCTTTTCCTTTATGATTTTTGTCACCGGAGTCTTGACTTTTAAAACCTTCCACAACACTCAAATTAATAAATATTCACCTGTCCAAATGGGTTTTTGAAAGAAGGAAGTTGCACCTCTGCCTGGAGGCCCTCTTAACTTGGGTCCCTAGTGAGCAAACCTGAGCACAGCCAGAAAGCTAAGACCAAAAGAGGGGAGCCCCTAGTTCATCTCTAGACCCAGGTCCTGGCCCCTCCTGAAAGAGACTGGTGCTATGCTCCCTTCACATTGTGTTGCCTCCCCAGGTGGATACCATTAGAGGGAGAATAGAGGCTCTACTTCAATCAGCCTAGACTTGATGCCAACCCACCTCCAGGCTGTTTTCTATTGCCAGATGGCCTATTGGGCCTCTCTCACAGGTGTTTTAATGCACAACCTGATTGAAAACCGGACCCCTCAGAAGCAATGCACTAGATTTCATTCAAGTGTATACATACATACTTACATACCAACAATAACTATAGATGATAGATAGTTTTGCATATTTTTCCCATTTAACAATGTTTATTTTATTTTATTTTATTTCATTATTTTATTTATTTTTTTAAAGATTTATTTATTTTGAGAGAGTGAGAATGAGAGAGAGAGAGAGAGAGTACATGAGAGGGGGGAGGGTTGGAGGGAGAAGCAGGCTCCTCGCCGAGCAGGGAGCCCAATGCGGAACTCGATCCCGGGACTCCAGGATCATGACCTGAGCCAAAGGCAGTTGCTTAACCAACTGAGCCACCCAGGCGCCCCTTATTTTATTTTATTTTATTATGTTATGTTAGTCACCATACAATACATCATTAGTTTTTGATGTAGTGATCCACGCTTCATTGTTTTTGTATAACACCCAGTGCTCCATGCAGTACGTGCCCTCCTTAATACCCATCATCAGGCTATCCCACCCCCACAACCCCCTCCCCTCTAACACCCTCAGTTTGTTTCTCAGAGTCCATAGTCTCTCATGGTTCATCTCTCCCTCCAGTTTCCGCCCCCTTCATTTTTCCCTTCTTTCTCCTAATGTCCTCCATATAACAATGTTTTAAGTTTTCATTTAAATTCTAGTTAATATATAGTGTAATATTCATTTCAGGAGTAGAATTTAGTGATTCATCACTTACATACAACACCCAGTGCTCATCACAAGTGCCCTCCTTAAGACCCATCACCCATTTAGCCCATCTCCCTACCCACCTCCCTCCATCAGCCCTCCGTTTGTTCTCTATGGTTGAGTCTCTTATGATTTGCTTCCCTCTCTTCTTTTTTCCCCTTCTCCTGTGTTCATCTGTTTTGTTTCTTAAAGTCCACATATGAGTGAAATCATATGGTATTTGTTTTTCTCTGACCAACTTAGTTCGCTTAGCATAATACATTCAAGTTCTATTGATGTTGTTGCAAATTACAAGATTCCATTCTTTTTGATGACTGAATAATATTCCAGTGTGTGTGTGTGTGTGTGTGTGTGTGTGTGTGTGTGTGTGTGTGTACCACATCTTTATTCATTCATCAGTCAATGGACATTTGGGCTTTTTCCATAATTTGGCTTAATGCTGCTATAAACATCAGGGTGCATGTGCCCCTTCAAATCAGTATTTTTGTAGCCTTTGGGTAAATACCTCATAGTGCAATTGCTGGGTCATAGGGTAGTTCTATTTTTACCTTTTTGAGGAATCTCCATACAGTTTTCCAGAGTGGCTGTACCAGTTTGCATCCCCACCAACATTGTAAGAGGGTTCCCCTTTCTCCACAACCTCACTAACATCTGTTTTTTCCTGTGTTGTTAATTTTAGCCATTCTGATAGGTGTGAGGTGGTATGTCACCATGGTTTTGATTTGTATTTCTCTGATGGTGAGTGATGTGGAGCATCTTTTCATGTGTCTGTTAGACATTTGCATGTCTTCTTTGGAAAAATGTCTATTCATGTCTTCTGCTCATTTCTTAACTGGATTATTTGTTTTTTGGGTGTTGAGTTTGATACGTTTTTTATATATTTTGGCTACTAACCCTTTATCAGATATGTCATTTGCAAATATCTTCTCCCATTCTGTAGGTTGCCTTTTAGTTTTGTTGATTGTTTCCTTCACTGCAGAAGCTTTTTATCTTGAAGTCCCAATAGTTCATTTTTGCTTTTGTTTCCCTTGTCTCCGGAGACATGTCTAGTAAGAAGTTGCTACAGCTAATGTCAAAGAGGTTGCTGCCTGTGTTCTCCTCCTCTAGGACTTTGATGGCTTCCAGTATCACATTTAGGTCTTTCATGCATTTTGAACTTATTTTTGTGTATGGTGTAAGAAAGTAAGGTGTTTCATTCCTCCACATGTTGCTGTCCAATTTCCCCAACACCATTTGTTGAAGAGACTGTCTTTTTTCCATTGGATATTCTTTCCTGCTTTTTTGGGAAAACTATTTGACCATATAGTTGTTTTTCCACTTACAATCCATTAAGAAAATTGTCTTATGCTGTTTAATGGCTCTGCTCTGAGGGATATAGAATGAATAAATAAATATTTTCATGGAATTTCATAGCATTTCATGGAATGCTGTAAGGAGGGCCTCTTCATTCATCTCTCTGTTCAATAAATATTGTCTCCTACGTGCCAGACTCTCTTCTAAATGACCATTTCTGTATTGTAGGGTATGGGGCCATCTGGCCACTTCACACTGGACTTTCTTTTCTTTACAGATGAAACTCCTAGGGTTCATCCAGTCTACTGTTTGTCAATCTTTTTTTCCATTATTGCCTACCTAGGAAATCTTTCTAAACATTTTTTCTCTTAATCACCCCCCCTCATAAATTTTAATACCGGTTATACTATGTATCTGCTTTTATACTCTGTGTATTTCCATGTTTTATACACTAAAAAAAAAAAAAAAAAAGAGTAAGCTTTTGTCATCCCCGAAGAACTACTTTTCACTCTTTTGTGGGCAATATCACCCTCTTTGAGAAACCTTTTCATTTCACAGTTGAAGAGATTGGTGCCAGCCAGTCAGGGGAAGGGATTGCCTCAAGATCACTTAGTTCAGGCCCATGGAGTCCAAAGCAGATCCCAGCACCCCTGGTTCTCCACTCCGCACTACCTCAAACATGCCCATGGAGGCCACTGTTACGCCTTCCCTCACCATCATCCCTGTCTTTCCTTCCTCAACTCAGGGCTCCATTCCAACTCAGGCCCTCAACTTTCTAAGAGTGAAATTGTCTGAACTTAAGGATCCAGGTGCCTCCTAGACTCAGCCATGGACTATTAGGAAGCCCAAAGGGTCAGCTGCTCACAGAGGCCAGCATGAAGGGACAAGCATTGATCAGTTCAGATCTTCACCATGGGCCCAGGGATCACACCGCAGCTTCCTTGGAGGTTCAGTCCCACCACCTTTTCCAAATGCAAGACAAGAATAAAACTACTGCAGCAATGAACCAAAAAAAAAAAAAATCAACTTGGAAATAATTAAACAGTGAGGCAGCCACCCATAATCATATTCTGCAGCACACTTTGGGGACAGTTTGCTGCAAAAGCGCCCGAGCACTCCGGTTGTTTAATTAACATTGAAACGGCAGTTCCACAAGAACTAAAAACCCTGTTAATTTATGTGTCTCTTAATGATGCTCATTTAAATACTGTCAACTTTCCCTTGGTTTAATATTCATGATTTTGAGTCATTAAAACGTCATGATCAGCTGGGGAGGGGGGTGTCTCTCTCATATACCCAAAAACACAAACTGTCTGAAAACAACAATTCCCAAATTCCTATCTTTTTATCCCTCCCCACAAAGGTTCAGCCTCTTACAGAAGCTACAAACCAGCTGGGGTGTTTTTGGAGCCACGGACAGTACAGGGGGTGGGGTGCTAAGTATAGTTGATGACTTATTGCCCATCTTCCCTCAGAACCAAGAAGTCCTCTCACATTTTCAGCAGTTACACAGTTGGGGAGCCCAGCTGGCAAATGTAAGTTCTTGATATGCACCAAGAAGCCAGGCTCCAAACCCCAGAGTGTTGAAGTATTTCAATCAAGCCTAGGAGACACGAGTTACCCTGAAATGTATTTCTAGAAGAGAGAGACATTTGGGTCAGGCTAAGATGCTGATGAGGTGAGAAGGCATACATAGGGTTTAGAAGGGACCATGGATGCCCTTGTAAGAAACTCAGAGTCAATGCAAGGCCCCATACAGGAGCTGCACACATACAACACAAGCTATGAGTTAGCCCATATAGAAACCCAGGCTCAACATGCACAAATACAGAGACACATGCAAAGTCTATGAAAGCATGTGGAAATCAACAAGGAAAATTCAAGTCAACCCAATTCAGGATTACCAAACTCCAACAATAGCCCACATGCTATGCGGGCCTCTGAATTTTCCGAACTGATCAAGTAGAGAATACAAAAATAGACAAATGAATGGGCAGTGACCAAGAGTCACTCACCATGATAAGAAGAACCATGGTAGATGAGGATGGGAGGGTGCTGGAAACACAGAGAAAGGGACACATGGGTGGAAATTGGGTCTGGCACCAGAACACCAGGCTGTCACTTAGCAGGTACTTCCTAAATGCTAGTTCCCATCTCTTTACAAGATCTCTCTCTATGAGACCACTTCACAACACTGGATCCTGCTTTCAGTGAACTAAAAACAAAGTGTGGGGGTAAATCAAATGTACCAGCATTTCTTTTTTTTTATATCCTCAAGACAGATGGACCGTGATAAGTATCATGGGAGCTGACCGGAGCAGGAGACAAAACACTGACTTCAGTGCCACCCAGAGCAGGGTTCCTTTTACTATCCTTAGGACCCTGGGCAAAGCCAGCCAATAAATAAATATGAGTCCAGCTCCTCATCGGCAAAACAGAGATAATAGTCCCTGGTACCATTTTTATTGAAAGTATCTGTTAATAGGTGTGTTTTCTCACTAAAATGTGAGCTCTCTGAGGGCAGGGTCAATGTCTGATTTATCTCTGTATTTTTAGAGTGTGGCACATAATAGGGACTTGATGGATGTTGAACTGAACTGAGCTGTTAAGTTCACAGGGATGTCATAATGAATAAATGAAATAAAGTATATAAAGGGAAATCAGTCATGCTCAATAAATTACCTGAGGCCAAGGAGGAGATCAAGGAAAACTTCAAGAGTTTGAATTTAAAATGGATCTTGAAGGGTGATGTGAGCTGGGCCAAAAAGAAAATGTCCTCAGTTGAAAGAGCACAGTGCATAGAGAGCCAAGCCACAAAAGCCCAGCCCTGCCGGTCTCCGTCTCCCCACACACAGTTCTAACCACAGACATCCCTGCACATATCATGCTCTCTCACAACCCGTTTTCCATCCTCATAATTATCTGTTCTCCTTCAATCAGCCAGCTAACTCCTACCCAGTCATTAAAGAACTGGTTCCGCAGTCACCATTTCTAGGAAGCCTCTCCTGATTTCCTACCTCCTTCTGGTGCCTTTTCCTCCTCACCTCCCCCTTTCCCAGATAACATCTCTTCACCTGTCAAGTCTCAGCTTCCATGTCACCTCCTCCAGAAAGCTTTTCCTGATACCCCTCAGGGGGCCAGGGGGCTGGACCAGCCTCCTTCTATCTTCCCTGGATGTCTCTCCTAGGAGCCTAGGTGGTTGTCAGTTGAAAGGGAAGGTACTCAGGTGATCAGAGGTAACACTATGCGGAGGGAGAGAGTTCTCTGTGGAGCCTGCTCTTTTTCAGCATATTTCACTCCTAGGGACAGCTCTGAAAGACCCCTGCCCCAGCACTGCATAGGCTTTGCCAGGGGAGGAGAGCTGCCAGAGCAACAACGCCTTCCTCTTGACCTTCTGCCTCTGCAGGTTCCTGTGACTCACTGATGGAAAACATCCACCCCTTCTGGGCCTCTTCCTTATTTCATCACTTTAATAAATTAAGAACAGATTGAAAAGCAGGAAACATTGTCTCCCGAGCCCCAGCACCCACATTCCAACTCAATTACAGGATTTGTTTTTCGGGTCTGGCCAGAGGCACCTGGGATGTAGCAGAAAGAGGAAGAGAAAGAGTTTGAACCAAGAGGCCAGAGAAGGTGATTCAGAGTCCAGCTCAGTTGCTGACCAGGGACCTCAGGTCCATCCATTCACCTCTCTGAGGCTCCTCATCTGCATCTGGAAAGTGGGGATAACAATGACACATCCCTCATCCCTCACAGGGTGGGGGCAGCATGGCAAATGAGATAGGAAGTGTAAAAATGCTTTGTAAATGGTCAAGTCCTAGACCATCTGAGAAATAGGTCACTGCCAATTCTCTTAGTTAAAGCTAACATGGCGTCAGGCCCCTTCCCTCCTAATAACTTAGCTCTAGGACTTTGAACCGAAACTCCTGAATTCCTTGAGGTAAAGTCTCTGTTCTCCCTGGTGCAATCAGCACCAGGAAGAGGAACTCTATGGATCTTTAATCATGTATTCAACTGTTGTTCTTGATGTTTTCAGTTGACATCCAGAGTGCTGTGTTGGGAAAAAGAAAGGGGGGGTGGGTCTCAGTGGGAGCTAGGAGACATAGCTTTGCTCCTGACTGCACTACTTGATTTCTTGCCAATTGCGTCACTTTTGTGGTTTGCAGTTTCAGTTTCTCCATGTATAAAATGAGGGCAGAGGGGGAATGAGTTAATAATCCTTGTCTTGATAACCTCACAGGGTGGCGATTAAGATCAAATTAGACCTTTTACAAGCTGTAAAGCTCTATACAAATGTAAACTGCTGTTAAAAGGATATTAATAATTCAATTATTATAATAGTGACTAAGTAGTGATGAAGAAGGAAAATATTCCAGCTAGATGATAATGTCTCTTTCAGGGAAGAGAATTGCATGGCTTTTCTTGATCACCTCCCTTGAGTTTCTTACAATCTATGATAGTGGAAGTTCTTCCTTCTCTAACCCAATTATCTCATGCTTTAAGTTAAGCCATTCTCATTTTCTGCTCTCACTTGGAAAGGAGAATAAGGTCACCATTATCTTTTCCGAAAACTTCCACCCAGTTTAAGACCATTCAGAAGACACTCGTCTTCCTTCTAACATGTCATCTGAGGAGAGCACATTGGAGGAAAGTGGTAAATTCTGTTTTGGAAAGGTGGGTCAGAGATGTATGTAGATCTTTCAACTGAGATGCACAATAGGCTAGCTAGAAATAAAGTCTGGAGGTTCAACAGCATGCTCTGTGCTGAAAATAGTAGTTTAGGAGACCTCAGAATAAAAGCAGCAGCTGAATAGCTTCAATTTTATTAAACTACTCTTCATTTCCTGGCCAAGCCATCCACTCTCATGCCTCCCTACCTTTGCTCCTGCTGTTCTCTCTGCCTAAAATGTCCACTTCACTTTATCTGCCAGTGAGATCCTATGCCTCACCTCCAGAGAAGCCCTAACATTGCTAGAGATTTCATTCACCCTTCAACAAAGTGTTGAAAAGCAAGGTAGCTCTTATGTTCCAGGCACTGCACAAGATGCTTTGCTAACTCCATTCTACTTAGCTCTCACAACACCACTGTAAGTATCATTATCTTCACTTTACAGACGAATAACTAACCCGTCTAAAGCCATGCAGATGGTTCATAGTATAACTATGATTCAAACCCAGGTCTTTGGATAACAATTCCAGAGATATTATTGCTACAATATTCTGCCAACTACTATAATAGAAAATGTAAGGCAGGGTAACACTAACTTCCAATTCTGAGACTCAGACTCAGGTAGTGGTGGCCTGAATTTAGGACAGAGTTGCTCTGTCTTGGGGTTGAATTGTCCAGGCAAATCAGCTTATCATCTGCCAGGGTTCTCCTTTGCTTCAGGAGGTCTCTCCAGAGATTGACCTCCGTTGGAGCTCTCCGTGGTACTGACATGACTTCCATCTGCCAGTCCTAAAAGCCTGACACATTCCCCCCATAAGCACTATGTAGGTTTGTTAAGGATGGTAGTCGGGTACTTGCCAAGTGTATCCCCTATCTCCAACTTCTAACATTGTTTTTCCTTATGCCAGATACTCCCCTCTCACATATTTGGTGAATTTCTCATCATTTTTCAATACTTGGCTCCCATTGGCTTCAACCACATTAGCTTTTTAGAAAGGGTTCTTTGATACCTACTATGTATCAGGCACTGTGGTGATGACTTTCATAGGCAATATGTTTTATTACATACTATCATGCTATGTGGCTTACTTATGTATTGTATTTATTATTTATTGTCTGTCTTCCACCACAAGGCCCACAAGGGCAAGGATTATTGTCTGTCCACTGATTTATTCCTAGCAACTAGAAAAGTGCCCGGCACATAGTAAGTGGGCAATAAATAATTGTTTAATGACTAAATTAATTACTAAGTTATAGACAAACAACAATATAACATTAAGAGAGCATTATGATTGCATTTCATATATAAAGGTTTGGGCAAAATGACATCTCCTGGGTGTTTCTTGTCCCCTCCAGGTCCAAAGTCACAGTGGGCAGTGAGAGAACTGAAATGTCAGAGTCATCTTGGATACAGATCAGAGCTGGTTACAAGGGTTTGGGAGAATGATGTGCCATTGTTGACCTCACAAGTAAATCTCAAGAAGAATATATAGCCTTCAGTATTGAGACCATTGAGACTCTCAGCTTTTAAAAAGGAAAAGAACTGAGACCAAGAAAAAGGAAGGGACCCCAACTCATTAGTCACAAAATCTTTTAAGGAGTTTACTATGATGGAAATAGGATGCACTGAATGAGTTCTATTCTTATTCATGTGACTCAATGTATCCTGGCATCAGAGCCCAATCTGAAATCACAGTTAGGGCTCAGTGTCTGCACAGAGACATCTCAGTCTGATAACAGGGTTCAAGTTTGTGTCGAGATCAGAGTTCAGTGAGGGGCTCCAAATCAATTAAACCATTAAATTAAATGATATACACAAAATACTTGTACCAATACTCAATCTCATTTGGTGATATCCTTAATAAATCAGTCCCTCTTCCCCCAGATTAAAAGGAATTCTACACAATTTTAAATTATCACTTATTAACCCTCTCCTTTCCTGGGCTCCTTTCTCTTCTTTAAGGAGCCCTTCTGGAGATGCCTGCATTAGGAAGGATCTGGAACAATATGACGGGAACTTCTTATTTGTTTTAAAGATTATGAGGAGTAGAAGAAAGAGAGACAGATTCCAAGAATCTTGGCCTCTTCATTACTGTCCTCCACTCTGTCTACCAACCCTGCTGTAGCCTGCCCTGCAAATCTCATACTATCAAGGCCTGGAGCTAGACCCACATTTTCTTAAAAAGGTTCCCATTTCCTGCCTTCCTGGGAACTTCCACTTGTAGACAAGATCAAGTAGTAGGGATAGGGCTTACCTTGTTGTCTGAAACAGCCAAAAAAAAAAAAAACAGACAATGGATATGAAATAATGGCTTTCAGGACAGTTTATGTTAGGCAACAAAAGACAAAGACCACTGAGAACAAGACACAGGCAAGGTGGAACCAACAATTTCCCCAGCTTGCTGTATTGAGATAGATTCTAGGCTTCAGAACAGGGAGAACCCAAGGAGAATCTGATGGATTCCCTGAGTTGAAGAGTCAGAGATGACAGTTCAAGGAGAGCAAGACAGAGTGCTGGAGAGAAAGAGCACTGAACAAGAGAAATCCAGAGATCTGTGGAGGTTTCCCTTCAAGTATTGAGTCATATGTATGACAAAACTACACAAGGTCCAGGAAAGATCCATCAGTTCCCAGCACTCACACAGTATCAGAAATAGTACCTGTTTTCCCCAGGCAATTTGAAAAAAAACAACATACAATTCATAGGTTATGGGTAGAACATTCTGAATGGTCTTACCTCAATAATGGGGATTAATTAGTTTTAGACTAGAAGATGCTCTTGTCCTGCCTTAAAAGTCTTCAAATCAAAACCTAAAAGGATCAACTGTTTCCAAGTAACTTAACTGCATCCCAGAACAAAGCTCAAAAATATTTCACAAAATACAAAAAAAAAAAAAAATCCAGCCCCCAGCAAGGTAAAATTCAGTGTCTAGAATCCAATCAAAGATTACCAGGCATGCAAAGAGGCAAGAGAATATGGCCCACACTGAGGAGAAACGTCAATCAATGAGAACTAACACAGATATTAGAATTAGGAAACAAAGGCATTAAATAGATACTATGATTATATTCCTTATGTTCAAAAAGTTAAAATAAAGTCATGGAAGATACAAAAAAAAGATCATATTTTAAACTTCTAGAGGCAAAAACTATGATGTCTGAGATGAAAATACACTAGACTGGATTAAAGGCAGATTAGACCCTGTGGAAAAATACATTAGTGAACCTGAAGAACTAGAAATAGAAACTATTTAAAATGAAACACAGGAAACAAAAAGGAATTTTCAAATGAGAAGATCATCAGTGACCTGTGGGACAACTTCATTCAACTTAATATATGTAATAATTGATAATAATTAGAGTCCATGAAGGAGAAGAGGACAGAAAAATTATTTGAAGAAATAATGACTGAAACTTTTTCCAAATTTGATGAAAACAATAGACTCACAGATCTACGAAGCTCAATGAACCCCAAACACAAGAAAAATGAAAACTACAGCAGGACACATAATGGTCAGATTTCTCAAAACTAGTAATAAAAGAAAATCTTAAAAGCAATCATAGAAAAAAATTATATACAAAGGAACAAAGATAAGGTGAAAACAGATTTCTTGTCAAAAACAATGTAAGCCAAAAGACAGTGGAGCAGCATCCTTAAAGTATAGAAAGCAAGCTGTCAACCTAGAAGTCTATACATAGTGAAAATGTCTTTCAAAGGAGAAAGCAAAAGAAATTTTTTTCGGACACACAGAAGCTGAATGAATTCATCACTAACAAAACAGCCCTATAAGAAATGTTACAAGAAGGACTTCAGTCAGAAGGAAAATGAGACCAGATAGGAATAGAAATCCTCACAATGGAATAAAAAAAATACTAGAAATGGCAACTACATGGGGTAAAGGTACAAAGATTTTTAAATTATTGTTTAAATCTATTTAAAAAGTAATTGACTTTAGTGGGTACAGAGTTTCAGTTTTACAAGATGAAATGAGTTATGGAGAAGGATGAGGATGGTTGCACAGCATTATAAATGTGTTTAATACCATTAAGCTATACACCTAAAAATGGTTAAGATGGCTAATTTTATGGTATGTGTATTTTACCACAGTAAAAAAAATTTTTTTAAATCACTGTTTAAATAAAAATAATAACAATGTATTATGGAATTTATAAGTCAAATGTATGGCAAAGTTAGCATAAATGTCAGGAGAGGATAAATGGAAGTATATACTATTTTAAGAGTCTTATACTCTATTTGAAGTGCTATAATCTCACTTGAAGGTAATGCAATGTTAAAGATGTATACTATAAACCCTAAGGCAACCACTAAAATAACATACCAAAGAGTTAATAAGCCAACAAAAGAGATGGAGTCATGAAAAAACAGTGTCCATCCAAAAGATGATAGACGTAAAGCTACCCACTCCACATCAATAATTACATGAAATGTAAATGGCTCCCTGCCTTCCTGGGCCTATTGAAATGACCATTTGAAGAGCATTATCTCTCATATCCGGATTCAATCCTCAGAGCCATCTCCGAAGTAGATAGAACACAGTTATTGTCTCCTACCACAGATTAGGAAACTGAGACCTCCTCTGGGAAAGTAACTTGCTCAGGTCAACAGCAAGTTAGCAAACGAATCATCAACCTCCTTCGTCCCAAGTCAAAGCTGCTTTAACCCAGCCCTAAAACAGACTCCTCCCTTCAGAAACTCATTTATTCCCATCTACCCCCACTCTTCTCTCTCTCTCTCTCTCCCTCAAAAGAAGAAATACAATTTGGCATGAATTAATGATGAGGCTGCCTGGCCAATTACCAGGGCTAAGTGCTCTCCTGCTGGGAGCAGCTCCCACAAAGCACTAAGTGATGTGGGTCTAGCTGAGCACACCCCCCCCCCCCCCCCCAGCCAGGCCTAGCGCCCTCCTGGGTCCAGGCTCAGAGGAAGCAGCTTTCCAATTAGCTCTTCCCAGACAGACTGGCTTCTCTACACAGCAAATTGGGTTACAGAGCTCTCCTCCAGCTGGCCTCCTTGTCTGGTCCCACTCGCCCCAGCAAAGATGGAGCTAATCAGCTGTGAGGGCAAGCCTGCAGTTTTCAGGCATCCATGGAGGGAGATCTGTGCAGACTTCAGCCCTGTCCCACTAAGGTGGCATTCTGGAGCTGAGTAGATGTGCCCTATACCAACCAGATAATGGCCTCAGACCCCTGGAATCCAGGCTTCTGAGTGAAACTGATAAAATAGTGCTCAAGAGAAAGAACCCCAGGTCCTATACTTTCACCCTGCTCCTAGCCACCCCCAGGAATAATGCAGCGAGCTAGAGCTGCCCCTTGTGCCATCACTGGGCTTTTCTATTTCTTTCTTTTCTAGTACTTCAGAGATAGCCCAGACGTCATTTGAATTGGGAGAGAAAACTGAGGTGAGGGGAGCCTGGGACCTGATCGTGATACGTCTTGGATCCTGTGTTCCTTTTCTGGGCCAGCCACATGGCTCTGACAAGGAGGGCCTGTCCTGCTCTGCTACTCCCTCTAGTGGGCATTGCCACATCAAAGTGCCAAGCTCTCCCCCTCGGAATGAGAAAAAACAGGACGGGCACTTCGCAGTTTAGGCAGTAATGTCAGAGACATTGTCACACTTGGTCCTCACAATGACTCTGTCAAGTATGCTGAGCAAGGGTTATGGTTCCTATTTCAGAGATTGGGAAAGGAGTTTGGACAGATGAGGAGAAAGCTCAGAGCCAGTGGGAAGCAGGGTTGGTCCTGAAGCCCAGGTCTCTCTCCAACCCACAGCTGTACTGGGAGTGCTCCCAGCTCGGTTTCACCTACAGTGTGTTTTATTTGCCCTGTAAGCCTGAGGGTTGGGTGTGCCCTTCCTATAGACTGGAACCCTCACCCTCACATGCACACTGCAGTTAGATTCCAAGCAACAGGTAAGGGTCCTAGCACCATGTACCCATCCAGCCATCCTACCAACCAGCCAGCCAACACATACTTGTAGGCACCTATCATGATCCAGGTACTAGAGACTCCAAAGTGAATTAGACCGTCTCTGTCCTCAGGGAGCCCACAGGCTTGCTGAGAAAATAAACAGGTAATATCTGTGCTGTGTGGAGGTGCCACAGAGCCTGGGACGTGCACAGGAGAGGCCCCTGACCCAGAGGAGAGGTGACACCTGAACCAACCAGAAGAGCCTGTAGGATTTCACCCGGCAAAGGTGGAGGGGTGGGCAGGTGGAGAATATTTCAGGCAGAAGAAACCATTTAAAAAAGAGAAGTCACAAGATGCCTTCAGGAAACCTTTCAGTCTGGCTGTAGCCTGGAGCATTGCGGGTGCAGAGGGGCATGGCATGGGGCTGAGATGCAGCAGGATCAGACCATGAGATTCCCTGAATGCCCAGCTGCACAGGTCAAGGCTTTGTGAGAGTGAGCTCCCTGTGAAGTGGTGGCTGCAATCCCATAGCTATATAGGTTTATGGCCAAATGTTCTTATACCCATCAGGGAGCTGAGCAGAGACAGGGCCTCTAGGGAGTGAGCAGCTGGTGATGCTGAAAAGTGTCTGCCAGGAGAATTCAGCTGCAAACACTTCCCATTCCCAAGAGGTCAAGAGGCCCTGTTGTTCCTCCCTAGTGGAGGCCCTGAGATCACACTGTCATCCATAATTCAGTCAACAAACACTCACTGGGCCTCCTGTCTATGCCAGGCTCTGAGCTAAGCTCCAGGGGCACAGAAATAAAAAGACATGGTTCCTGCCCTTGAGGGATGCATGGTCCTGGGGGAAAGGGAGCCAGAGGGGAACAAACAGACTGGGAAATTATCACAGTGCAGTGGGAGATGGGCACAGAGGGGGAAGAGCAAATCTTGTATGGGAACCAAAGAAGAGAGGGGATTTGAAGTAGGTTTTAGAGGATGGGTAGGCATTTGCCATGCAGAAAAGGGCATTTTAGGAAGCAGGAATAGTGCATAAAGCATAAAGTCATAAAGGGGCATTGAGGAGTAGGGAGAAGCAGGAAGAAGCAGGCGGTGGCTCTGTGATGAGCTGCCTGGTCAGACCATGAGAAACTAGTTTGGCCAGGCTGAAGAGCTGGGATGCTCTCCTAGGTCAGGTTTGGGTTTTATAAAGGTGACTCTGGCAGAGAGGGGAGTGGCTGACACTGAGGGATGGAGCAGGAGGATCAGATCCAAAAGGCAGTACCGAGGCAGAACTGGCAAAGCCAGGGGACTGACTGACTATGGAAGGAAAGATTCATTTGTATCTTGTTCTTTTATTTTTTTTAAGTAGGCTCCACACAGGACTTGAACTCACAACCCCAAGATCAAGACCTGAGCTCAGATCAAGTGTCAGTTGCTTAACCGACTGAGTCACCCTGGTGCCCCGTATCTTGTTCTTTTAAATTGCCAGGCTCTGCTAAGTGAACCTCTTCTGCTGGGCATATATGAGTATTCAATAAGCTAAGGTAAGTGAGAGCCTCTTGTTCACATACCCCTGCCCCACACCCAGTAAACATGAAGTCAACACTCAATGAGGATCTGTTATAGCTGACTCTCTACATGACCCAAGGAGTAAGTAAATGAATGAGTAATGAGTGAACAAATGGATGAAGGAATTGGTGACCTGTAGGCCCCCAGCAGGCAGCATCAGCATGACACAAGTCTCTAGATCTTGCCAAAGTGCTGGGGAGGTACTATCCAGAAGGCTAACTTAGTGTTATATGTTGCTTAGGGAGGTGGGTATATGGGGGAGGGGCAGGGAGAAAAATTTCAGGGGCTGCCTTGGGGCTTGGGGTCCTGCTGACCCTCTCTAGTCTTCCTTCTTTTGTCTGGTATCAGGTGATGGAAGAGTGACAGGTCTATACCTGACTCTGAAGAGCCTCCATCTCTGAAATGCAGGCTTGGACTTGGCTGTCCCATCCTCACTGTGCAAACCTCAATAAGTCAGGAAACAACCTGTGAGAAGTGGAAGAAATTGACATCACTTAGTCCTACAATGCACAGGCACTGTGCAAGGAACATTATACCTATTATCTCATTAAATATAGTAATCCTGAAAAGAAGGGAGTTTTATTGACATTTTACAGATTAGGAAACTGAGGCATAGAGAGAGAATGTAACTTCTCTTATTCCATCACATAATATCCTGGACCAAGTCCACTAACTTATCTATAATTAAAATGTTAAATAGCATTATAGAAAGTTGGAAAAACAGAGGAAAAGTGTCTATAATTTTATCATCCTAACATAGCAGCTATTATTATTTCACACAGCTCTGTATACTTGGTACATATTGAGATTTTATTATTCATAAAATTTTGTCTTACTTCTTTCCTTATTTAACATTGTAACATAAGTATTTTTCCAGGTTACTATGTCACCTTCAGAAGCACTATTTTTCATAGCTGCAGACTGTCAAATCAGGTGTAAACACCAGATTTTATTTAACCATTTCCCATGGTTGGGTATTTAAACTGCTTCCAATCATTTGATATTATAATCAATCTTTTTTTTTATTTATTAGAATTGTGTTCTTGTAGCAGCATTCTTTCCTTAGGGCAGACTCCCAGAAACAGAAATACCAGGTCAGAGGGTATGAGTGTTTTTAAGACTTTTGGTATCTGCTGTAAAAAACTTTCTCATGCGGTCTTTCTATTTCACTCTCCATGTCTGGGTGCCCTTCTTTGCCTCTCTTCTCATGTCCCCTTTCCCAAACAGGACACCTCCCTGATCCTCAGCCCTTCCTTATCCATGAGATGGAGTTAATGACCCTCCCCTTCTAACCTCATGAGCTGGAGATAAAATGATTCAGGGACTCTAGCAGAGATTAGCAGGTTATAAGGCACAGTGGTTATACAGCACAACCTTTGGCACCAGACCACATGGCTTTGAAGCCCAGAACTACCGCGCAGAAGCTGTGTGACCTTGGGTGAGTCACTTAACCTCCCTGTACTTCAGTGTCCTCATCTGCAAAGCAAAAGTGATGAAAATAATAGAAGCCCCTTTGGGTTGCAGATGAAGTTTAAGGAGTGATTTTGTGCAGAAAGCACAGTGAAAGCTGTGGTTGTTATAAAGGTGACGTCTGATGTGGGAGGGGGACCCAGCAGGAAAGGCTTCAGCATTCCTTCCACAGGGGCTGCCCCGAGGGGAGGGGCCACCATCCAGGTGCCTGACAAAAGTGCTCTCTGTGGGAACAACTCATCTAGTTCCAATGGCAATGACCATTACTCCCTGCCTGCAGCCTGCACAGTACAGGTCTGGGTCTCTCTTGCTCCCCCCTCCACTCTGCCCTCTGGCTGCCGTGGCCCGATCTTATCCCTTTTTCATCAGGCTGCCTAACTGACCGGAAAATGCAAACGCATCCCTAAACGCGTGCAACTGCCCCTCTACCACCCCGCCCCAGCCCTCTCCCCTTCCGGGAAGCCGACCACAGCGCCAGCCTGACGAGCAGCACTTAATTCTTTATTGAAAACCATTAACTGGAGTTCAGTTCTCTGAGCCCCAGTTTCAAATTACCCACAGGAAACGCCAGACCGAGAGAGTGGCTTTCAAGGGCAGAGCCGTCTCCTCTAAGAGACTGGCTCCAGGACCCTGACTGTGGGGACTCTTTTGAGAGACAATGACAACAACCACATGACAACAACAGCAATCATTTCAACCCCTAGATGTACACACAAGAGCTGATGAAGCACCCTCCTCTTGCTCCTCTTCCCCTCCCTCTCCAGCAATAGCCCATAGCCTGGCGCAGTAGGGCTGGCAGGAAGTATTATCACCCCATGATGGATGAGAAAGCTGATGGCTTTGGGGTCACAGGCAGGGGGGTGTTGAACTGGGCTTCCAATCTCCCCACCTGAGCCCCATGATCCTCCTGTCACAACAGCTCGTGGACCACCCACAGTGGGGCCTGCCCTGTAGGAGGCACAACCGGGAGACAGGTGAAGAAGATAGAAATGAGCCTTTGACCAGCTGAAGTCCTGATTGGGAGGAGAGGCATGAGAAAGAGTCTGGACTAGAGCCTCAGAGTTCTATCCTGGGCCTGTCACTAACTGCCTGGCACATTGTGCGGCTAATTATTATTCTGGGAAATACAGACAGGAGTGAAGAACTGAAGAAAATGTGTCCTCAGGCCTCTTGATCAAGATTTCTAACCAACCTAAAGGAAACTCCATTCATTCATTCAGTCAGTCATTCATTTTGAATTGCTTACAGTCACGTATGTGCCAGGCCCTGAGCAAAGTACTTCACAAATAATACTCATTGACTCCTCCAAACAGTCTTTGGAGGTAGGTAAGACTAGGAAAGTGAGGCTCATGGAGTTAACTCACTCATGACTATACATCAATGACAAAATCTGAACCCAAGGCAACCTGACTCCCTGCTTTTTGCTGCTTTTTGTTACCATTACAGTTAGAGTTCTACACCCCACAAGACCACGGAGAGAAAAAAGGCCTATGTGGATCTCCAGGAAGGTTTTCCAGACGTGGTGGCATCTGAGTTGAAGGATGAATCAGCCTTGGCCAAATGGAAAGGGCAAGGGAGAAAGTTCCATGAGGGGTCAAGAGCACAGGCCCAGGCCAGTAACCATCAAAGGATATGGCACATTAAGGTAAGTCAGGAATTGCGGAGCCATCGGAACAGAGCACAGAGGGTACAAAGGGACACTGCCCTCTGTGAGTGCGCAGCCCAGGAGAGAGATGGAAATGTGTCAAATGACTTGGTATTTGAGGCAAACTGGGTAAGAATTTTTATCTAAGAACAAAGAGCTTTCTGCTTCTGTATCGCAATTCCTTCTCACAGTAGACTGAGAAACAGCTGAAGAAGAGGGCTGGGGGCTGGGTGAGGGTAAGAGCTTTGGCCTCAGAGACCAGGAGCCTGCTTCCCAGAGGCTGTGCAACTTATCACCTCCCTGAATCTCAGAAGGGGAACCTCTCTACAAAGCGGCCGCTAATACCCACTTCCCAGCACTGCACGTTACTGTACCCGATAATAATTTGAAAATAATAAAAGGATTGGATTTTATTCTAACTTGCTTGATAATACATATGGGGATGCTGAGGCTCGGAGGCATCAATAACCTTCCTATGGACATACCCAGAAAATGCTTGATCTGAAATTTGATCTCGTATCTGGTAGATTCCTCTGCCTACTGTCACTTCCGCCCACAGGTCCTAGTTTAGCCCACTGGCACCCAATGCAATAAGCCTGTTCCTCTGCCCACAATGCCCCTTTGGATGGATGAAGACAACAGCTGTGTCCCCAAATCTCTACTTCCCAGCCAAAAACTCCCAGATTTTCACAATATGATTTACCAACCCTCAACAGGCTTGAGCTGCCCTTAAGAAAGAAACAGGAAAGAACAAACAATAGAAGGAGCTCCCCAGTGCCCTGACCAGATGTAAAACATCCCCTGCCTCAGGACCAGCAGCCAAAATAGCAGCAAACTCCCCATGGAAAACAATAGTCACAGCCTGTTTGCTTTCCCCAGTCCATAAACTGCCACAGCCACACTGGACACCAGCTTTGAAACCCAAGGGGCCTGTCTCCACCTAAACCTTGTCTCTTCCCTGCCCCAGATGATCCATATTTGAACTGGATCCATTTTCTTGGCCACCTTGCTGAATGCGGTGTACACTCATTCCAGAAAATGCTGACCTCTGCTCTAGGCCGCCTTGTCGGCCGTTTCCCAGACATGGCTCAGCTGTTTATTTATTTATTTTTGTGTTAGCAAAGAGGAGAAAATCACATCGGCCTAAAATGAATACTAATGAAATGCCTTCGTTAACTTCCTTTGTGATAAGAATGAAAAATCGGATTTCCACAGAATTGCAAGCCATATATTTCTTTCCCCCAACCTTTTTTTTTTTGCCCTTTCCTCTGATAAGAAGATTACAGACAGCCAAGAAGGAGAGTAAAGTCATTTCATAAAAAATATCTGCATTTTTAAGGGCACCTTTGTTGCAGAGGGACGTGGCACTGCAATTTCTCCAAACCCACTTTTCTCAGCCTGTAAAGCAAATGTACCTATTTGTCCTCTGCTGCAACAATGCCAGCTGCATTCAATCAACTGAGAAGCTGCAAGCCATAAACCTTCTTCCCCAGCTAGGGGGGTGGGGTGGGGGGAGGGAGCAAGCAAGAGAGGAGGCACGCCATAAAAATTCATCAGAATAATGTAGGGATGAGACGCGCTCCGATCGCCGGCAAGCAATCAACCAATCACTCATCCCGTGGCATTTACAGCACGTCTCATTCCCCTGTTCCTTAAGGACAATTGATTTTTCCTGATTCCATTAGCATAACGGCGTGGAAAATGTCTGCAGTGCAATATTTCTGGAAAGTTCCAACAAGTAGGCTGGGCACTGGAGTGTGACCATCTCCATAAAGCTTCCTTAGGCTCTGCAGCAGACACCACCACAGCTGCGGCAAAAGGCGTGGAGAGAATAGTGTAGACTCCAAAACTTGGGGGCCAAGGGCACCTCGGGGTGTCAAAGCAGGTAATTGGCACCAATATGAAACCCCTCAATTTCTCATTCCTGGACACAGAAGCACTCTTTTCTGCAAGATGGTATACAGTGGAATGGTGAGGAACAAGCAAAACCCACCCAGCCCAGGAGGGGCCATGTCACAGATGCTGAGTCCATTTGTGGCCTTCCAAAGCTCCTGGATTTAGGAGCTGAGAAAACAATATTTAATGTGATTACTCCTTTGTGTGTGAACAGGAAGCTGCAGGAGTGGATGCCCAGGAGCCATTATTCTGCTCCTCTGTCAGCTGGGTCTCCACCAAAGCAGCATGTGCAAGAGGAGGGAATGTGAGGAGTTTGGGGTCATGCAGGTCTGAATTCAAATTCTAGCTCTCCCTTTTATTTTGTGTGTGGCCATGAGCCACAGTTAATTGGTATCTCTGATCCTCTTTCGTAAAGTTTCTCTTTATGGAACCTGGGGACCTCATTACTTTACAAGTTGTTGGGGGAATTAAATGAGAATATGTAAAAAACACCTAGCATGGTGCTGATGCATAGTGACTATTCAGCAAATCAAATTCTCCTTCCTCTCTCTATCCCCAAATTTCAATTCCCCCCATCCACCAGCAACACAGTTCTCACAGTGTCAGCTTCAGCTAGTGAGGTGGCAAACCTTTCAGTGCCAAAAGGAAACATCCAAAACCCAGGATATTTCCATTGACTTTTGCAAATGAGATGAAAACCTGGCTATGCCTTTTAGAATGAGCTTGGGGAGACTCCTTCCTCTTACTCAGTCTCCTGAGTCAACCCCTGCCTCTCCCTCTCACACCCTCCTTTATTCTCACATTGCACCAGGGGGACCTTTCTGCTCTCTCCAAGATTCAGTTCAGGCTGGGCCTCCTCCAGGAAGCCTTCCTTGACCCCACAACCTCTGTGCACATCTCAACTCTGTTATGATTATCTGTGTCCATGTCTTCTCCATCCTACATGGTAGGTTCCCTAAAGGCAGTTTTCCAGTTCTGTGTCCCCATCACCTCTCACAGCACCTGATACTTAAAAGATGTTTGGCTGATGTTTGTTGACAAAACCAACTTACAAAGGCAGTGCTGATCTCTTTGGCCAAGACTAAGCTTATTTTCAGAGTTTGTAGGCTGTTGGGTTGCTGTCCGTGGTTCTGAATCCTTAAGCCCTGAGGAGAGAAGAAAGACATAATAAAGATACCTCGAGTATGGTGAAAACAATACACTTTCATTCAGATAACCTCTAAAGAGTGTTTGCAGAGTAGAAGGAGGGCAGGGATCCACTCCTGGCTGTGCTGTGATTACTCTGCTCAAGGCACAAAACCTTTCTGGGTCTCCATTTTTCTCATCTGTCAAATGGGAATTTGACCTTCTCATGTCACAAGAGTGTTCTAAAGATTACAAAGATGATGTCTGTGAATCTTTTTGTAATTTTTCTTCAAATGCCTTCCATGAAAGACCTCTGAGTTTCCTTCCAGGTCATTCAGTGCTCACTAACCGTCTCCACTTCCTTACCTCCAATTTGCTCCTCAGCCCACTCCTGTGTGGCTTCTGGACCCATAACTCTGACAAAACATCTCTCAATAACGACCTCATGCTGCTAAACCTACTGACATCTTCCAGTCCTTACTATACTTGCTCTCCTAGGACCATGCTTCTTACTTTCAAACATTTATGATGTAATTATACATTTATTTTTTTACTTTTTGATTAATATTCACTCCCCAACTAGACTATAAATTCCATGAGGTTAGGAATTGCATCTATTTTTGTTCAATGCTGCACTTCCAGGTCCTGACACGATGATTACTGGGAGCAGTCTCCCCCATGAAATAGCAGGAGAGCAGGCAATGTGCCCAGAGCAGACCTGACCATTACAGCACTGACTGAGACACCAACAGATGGCCTGGAACCTCTCTGTAAGTCCCTGAGTCAAACCCCCAATGCCAGAGCTTCTGTCTGATGGGGCTTGGGGTTCTGAGGAGGCCTCTGCCCTCTTTAGAAACATGGAAGGTATGATGATGACTGGCATGGTGCTCAGCAGCATGAGTACAGAGTCATCAAGAGGTAAGTATTGTGGAATAAGGTCTGGCGAGACCATTGAGCCCAGATACCTTGCTGTGCAGAGAATGAAAACCAAGGCCAGAGAGTAAATATGACCTGTCTAAGATCTCACAGTGAGTCAATGTACTCCACAGTCCAGGGAGAGCAAGAGGCAGAAAGTGTGATCTTTCAAATCCCTTGGACCCTCTGCTCTGGGCCACCATGACCCCTGGGTTTTCCTCTACCATAACACATGTCTCCATAGGTTGTCATTGTCTGTTCACATGTCTGCCTCCCCCTAGAGGGTAAAGATAGTGTCTGGTTAATCTTTATATTTTCAGGACCTAGTTCAATGCATGATACATAGAAGGAGGTTCTTGAATAAACCAATGTTTCTTGAATAAACACTGGAAGGTGAAAAGATTGGAAGAGTGGGTGTTGAGGTATAAGGCTGACTGGGAACTAGCCTCAGAGCCCCACCAGCTCAAGAGCTCAGGAATAAGAGATATTCAGTCTCAGGCCTGGGTATTCCCCAAATCCAGACTTGGGCTCCATGATGAAATCCCTGACATAGATCTGCAACTGAGTTCCTGCTGAATTTCTAGCCTTGTTCATCCAAGAAAGCCAGAGCCATCCCATAATCTCCTGAGAATAACAGAACTTCAGAGTTTATTATTCATCTTTACAGGTAACACAAATCACAAAATATTACCTGCATTTGAAAGCCGAGGAGAACGAAGTTCTTTCATCCATTCCATAGGATACAGAAACAGGGGCTCTGCAGTCAGAGCCCCCAAGTATTAATTCCAGCTTCTCCACTTACATCTGTATACCCCAAGTCTACAGTGTGGATTTGTGAAGATATAGAAGACATCAGTTTTGCCTTCAAGGAGCGTATAATCTAGTAATAGGAAAAAGACATGTCTATAAGAAGTCTAATGCCAGGTAGAATGTGAATAAAAGCTCCCAGAGAGATGATAGAGGAGGCTCACAGCCAACAGGGAAGAAAGCCTTATGGAAAAATTGCATTTCATCTGAGTCTTGAAAGATGCACAGGATTTTAAGGGAAAATAAAGAATATTCCTAGTAAAGGAGGAAGCAGGAGAGGATGGATCACGTTCCTGGAATGGGGAGTAAGCATGTTTGACTGGAGGATTTAAGGAATATATGGAATATAAGTGGGAGCTGGAGCTATAAAAGGAAGTTGGGCCAAAGTAAATAGAGACTTGAATGCCATTCAAGAAGTTAAAGAATTTATCCAAAGACACACAAAGTCAGTGGGGGATCTATGATTGGACTCCAGGACTCTGCCCCTTCACCACTTTGCCTTTATCTTCAACACAAGTAACAGCACAGCAATTGGCAGGGGCAGGGGACTGTCCTGAAAATGATAAATAAATAATCAGAATTAGAGTGACTGGCTGTGGGGCAGGGGCTCAGAGTCTCTGACAAAGAAAAGTGTGAATTACAGGATGAAAGGTAGGAAATACGTTCTTCCCCACACCTCTACAAGTGGCATGTTCTACTGCCCATCAAAATCATGCTTAGAATAGCTAACTCCTATGAATGAATATAAATCTTTGCCATGGGCACATCATGTTGATATATTTAGTGCCAATCAAACATGCACCTGGCAATTTTTTTTCTTCAAAAATATGTACCTCTACTAAGATTTTTCATGGCAAAGGCAAAGGTAAATTTCACGCCAGCTCATAAGTTCTGAATTATCACAAATTATGAGTTTGTTTGTAGAAAGAAGATGAAATTGGAGCCTGGTTGATTGTTAGGATATTCCACAACTTTAGAGTGTTCTATCAGAATGTTCCAGCACCTCCCAGGGTCTAACAAATTGATTTATTAGAATGGCAGCATGGGCTCAGCCTGTCCCAGGTCCAAGGACCCACTCAAACATTGCCTGGCTTTGTGATCCTCAGACTTTTGCTCCATTTCTGTGGGCCCATCCAATATTGTGAGGATAAAATAAATCAGACAATAAGTACAAGGGTCTCATTGGGGAAAAGGGTTCACATGGTCAGGAGAGAAGCTCAAGCTCAGGAATTCAAAAGCAAAGTGGGAAGGGGAGGCGGTGCTGGTCCCAGACTCTCAGTGCCTTCCTGCTCCCTACCAGGATGGGGTGAGACTCAAGGTGTGGCTGGTGTTGGGGTAGAGTCTGAGTATACCTATCTTTGGAGGGGTCTGAGTTAGGGGAAGAAGCGGAAAGTTTGGCAGAGTCTGATGCTCAGCCTCTTAAGAAGGCACACACCTTATCATGGAAGATCAGTACCCAACTCCTCCACATCCTTCAAAACCCTCCTTAGATTTCATTGTCTCTGAGATGCTTCCCATGACCTGTTCCCTAGATTTGATTAATCCTTCCCTCTGCCTTTCTATTGTGACATCTTCCTCACCATATAAGCCACTGTCAGTTTACACGTCCATCTCCTCTTCCAGAGTGAGAGATTCTCTGAAGGCACAGACCCACATCTGAGGCATCCTTGGGTCCTCAGGGCCTGGCAAAAAGTTCTGATAAGCTCAGGAACTGTTTGCTGAACTGGATAACAAAGAGTGCACACCCAAAAAGAACTGCAGGGACATGAGAAGAGTAGTGATGTATGTGTAGAAGAGGTGCTTCCTGGAGGAAGAACAATGGGAAAGGAAAGCCTTGTTCGGGGTTTAGGGAGAGGAAGAGACCAGACCCCACCCCAGCCCTTTGAGGGGAACAGAGGTCATTTCTAGGACTGAGCTGAGTCTCTTACCTATACCAGAGAATGTTCAAAGAATGTTCATCTGCCTCGCAGCCTCTGGGTTGAACCTTCCCTAATAGAGTCCATCAGCAATTACTGTTTTTTGTAATGAAATTCAACTATTTAAAAACTAACCTTCAGCTGATGAACACCTTTGGAAACTTACATTAAAAATGCAGATGAACACCCTCACCCTTTGCAGAGAGGTTCTCAGATATCAAATTGAGACTATTGTCTGGGCAGAGTGTTCCTTATGGCCATCTGAGGGATCTTTCCTAAGCCTGTCCATATCATGGCCAAACTGAAAGTCAAATTATAAGGTGGTAAGCCCTCTGCCCCAGCCATATTCCTCTTCTCACCCGTCAGTAAACACAGTTCATATCTTTGTGCCTTCATAGATGCCGTTCCTTCTGGCAGAAATTCTCTCCCCATCCCCCCAACTCTACTTCATCTGCCTAATCAGTCCCAAACATAAGATCTGATACACATTAGGAACTGTCTTAGTTTGGGTTTCCCCAGAAGCAGATTCTAAACAAGGATTCAAGTGAGGTAGTGTATTTGGGAAACGGTCTCCGGAAACACTGGAAGGGATATTGGGAAGTGAGATAGGGAAGGGAAGGCACCAATAAAGGGTGCATTTTTTTTATTAGTTTCAGAGGTAGAATTCAGTGATCCATTAGCTGCATATAGCACTCAGTGCTCATTACATCAAGTGCCCTCCTTAATGCCCATCAACCAGTTACCCCATCCCCTACCCACCTACCTTCAGCAACCCTCAATTTCTTTACTATAGTTAAGAGTCTCTTATGGTTTGTCTCCCTCTCATTTTCATTTTATTTTTCCTTCCCTTCCCCTATGTTCATCTGTTTTGTTTCCAAATTCCACATATGAGTGAAATCATACAGTATTTGTCTTTCTCTGACTGACTTATTTCACTTAGCATAATACCCTCTAGCTCCATCCACATCCTTGCAAATGGCAAGATTTTATTCTTTTTGATGGCTAATATTCCATTGTGTACATATATGCCACTCTTCTTTATCCAGTCACCTGTTGATGGACATCTGGGCTCTTTCCATAGTTTGGCTATTGTGGACATTGCTGCTATAAACATTAGGGTGCATATGCCCTTTGAATCACTATGTTTGTATCTAAAGGGTGCATTTGTAAGCAAGTTACCTGCATAAGTAGAACCTAACTGCAGGAACCAGTGTAGAACTTCTCAGAATATCCCACCCAATGGGTGAGGGAGCTGGGGTGTTTATCCACCAGCTGCCATTACTTATTGGCTGAAAGCTGCTCTGTATGTCAACACCCTGGTACATCTGGCCTGCCCCTTGTGCTCAGAAATGGAAAATATTGGGCGCATGTGTGTGGGCACTGACAGCATCTGCTTCAGACACATAAATTTTGCTGAATGAATAACTGACACACAAACAACTGAATAATGGTAATAATACTTACTAATATTTATAATAATTAAGTAATAATTACTAATATTTTGCTAAGTCTAAGTTCTTTATACACATTTTTTCAACCTGCCAATGACCCTACAAGGTAAGTTATTAGTATGTCTACTTTACAGATAAGAAAACAGAAGCACTAAGAGCTAAGTTACTTGCCCAAGGTCATGCAGCTAATAATTGACAGAACCAAGACTGAATCTTGGCAGTGCGGCATGTAGGTGCCCCCCTCACTCTACCTGCACAATCTGGAGATGCACCACCTTGGAACCCTAAGGCTACCATTTCATGACGATAGGTCTTAAACAGGTCATTAGTCTTCCAAGCCTTAGTTTCCTGATCTGTGAAGTGGGCATCATGTCCCTTGATTCCTGCACACACAGCAGAAGCTAACATATCAGGGCTGAGTTAGACCTTGGTCTCCATCTGTACAGGAACTCTATGGCTTCTCCCACCTCTAATGCTCTGCAGTCTTAAAAGTCAAACAACTTCTGCCATCCTCCTGTGACAACCTCACTCAGGTGCATAGTCCCTTATGCGCCCCATTTGTCTGTTCCAGGAAGCTAAAGTGACCTCAGAGTCATGAGGGGGAGGAGCTTGTCTGCTTGCTTTCCGCTCCTCCCACAGAGCTAAGGATCTTGACATACTGGCTATAGGAAACTCCAACCCAGAGCCTGGGCTAGGGCTCAGGTTCAAATTCCAGCTCCACCACCACCAGCTGTGTGGCCTTTAGTGAGTCACTTCACTCATTCAAGTCTCAGTTTGCTCATCTGAAACATGGTGATCACATTCCCTACCCCAAAGAATTGTGATGAGCATAACAGAAAGCCCCAACACATAGTAGGTGCTCAAGGACAAGCAGTTTCACATTCTTTATTATGAAGAAGTACACTATACATCTCCATTAGGGTAAAAAAAAAAATCTCAGTGTTCACTTTAATTCCAAGCCCCGGAGGCCTTTAGCAGCGCTGACAACTTCGTCTGGAGGATGGTAAATATTTGTCTATTTCAGAGGCAGCATTTATCTTCTAAGGCGCTCGTGCCAGTCCCTGTGCTGACAAGCAACTTGTTTATTTATTACCCTAATAACAAATAGATTGTCAGGCCCAGAGGCTCCACATGCACCGTTGAGTGTGGGCCTACTTAAGCCCCAGCCACCCATGCCCTGGCCGGCTCTGTGGGGCCTGTGGAGCTGGGGCAGGGGGCCACCAGAGACCTGGCTCCTTCCATGTCTTACCTTTTGCTTTTTCATTTGTTCTATCCCAAAACTCCCTTTATAGAGTCTATACTGTGAAGCCTTGCCCTGGGCTGGTCCTGGGCTGCAGGGAAGACCTACATACAGCCATTGTCCTCAAAAGGCTTACAGTCTAGAGAGAGGGAGATAATGATTATAAAAATAATGATAGTGATACTAGTAGTAGCAGCAAATACTCTGTGGTAGGTGCTATGCAAAGCACTTTACCAACAAGTAGATACTATTATTATCCCCATTTTACTGGTAAGGAGACTGAGGTCCAGAGAGGTTAAGGGATCTGCCCAAGATCACTTCTATAAAAATCATTGCAGTACAGAGCAGGGGTAGATACAAAAAAACTACAAAATAATTATATAATAATAATACTTATACATTTTTTTGGTGATAGCCACATGGCCTCCCAGCTATTCCTCCCACATGCCATGCACATCCTGCCTCAGGGCCTTTATACTGCTGTTTCTTCTTCCTAGAACAGTCTTCCCCCAGATATCCACCTCACTCACTTCCTTCAAATCTTTGTTCAAAAATAACCTTTTCAGTGAGGTCCCCCACATTTACAGTTGCAGCCCCCCCACATCGACTCTCCTTACCCTTTTTGCTTAATTAGCCTCCAGAGCATTTATTTGTCTTGCTCCATATTTTACTTTTTTTAATATCTGCTTCTCCCCACTAGAACGTACCTCCAAGCAGGGGTTTTCTGTCTTGTTCCCTGCTGCATTCACAGCGTAAAGAAAAGGCCTGGCAGATAGAAGGTGATCAGTGTGTTGAATGACTGAATTATATCTTATAGTTTGAAGATAGCACCTGTGCAGCCTCTCCCTGAACTGCTGGCCTCCCTCACGGTCCAGTCTCTGGTTCTCCTTTCTAGTGTCCCTGGCACATTCTCCTTAGGGAATCTTACTCCCTCCCATGGCTTCAGGTTCTTCCCTCCTCTGAGGACCCTTGGATCTTTATCTCTAGGCCAGAGCCCACTCCTGAGCTGACCTATATAGGTGATGCTCCAGGGCACATCAACACCTGGGCCCCACCTGAATCAGATTCCAAAACAGATCTCACTACCTTCCATCCAAATGCACCCCTCCTCCTGGCACCATCCCCCAGTCACACAAACCAGGATCCTGAGCATCAGCTCCAACTCCTCCCTGCCTTCACCCCGCAATCAATAGTCCCAAGTCCTCAAAAACATTTCTTGGCTGCTCCCTTCTCTTTCACCACCTTAATTTAGGCCATTACTATACAAGAACTATGGCTTCAGCCTTCTTCCTGGCTGCCCCACCATCAGTCCCTCCCTAGGAAACCATGTTCATAGTACATCTAAAACACGAATATGTCCATGCAACTCCACTATTTCATATTCTTCAGTGACTCCCCATTGTCCAATGACTGAAAGCCAAGGTGATAGCCTCTATTTACCTTCCCAGCCTCATCATCGACCCTGACTCTCCTCATTCCCCAAACACATCATGCTGTTTCACAATCCCATGCCTGTGCTTGGGCAGCTCATTCTACCTAAAGTGTCTGTGCTCCTCTCCTCTGCATGAAAAACTCCTCCTCACCTTCACAATCCAAATTAAATGTCACCTTGTCCTGTGCAGCCTCCTCTGAGAGAAGAGGAGGGATACAAGAAAGGATGAGGCCAGTTTAGGGAACAATGACTCTTGCAGCTTCTGGGATCCTCTGTCAGACCTGGGCTCCTGGAGCTCCTGTAGGTGGTAAGGTTATGCTGACTTCAAGGGTGGGGGGAACATGTGATTGCCCATGGGTGGGGCCCTTTCTGTGACCCCCAACAGATACACACAGTACCTGGGATCTCAAGGAGCTTGTGTCAAACGGTCCCTGAGACTGTGGGGACTACCGACCACATGATATACTCCAGAGGAAAAGACCTTCCAAATGCCTCAGGCATCATCTTGTGTTTTCACCATGGAGATGAAGGCCTCACCCATGATATTTAGAGATGGTTTGAGGCAAAGTGGTATGGTGGCTAACATACCTCTAGGCTCCACAGAGACCCTAGAGCTAGGCTGCCTGTCTGCTCTGCAGACACCATGCCTGCCTCCAAGTTAGGCCCCCAGTGAAGGCCCACACCTTCCCGTGTACTGGGACCTGGACATCTTGAAGAGAAGCCTTCTGCTACTTTCTAGAGAGCAGGGCCTCCAAAGTCACTCCTCACAACTCTTCATGATGTCGAGGCCTGGGAGGTACCTGGGATGTTTGTCTGGTAGAGAAGGATGAAGCAAGGCCCATTCCCCGTGAAAGGCTTTTCATGGCAAAATTAGAAATATAACAACTAGCTTGACCAATCTGGAGCCCTCTGTTATGCCCAGTATTAACTATTTACTTGATGGACCACAGAAGCGCAAAGGGTCCTAGGAAAAAGGCCAAGACAGCTATTGCCAAACAGTATAAAAATATTTCAATGTTGGCAATCAGCTGGGCTCTGTTGGTACAGTCCAGCCATTATACCCAGACATACCAATGAAGGAGACTGAATGCCTTGTCCTCCAGGAGTTTAGTGCCCAGTGGGGAACTAAGGGACCAAGCAGAGAGGTCAACATCAGTTACCACTCAATGAGGCAAGAGCTGTAAAAGAGCCACATGCAAAGCATGCTGGGAGTCTCATGAAGGAGGAGTTATACTATTTAGGGAAGGGAAGGTATTTTGGTTAGTCCTTGGAGTTTGGGCCAGGGAGCTGAAGGGGAACCAATACTGCAGGTAGTGAGAACAATCAGGGCAAAGACCTGGACCTGGGAATGTGTGGGGCATGTTAAGGGACTGGGGCCAGCGGACAAGGTGGGAAATGTTGCAGGAGGGACAGGTGGGGCTCAGACCTCAAAGGGTAAGAATCATACACCCAGCCAACAAGTCTGGCATTTTATTCAGTGGGCAGAGGAAAGCCAAAAGTATTTCTTAGACAGTGACATGGCAAGAAAGCCAATTCTGGCTTCAGTGCAGAGAGTGAGCTAAAGGGGGCCAAGGGGGAAGGTAGGGAGGCCAAGTAGAGGCTTCAGCAGGCTCCAGGTCAGGGAGGATGAGGGCTGGTCAGGGAGGTGAGTGGCTGGTGAGATGGAGTATGGAAGCTGGAGGGTGTGAGTGGGCAGCACCATCTCAGAAGAACATCATCCACATTAGGCCAGACTTGGCCAACAGAAATAGTTCAGCTTCTAGAATGAGGGAACTTTTAACCTCAGATGCTAGAAGGCATCTGAGAGCAAGGGCAACATGATAGGTGAGGAGCTTTATCCTCATACATTTATCTAACAAATGAAAAAATTATTGGTGGGTCCCCACAGTACAGTTCCCAGACCATTGCTATTTATCTGAGTCACCCATCATAACCCCCAAGACCTTGAAAAAGAAAGGGAGAAGTAGCTCCAATTCACTGCAGAAGGTTGATTCACTATTTATCTTTCAACAAAGGACTCTGTGGGTCAGAGTAATTCTTGGGGGCCTCTGGATTGTCATTCAACCCATCAGAGAAGAACTGCAAAGTGTGGAATCCAAAGGCTGTTGTCTGAGTCTGAGCTGTGGAAAGATTTCTGGGTCAGGATGCTGCTGCTGCCACTAATTGGCTATATGACCATGGGAAAGTCAGTCGCCTGCCCCTTAGCCTCAGTTTCCCCACCTTTAGAGGAGGACCATTCTGCCCCTCACCTTAGGATGGCACTTCTGCTCTCAACCCACCTTCTGCTCTGTGGTATTAAGCCAGCTACCCAACCCCTCAGCTGGCACACAATAAGAGCAACCATTTATTAAGCACCTACTGTACTGTGTGTCAGACCCTGTAAAGGACACTACACACACATAAACACACACACACACACACACAAACGCACACACACAATGGAGACAGACTGTCATATCACCACTTTAGAAATAAGAAAATAAGACTCGGAGAGGTTCAATCCTGTTCAAGATCAAGGGCAAATCTGGGACTTATGCATGGATATTTCAAATGCTAACATGCCCAAGTTTTCTGCAAGTTCATGCAGACTCCTGAGTAGAATTCAAATGGGACTCAAAAGGATTTGAGATTCCTTGTCAGTCAGCACACTAGAGGACCCTCCACTCCCTCAGTGCTTTATCTCCCTCTCTAAAATACACACAAACCACCTGAAATGATACACTAACCATCTGCCCTCTCATTCTTTAAAATGAATCCTTCTACTTCCCGGTGGAAACGAAAATGCAATTATGACCCCATCTCATTGTTCTTAGAGTTTAGGCTTTGGTCTCATTCAGACCTGTCACTAGCTGTGTGGCCTTGGGCAGTTTGCTTAACCCTTTTGATCCTGGAGCTCCTCATATGTAAAATAAGGACAGTGACAATTATCTCCTCCACATAGTTTCATCGCTAATCCATATGGAGCATTTAATTCTGAGTCTGACCCACAATACTGCTCAACTGGTACTGGTACTGTCCACAGCACAGATTCTGGAGCCAGACTGGCTGGATTCCAGTTCTGGCTCCACCATTGGGTGACCTTGGACAAGTTACTTAAACCTCTCTGTACTTCAGGTTTCTCTTCTGTAAAATGGGATTCTGATAGAACTTACCTCATAAATAAATGGTTGTGAATACTAAATGAGTTAATATGTGTAAAATGCTTGGAAAATTTCAGGCACATCATCAGCACTCAGTACATATTGTCTATTCTTATAGATAACCCTCACCATCTACTGTAAGATATACAACAGAAAACCCTTTACAAGATGCGCTGGGCATTACACAAATATCTGGCACCCTATAGGAAATCATTAGAACAAGAGAACTTTGGTGGATGGAGGAAAGAAGAAAAGGAGGTTCAATTGAAATCATCAGGGTTAAAGAACCAGGTAGATATTGGAAGGTTGAGAAGGAATTCATGGTGAGGTGCTGGCTAAGACAGAATGAGCAACCTCTCTCTCTCTCTCGATTGTTTTAAGAATAAAATAGGATAATGATGTATGACAGAGATTGCCTAGCTCTTTACCAAACCCATGTCTTCTTCATGGGTGCATGGATAGATAACTCTTTACAGTCTTCCACCATTATGAGGAGCCATACGACCGAATTCCAACAAATGGAATGTGAGTAGAAGTGATGTGTGCCACTTCCTCACCTGGAACATGAAAAGCTCCATCCTCCATGCTTGTTCCCCCTCTGCCACTGGGTGTAGATGAGAGAGTGCTTCTACTGCCACATGTTGAACCTGACAGACCCACAATATGAGAGGAGCCTGGATCTCTGACTCACCAGTTGGAGGAAAGCTTCCTATCCATCAGGAACACCCATTCCGGACTTTACCCAAGAATGAAATAAACTTCTATAGTGTTTAAACCCATATGCTTTCATGGGTTTGTTTGTTATGGCAGCCAGTGATACCCTAACACATGCTAATATTTGAAAAAAGCTTAATGCACTACCTGGAACATGGTAAGCACTCACTTTATGATAGCCAAGAATTCAGGAGACCAGAAAGCCCAACAATGTTGCAGAAAAAACAATATCAAAGTTTACATTAGTTCCAGAAAATAAGTCTTTCGTTCTCTGTCTTTTCTAACCCCACAAAAGCACAGAGGGGCACATCTCTGGATCTCTGTAAAATGGAGTAAATAATCCCCATCTGACAGTATGACCCTGAAGAATAAAGGAAATAATTATAACTACCATTTTGTCAAGATACTGTGCATCAGGCATTTAACTAGTGGCTTTATTTACCTACATTATCTTATTTCTTTCTCTCAAGTACACTAAGAATCCCTATTTTACAGAAGAAGAGGCTGAGGCTAGGAGGTTAATAGCTTGCCCAAACCACACAGATAGGAAATAGGCACCAAGCCTGGTCTGACTGACTCAGAGCCAGAATCCTTAACCACTGGCCTTCCCTAGGTGAAGGGATTCACTCCAGGGCCCATCTCAGACTGACTGGCTCCACATAAGGAATTCAGCCAACGAGGGAAGACATTAGGTCTGGAGTCACAAGGGCTGATAAATTGAGCCTCTGTGTAGGATTTGGGGTCTTGTTGGCTCGGTCCATCTCTCCAGGTCAGCCCCATCGTCAACTCCTGGGACCTGGCCAGCTGCTGCCAGAACAGCATTGGTGCAGCATGTAAAACGCTGAAAAGAAAATGGAGGAAAATAGCTCAGCAATAGGGAGGAGGGAACTTGTCACCCCATCCCCTTCCATCCCATGCCTGGACTCCCAGGAGGCAGCTGGAGGTTGGACCTTGGCTCTCCCCCAAGGTCACCTTCACAACAGTTCCACCAGGGCTCCGGCTGGCAGCACCCGCCAACGCCAGGCCGTGATGGATTACTGCTCGCTCTGGCTACTGTTCACTGCACAATCCAATCTAGGAGACACACATATTTCTCAATTCAGGGACTTCTTTTATTTTATGAAAAATCAGCCAGCTGCTCAGGCATGAGTGGCTGGGCTTGGCAAGCGCTTGGATTTTGTGAGATTCCTCTAGTCCTGTTGCCTTCCTAAATTCTCTTCCCTCTACCCTGGTCTACCCATTACCCACTCTTGGCCCTGTAGAGGGTAGAAGAAAGAGCACAGGTTTGGGAGTCAGATAGTCTTGGGTTAAAACCCCACTTCTGCCACTTGTTCTCTGTGAACCTCAGCTTCCTCATGCATAAAGAGATAGTGATACTACCCACACTCCAGAGTTATTATGAGGAATAAAGGAGTCATGAGTGTGGAGTTCCTGGCATAATAAATATCTCACCTATACCTCCCATGCACAGGAACTTATCCAATTTCTTCTTCTCCATCTCCATTCTTACTCACTTGCTCCTCATTCTCTGCTGTCCTCTGCTGTCCCTCCTTCTCCCTTCTTCTCTCTTCTCTGCTTCATTCAGTATAGTTCATGTCAATTTTCAAACTTCCAGAGGGTGTCCCAAACTGCTCTGTTTTAGAAGTCAAAGCAATTACTACCACAGGCCTCTCTGAGCTATACTTGTTCTTTGTTTTCTACCTTTACCTGGACAACCATGATCTGTCTTGTGTTGTCATTAGGACATAATTCTTATGACTCAGACAACAGTAATTCTGAGACTGACTTCTGGAAAGGCTGACTCCAATGCACCCTTAAGATCCCTTGGCATTATCCTTTCAAATTCTAGTGAATCATTATTCCCAGCTCTTCACCTACTCTTTATACTTAACTCTTCTGATATGAATAGGACACCCCCTCAGCTCAAAGAAGGAGGAAAGTATTCTCTTGTTGAAAGTGACCAGGAGATTATCTTTGTGGAACTGGATAAAAGCAAAATAGCAGCCCAATATATCCCATGAGTTGCCCCATCCTCTCTGCACAGTGATGGTGATCTTTCTTTTTTTTTTAAGATTTTATTTATTTATTTGACAGAGAGATAGAGAGCACAAGTAGGCAGAGCAGCAGGCAGAGGGAGAGGGAGAAGCAGGCTCTCCGCTGAGCAGGGAGCCAGACGTGGGGCTCGATCCCAGGACTCTGGGATCATGACCCAAGCCAAAGGCAGCTGCTCAACCAACTGAGCCACCCAGGCGCCCCAATGGTGATCTTTCCAAAATGCAAATCTGACCATGTCCCTCTACTCCTTGAAACTCTCCAATGCCTGCTACTGTTCTCAGGCTGGTATTACTGGTTAGAACAGCAAACATTTTCTGGAAGGGCCAAGTAGTAAATACTTTAGGCTTTGGGCTATATGTACTCTGTTGCAACCACTCAGCTGGGCCATTGTAGTAAAAGCCGTCATTGACAATAAGGTAAGCAAATGGGTGTGGCATGTTTCAATACAATTCTATTTATAAAAAAAGACCAGGAAGGGCACCTGAGTGGCGCAGTTGGTTAAGCATCCAACTTTGATTTTGGCTCAGGTTGTGATCTCAGAGTTGTAAGATCAAGCCCCAGCACACTGAGCTCCACATTCAGGGCGGAGTTTGCTTGGGATTCTCTCTCCCTCCCCATGCCCCTCCTGCTCTCTCTTCTCTCTCTCTCTCTCTCTCTCTCTCAGCTAAATAAATAAATAAATAATAAAAATAAAAATAAATAGGGAGACAGACTTGACCAGCAAGACATTGTGTGCAAACCTCTGAGATTTAGACCAATACCCTGAGTGACCTGGCCACTGCCTCAAAGAGGTTAGCCTCATCACTCACCATGCAATGATATTTGCTTTACAATCCAGCCACACAATATGATTCATTTCCTCCAAGATGGCTGTGGTTTATCAAGCCCTCATGCCTCTACTTATGCTGTTCTTTATGCTCATGCCTTTACCTTATTTGTTCCTACTCATCTTAGAAGACTTGGCTAAGCATTTGAAGGGAAATTTGGTTATGTGCATCAAAATTTGAAACACATGTTTCTGTTTGATTCTGCAATTCAACTCCTAGGAATTTATCCCACAGACAACTAACTCCCCAAAAGCATTCAAAGTTATACCCATAAAGATGTTTGTTGCAGTATTGTTAAGAGTGTTAAAATAGATTGGAATAAAAAAATAAAGATAAATAAATAAATAAATTTAAAAATAGATTGGAAACAACCTAAATATTCATCAATAGAGGACTAATTAAATTATGATACATATAATGAATAGTATGCTGGTATTGAAAATAATGGAGTAGATCAGATGTTCTGATAGGAAATTATTTTCAAGATATATTAAGAAAGCAAAATGCAAGATTATGTACGACATAATCCAATTTGTGTAAAAAGGATACATACACACAAACGTTTGATATGTGTAAAGCATCTGAAATGATACACAAGAAATGTAACAGTGCTACCTCTGGGGAATGAAACTGCAGTTGAAGGATTGGAGCAGGGCTGCTAGATATGGTTGTAAAACCTGTGCACTGTGCAAGCCCAGGTGTAGCCACATGCCTAAACCACAATGGCAATGGTGTGCCCTGGAGTTGTGCAGCTCTGATTTTGGAGAAGATAAACCTCTTATTAGCTACTAATAATAATAATCTTTAATACTATTTGAATTTTTACAACACCAAAGCCTGAAGCCTGCGAGTCAACCCCATATTTGCGGACTGTGCTGTAGCCGTTTGCCTGCTTTAAGTCTTTTGAGGGGAAAAAGCCTACCTTATTCACAGCACAGTGTGAATGAGGACATCAAAGACAAGATTACAAGACACAGAGAGAGCACAGATTAACCTGACTTGGAGCTGGATCTTGCCAGAGAAAAAAGCAAGGAAGGGTACTTAAGCCAGAGGGAACAGCAAGTGCAAAGGCATTGATGGGTGAAAAAAGTTACACTTTCATGTGGTTAGAGTAATATAGAGAAATAGTGTGTGTACAAATGGATATTAGATTTAACACAGTTCCTCAGACCTACTGTGTGCCAAAATCACATTGGACAAGTCATGGTCTCTGAACAAGTCAAGTAGAGTCAAGGCCAGCTGTCCAGAATTGGACACATCATGGCCTTCTGTGAATCTAGTGCTCTTGAAGAGGAAAAGGAGAATGATTTCAGATTCCCTTAATATAAGAAAAAATGGTGTTGGCATCCTGTAGGTCAGAGGCAAGAGACAACTGCTGATAGGGACTTTAAGAGAAGCTTCATGAAGAAGCCAATATATAACATGGTGAGCAAAGGGTGAGTAGGATTTCCACAGGCAGAGATGGAGCAGAGTAGGGCAGAAGGGGGCAACATTTTAAGCAAAGAAAAGGAAATAAGAGAGCCCAGGACATGCTCAGGTTTCTGGAGCCTAGAGCCGCATGAAAGAAGGTTATAGATGAAGCGAGCAGGAATGGTTGGCTAAATGGAGAGGGCTTTGAACATGAGGCCAAGGATGCTGGCCTGTTTCCACGCTGTTGGTAGAGTCTGGGTTTCCAGCTGACATTCTCAGAAGCCGAGGGTTATTATCCAGGACATTAAGTGGCTAATGGGCCCATCCCAGTGCCCTGTGCAGCCTGGAGCACAAATGTTTTCCAAATGCTGTTTTTATCTCTTGGCAACAGTGTGGCCAAGCCCTCCGAGCTAAAAGCCCTGTATTTGCTGTGGTCTATTCTCCTCTCTACTGCCCATGGCCTAAAGCCCTGAGAATTGTCTCTTCCTCATCACCACCCCACACCAGCCCCAACCCAGCCTAGCCCTTCCCCAGAAACAAAGCCAAGCCCACACCTGCTCTCTCTCTGACCTCATTTCTTCCCCACTAATTGATCAGAGCACAGTAATAGCAGGCAGCAGGAGGACTAGTCCCTGATGGATGCAAAGCTCAGGAGAAAGCCTCAATTATTAATCCTGTACCAGCTGCTGGAGCCAACAGGCCTCCTGGGTGCCCAGAAGAGTAGCCTGTTCCCAGGTGGGGATGGAGTCAGAGGTGGGGGGTGGGGGTGCCTGAGTATTACCCAGCAGCTCCTAGGCCACATCTGGAGCCCCTGGGGCAACAAGATCTGATGCCTGGCCTGAGTGAGTGGGTAGATCTGCTGGCCATCTTGGCGATACCAAGAGGTGGGCCATTTGGAAGGCCCCGAGGAAAGGGACACTTCCCTTCTACTCATCTTTGGCTGATGCCCTTCCTGCTGCCTCCCGTTCCCAAACAGGGAAGGCCCTCAGGACAGAATCAGAGGGAGAACAGCAGTGAATTTTTCCAGCCATCCTAGCCAGGCCCAAACCTTGTGCCTCCCAACTATTCTATCCATGGTTTAAAAATTCTTCCCATAGTTCAGATCATGGTCTTCCTAGGGAACTGGGGGTGGAGACACAAATATAACTCCCCCACCTCCGCCTGTCCCAGCTGTACCCAACCTCCACAGCTAACCTACCCAGTCTCACCTCCTCCAGGAAGTCTTCCCTGACTGCTTCTGCCCTCCCTGGCTCAGTCCTCCTCTGAATTCCTTTTATTTTGAGCCACCTCATGGAATCCACATGATTATAAGCTGTTCTTCAGTGTTCTTTTATGGCTGTGAGCCAGCTGCTGTATCTCTGTAAACTTTTCAAGGGCGGGGCTCTGTGTCCTCTTTTTGCTTGCGGGAAAGGGAAAAGGCATGGAATTGGGAGCCACAAAAACAGAGTTCAAGCCTGGTCTCTGCCACTAACAAGCTGTATAACCTCAGGGAAGCTGCCCAACCCCTATGAGCCTCAGGTTCTCAATCTGTAAAATGGAGAAGATAATAATCCCAGCCTCCCAGGTAAATTGTGATGGGCCCCTGGGGCTGTACTTTCCACACTTTCTAACCAGGAACTCCACCTTCTCCAATTGGCCCACTCCCATCACTCCCCCAAACTCTGGATGCTCCCCAAAGAACCTCTTTTTTCTAATTAAAAGTGATATAAAACAACGTGTGTATTGATGATTTATTGTACCTACCATGCTGCCAATGTCACTTTAGAGGCACGTTCGATCCAAGGTGGGTTCCATGTTCAACAAAGGTATGCATAATAACAATACCTCTTAAAACGGAAGTCCCTGGTAGAGAGGCCAGGAGCCAGGAATGACCCTGCGATACCTTTTAGAACTCATGAGGGATGTGGGAGTCAATGCAGCCATCCAGAAGCAGCCCAGGTGCTGGAGTCATCAGACGTGGGTTCAAATCCTGCCTCTTATTTGAAAGCCGTCATATCCTCTCTGAGCTTAGGCTTCCCCATCTGGGGGGTGGTGAATCCTACCTTGAAGGAGTAGTAAAAAGAAGCAAAACAAATCTGTCAAATGCCTGGCACATACTGAATACTCAATGAACAGTAGCTATGGGGTTTGGTTTGGGGGTGTTTCTTTGGTCAGCCTTCTTGAAGTATAACTTACATAGCATAAAATTCACCAATTTTATGTATATAATTCAGTGAGTTTTGACAAATGTACCTACTCATATATCACCACCACAATCATGGCACAGAACACTTTCATCACCCTTTCCACAGAACTTTGCTCAAGCCCCCTTTCAATCAATACCCTCTTCCCACTCATGGCCCCTAGCAACCACTGATCTGATTTCTCTCCTTATAGTTTTTCTTTTCTAAAATTTCATATAAATAGCATAACACATTATGCTGTCTTTTGTGTCTTCTTTCATTTAACGTAATACATTTGAGATTCATCCATGTCATCGAATATATCAATAGTTCATTCCTTTTTATTGGTGAGTAGTTTTCCATTGTATGGGTATACAATGGGTATACCACAATTTGTTTATCCTTTCACCAGTTTGATGGAAATTTGGGTTGTTTCTATATTTTGGCCATTAAGAATTAACACTGGCTACAAAAGCCATAATTATCACTTATTAGAATCACAGAAAATCAGAGCTGGGCAGGTCCTCAGAGATCACCAGGTCTAGCACCTTCATCCTGAAGATAAAGAAGATGAGGCTCAGAGAGTAAAGTTCACAGTTTAGCTCCTTGCTACTCAAAGTGTGGTCCATGAGTCAACAGCATCAGTGTTACCTAAGAGCTCATTAGAAATGCATAATCTCAGGCCCCACCCCAGACTTTCTGAGACAGAATCTGCATGTTAGCAAGATCCCCAAGTGTTTTGTAGGCACATTCAAGTTTGAAAAGCACTGATCTAATAGGCAAGAGATGAATATGGGATGATTACTAAGGCAACTGACTTCCGGGCCAGAGCTGTATCCCCCAAGTCACAATGATTGGTAGCAGAGGTAGGTGGGCAATGATGGTCCAAGGCTTCAGATTCTGGAAAGTCCTTCTACTCTGGGGTGAGTCTGGCTGGTCTAGCTAAGGACAGAGCTGCAGCTTGCCTCTGTAAGCCTCTTGGGACAATGGGTCCTCTTGGTGTCTGGGTCAGCTTGGGTTCCAGAGATCCTGGACTCCTTAATTGAAAATCATAATTACTTATTTAGGTATCAAAGCTGTTAGCATGCAGAATTAATGACAGCCATGTAGGCTAGGCTGAGGGATGTAGAAGAAGAAGGCAAAGGAGTCCTGGGTGGGAATTTCAGAGCCCAGAAGTACTCAATAAACTCATCTCCTACAAACACACCTTAACAGTGTAATTATGTCTATTAAACAGATATGCATGATCATAATGAGCACATCTTCCCTAAAAGCTAAGGGAAATAATAATAGTTATTTTTAAATTATATAATAATATTTTATAATATTAAGTAATAACTATAAACTGTTTACAGTTTTAACAAATTATAAAAGTCTTCTCATTAATGGGTGATAATTTCAGATTGGTAAGTTTAGAAGTGAAAATAATATTGCTAGTCATGAAATTTTCTTTTATTCTGTGATTGGCTGTTACAGGGTATTTCCCAGCTAGGAAAGAAGCAACAAACCTGGTTCACCCCAAGATGAACAACCAACTAACAAGTCTAGGGCCCTGTACTCTAAAGAAGATCTCATCATTGATCTTCAGATATTTTTTGAATGTCTGTGATGCTCTACTAACTGAAAGCAGGGGGTAAAGAGCCTTGAATGAATCCTTGCCCTCCCTGACTTTATAGTCTAATGCAGGAGGGTGGCGGAGAAAACGGGCAGGGGGAGCAGGATAAAGCTAAGACACACATGAATAACTATACAAGGCAGTCTGCCCATGACGAATGAGTGGTACCCAGTGTCAGTGCTTCTGTAGCTCAGAGGAAGACAGAATCTCTGTGGCTGGAGTGGGTATGAAATACATCCAGGATGAAGTAAACTGAGCAAGACATTAGAAGAAAGAAAAGAGGAGAATGCATCAGAAAAGGAGAACAGCTTGAACAGAACAGTGGAGGTGGGAAAGAGACATACTTCAAATAGTTCTTGTATGGCTGCAGTACATAGCGGAAGGGGACAATGCTGTAAGATGAGTCCAGACATGAAATTGGAGCCAGCAGTCAAGCCAGCCTAGGAAAGCAGGATTCAATCCTAAAAACAACAGGAGTCAGTGAAGAGTTTCATACAGGTGAAAGATATTGTCAGATTTTTAACTTAACCTTGAGAAAATTATAAACCCATACATATTAAATCCAGGGAAAAGCACTTTGTTCACATAGTCATAATCACAAGGTTGTTCTAGAAATACAGATTCCTAGGCCCCATTCCTGGCCCAAGTAATTCAAGTTTCTGAAGTGAGGTCTGGGAATCTACTTTAGCTTAAAAATGCTGGTTTTACAGTATGGAGTTTCCTCAAAAAGTTGAAAATAGAGCTACCCTATGACCTAGCAATTGCACTACCGGGTATTTACCCCAAAGATACAAATGTAGGGATCCAAAGGGGCACATGCACCCCAATGTTTATAGCAGCAATGTCCACAACAGTCAAACTACGGAAGAGCCTAGATGTCCATCAACAGATGAATAGATAAAGAAGATGTGGTTATATATATACACACACACACATATACACACACACATATATACACACACAATGGAATATTATGCAGCCACCAAAAAATGAAATCTTGCCATTTGCAACAATGTGGATGGAACTAGAGGGTATTATGCTGAGCGAAATAAGTCATTCAGAGAAAGATAAGTATCCTATGATCTCACTGATATGAGGAATTCTTAATCTCAGGAAACAAACTGAGGGTTGCTGGAGTGGTGGGGGTGGGAGGGATGGGGTAGCTGGGTGATGGACATTGGGAGGGTATGTACTATGGTGAGCGCTGTGAATTGTATAAGACTGATGAATCACAAACCTGTACCCCTGTAACAAAGAATGCATTATATGTTAATAAAAAATAATTTAAAAATGCTGGGTTTAGTTTTATTTAAGAACATTGATTTTAAGCCTCTCAGACTTTCTAGAAGAGGAAACCGAGGTTTAAATGGCAAATGAATTTCCCAAAGATCATACATTAAGAGCCAGAGCCAAGACTGCCAGATTCCAAAGACCATTCCAGGACTCCTTCCTCACCAAATTTATTCGGGATTTATTTTATTTTATTTATTTTATTTTATTTATGTTATTTTATTTTATTATTTTATTTTACAAACACCTATGTAGCACCTGATTCTGTGTCCTTTAGATGTATACAGTCGAACAATCCTACCATAGCCTCCCCAGGGGGAAATTTTTTTGTACTTTCTGCTCACCCTTCTCCACTGGCTCCATCCTCCTCTCCCACCCAGGCCACTCAACACAGACCAGCAAAGGCCAGTTTACATCAGTCTTCAGAAGGCCTTCCTGTTGCTATATAGAACACTAATACCTCTCAGCATCTTCTGGACCCAGGTGATGGGTATCATTTGAGCAGATTAGGTGTAGAGAAAGGAGGAGGCAGTTTAATTGCATTTCATGTCACAGAGTACAGAGACTTCATTAAGGGTCAAATTTTGCAAAAATAATGATAACTTCTCCTGTTCAATCTTCCTTGGCCTGGCCTGCCCTCCAGCCCCAGACACTTGGAACTCACTCCCACAGCTATGTTGGTGGCTATGGGGGGGTAGGAGGGAGCGTGGAATCATACCTTCTAATAAGTGAAGATCCAAAATACAGAATCAAGATTTAAATAATAATATCCAACCTTTATATACTACTTGCTCTATGCTAGACACTCTTTGAAATGCTTTTCATTTTTAACCCTTATAACAACCCTCTGAAGTAATTATCATTATTATTCCCACTTTACAGATGAGGAAATAAAGACCCAAAGAAGTTAAATGACTGACCCTGGGTCTTCAGGCTAGTGAGTGGTCAAGCTGGGAATCAACTACAGGCAGACTGGCTCTAGAGCCCAAGCTCCTAACCATAATGCTAAACCCACTGTGTGCCAGGCCCTGTGCTTGGAACTGAATACAAACATGAGCCAGAACCAGCAATAGGGGAGCTCACAGTCTAGTGGAGGGAGGTAATCACTAACACAGACAATAACAGCACAGTATGTTAAGGGCTGAGACAGAGAGAAGACCGGGGATCTGGAAGCCCAGAGAAAAGCTGCCCCACCCCACACCCAACACAGCCTGGAGATCAGGGAAGCATCCTGAAAGGAGGGGTGCCTGAGCTGCCCCTGGAAGATAATCATCTGCCAATAATTGCTCCCCAGGAGGCAGGCATTAGTGTTTCCTGTGCCTGGACCAGCTCTGGTCCTGATAATCCTTTCCCCTCCTAATTGGATCTGTATGCTTCACACCAAGATTCTGCCCATGATGAGAGAGGACTCAGCCAAACCATACCTCCTGGATTCTGTATATTCAGCTCCCATTAAAGGCTCCAGTTTAACAGTCTCCCAAACATCCATGGCCACAGTGTGGAAGAGATTCTTTTCAGTAAACCTTCTAACAAAACACAATTCAATTATGTCCCCAAACCCCAAAATAGAATAATTTTCTTATTCTCTCTTCTTTAACATCTTCATGGGGAAGGAACACACATAGGGACTGGTGTAATCCAGCCACTGGAGGGTTTCAGCAAAGGAGGGACATGAACGGAGTAGACAATAACCCCTAAGGTCCTGCCTGCATAATGGGGAGGACAGTCCTCAAATGAGATCAGAAGCAAAGAAAAACATGTCTTGGCTGAGACAGCCTGAGCAGCCAAAAGCATCGTAAGGAGTGTTACAGTTGTTCCAATCTCACATCTGGAATCCTGTGAACAAAGAAAAGGGTACAGGTGGCTCTGTTTATTAGTTTGAAGGGCAACCCATGCAGGTGAGACCTCCAACCCATTTCTTTTTTTTTTTAAGAGATTGAAGAAATTTATTTGAAATTGTAAGTCCTAAACTCTTTTTTTTTATTTTTTATTTTTTTTATTTTTTATTGTTATGTTAATCACCATATATTACATCATTAGTTTTTGGTGCAGTGTTCCATGATTCATTGTTTGTTCATAACACACAGTGCTCCATGCAGAACGTGCCCTCCTCAATACCCATCACCAGGCTAACCCATCCCCCTACCCCCCTCCCCTCTAGAATCCTCAGTTTGTTTCTCAGAGTCCATCATCTCTCATGGTTCGTCTCCCCCTCTGACATACTCCCCTTTTCTTCCTCTCCTGTTATCTTCTTCTTTTTCTTTTTTCTTAAAATATGTTGCGTTATTTGTTTCAGAAGTACAGATCTGTGATTCAACAGTCTTGCACAATTCACAGCGCTCACTGTAGCACATACCCTCCCCAATGTCTATCACCCAGCCACCCCATCCCTCCCACCCCCAGACACTCCAGTAACACTCAGTTTGTTTCCTGAGATTAAGAATTCCTCATATCAGTGAGGTCATGTGATACACGTCTTTCTCTGATTGACTTATTTCACTCAGCATAACACCCTCCAGTTCCATCCACGTCGTTGCAAATGGCAAGATCTCATTCCTTTTGATGGCTGCATAATATTCCATTGTGTATATATACCACCTCTTCTTTATCCATTCATCTGTCGATGGGCATCTTGGCTCTTTCCACAGTTTGGCTATTGTGGGCATTGCTGCTATAAACATTGGGGTACACGTACCCCTTCGGGTCCCTACATTTGTATCTTTGGGGTAAATACCCAGTAGTGCAATTGCTGGATCGAACGGTAGCTCTAATTTCAACTGTTTGAGGAACCTCCATACTGTTTTCCAGAGTGGTTGCACCAGCTTGCATTCCCACCAACAGTGTAGAAGGGTTCCCCTTTCTCCACATCCCCGCCAACATCTGTCGTTCCCTGACTTGTTATTTTTAGCCATTCTGACGGGTGTGAGGTGGTATCTCATTGAGGTTTTGATTGGGATTTCCCTGATGCCGAGCGATGTTGAGCACTTTTTCATGTGCCTGTTGGCCATTTGGATGTCTTCTTTAGAGAAATGTCTGTTCATGTCTTCTGCCCATTTCTTGATTGGATTATTTGTTCTTTGGGTGTTGAGTTTGATAAGTTCTTTATAGATTTTGGATACTAGCCCTTTATCTGATATGTCATTTGCAAATATTTTCTCCCATTCTGTCGGTTGTCTTTTGGTTTTGTGGACTGTTTCTTTTGCTGTGCAAAAGCTTTTTATCTTGATGAAATCCCAATAGTTCATTTTTGCCCTGGCTTCCCGTGCCTTTGGCGATGTTTCTAGGAAGAAGTTGCTGCGGCTAAGGTCAAAAAGGTTGCTACCTGTGTTCTCCTTTAGGATTTTGATGGACTCCTGTCTCACGTTTAGGTCTTTCAACCATTTGGAGTCTATTTTTGTGTGTGGTGTAAGGAAATGGTCCAGTTTCATTCTTCTGCATGTGGCTGTCCAATTTTCCCAACACCATTTGTTGAAGAGACTGTCTTTTTGCCATTGGACATTCTTTCCTGCTTTGTCAAAAGTAAGTTGACCATAGAGTTGAGGGTCCATTTCTGGGCTCTCGATTCTGTTCCATTGATCTATGTGTCTGTTTTTGTGCCAGTACCAAACTGTCTTGATGATGACAGCTTTGTAATAGAGCTGGAAGTCCGGAATTGTGATGCTGCCAGCTTTGCTTTTCTTTTTCAGTATTCCTCTGGCTATTCTGGGTCTCTTCTGGTTCCATACAAATTTTAGGATTATTTGTTCCATTTCTTTGAAAAAAGTGGATGGTATTTTGATGGGGATTGCATTGAATGTGTAGATTGCTCTAGGTAGCATTGACATCTTCACAATGTTTGTTCTTCCAATCCATGAGCATGGAACGTTTTTCCATTTCTTTGTGTCTTCTTCAATTTCTTTCATGAGTATTTTATAGTTTTCTGAGTACAGATCCTTTGCCTCTTTGGTTAGATTTATTCCTAGGTATCTAATGGTTTTGGGTGCAATTGTAAATGGGATAGACTCCTTGATTTGTCTCTCTTCTGTCTTGTTGTTGGTGTATAGGAATGCCACTGATTTCTGTGCACTGATTTTATATCCTGCTACTTTACTGAATTCCTGTATGAGTTCTAGCAGTTTTGGGGTGGAGTCTTTTGGGTTTTCCACATACAGTATCATATCATCTGCAAAGAGTGAGAGTTTGACTTCCTCTTTGCCGATTTGGATGCCTTTGATTTCTTTTTGTTGTCTGATTGCTGTGGCTAGGACTTCTAATACTATGTTGAATAGCAGTGGTGAGAGTGGACATCCCTGCCGCGTTCCTGACCTTAGGGGGAAAGCTCTCAGCCTTTCCCCATTGAGAATGATATTCGCTGTAGGTTTTTCATAGATGGCTTTTATGATATTGAGGTATGTACCCTCTATCCCTATACTCTGAAGAGTTTTGATCAAGAAAGGATGTTGTACTTTGTCAAATGCTTTTTCTGCATCTATTGAGAGGATCATATGATTCTTGCTCTTTCTTTTGTTAATGTATTGTATCACGTTGATTGATTTGCGGATGTTGAACCAGCCTTGCAGCCCAGGAATAAATCCCACTTGGTCATGGTGAATAATCCTTTTAATGTACTGTTGGATCCTATTGGCTAGTATTTTGGTGAGAATTTTTGCATCCATGTTCATCAAGGATATTGGTCTGTAATTCTCTTTTTTGATGGGGTCTTTGTCTGGTTTTGGGATCAAGGTAATGCTGGCCTCATAAAATGAGTTTGGAAGTTTCCCTTCCATTTCTATTTTTTGGAACAGTTTCAGGAGAATAGGTATTAATTCTTCTTGAAATGTCTGATAGAATTCCCCTGGGAAGCCATCTGGCCCTGGGCTTTTGTTTCTTGGGAGATTTTTGATGACTGCTTCAATTTCCTTAGTGGTTATAGGTCTGTTCAGGTTTTCTATTTCTTCCTGGTTCAATTTTTGTAGTTGATACATCTCTAGGAATGCACCCATTTCTTCCAGGTTATCTAATTTGCTGGCATAGAGTTGCTCATAATATGTTCTTATAACTGTTTGTATTTCTTTGGTGTTGGTTGTGATCTCTCCTCTTTCATTCATGATTTTGTTGATTTGGGTCATTTCTCTTTTCTTTTTGATCAGTCTGGCCAGGGGTTTATCAATCTTGTTAATTCTTTCAAAGAACCAGCTCCTAGTTTTGTTGATCTGTTCTACTGTTCTTTTGGTTTCTAGTTCATTGATTTCTGCTCTGATCTTTATGATTTCTCTTCTCCTGCTGGGTTTAGGCTTTATTTGCTGTTCTTTCTCCAGCTCCTTTAGGTGTAGGGTTAGGTTGTGTATTTGAGACCTTTCTTGTTTCTTGAGAAAGGCTTGTATTGCTATATACTTTCCTCTCAGGACTGCCTTTGCTGTATCCCAAAGATTTTGAACAGTTGTGTTTTCATTTTCATTGGTTTCCATGAATTTTTTTAATTCTTCTTTAATTTCTTGGTTGACCCATTCATTCTTTAGTAGGATGCTCTTTAGCCTCCATGTATTTGAGTTCTTTCTGACTTTCCTCTTGTGGTTGAGTTCTAGTTTCAAAGCATTGTGGTCTGAAAATATGCAGGGAATGATCCCAATCTTTTGGTACCGATTGAGACCTGATTTGTGACCTAGGATGTGATCAATTCTGGAGAATGTTCCATGGGCACTAGAGAAGAATGTGTATTCTGTTGCTTTGG